>NC_143016.1:90509573-90825573 GCF_055824585.1 Amblyomma mixtum
TCGCCTTCTTGGCAGACCGTCACCAATTCAAGATCGCCATTTACAATCACCTCTAACATCTACCGCCGTTCTTCACCTCCATTCCTAATGTAATACCCCTGAACGGGTGCAGTGAGGAATAAATAAATAAATATATTACATCGTGTCTCGTATATGTAAAGGTACGAGCACCAACTTTTGGCGTGGTTTCTTAACTCTTAATTTCTAACCATTCTGCATGATTTTGAAGCGGTAGCTTCAAAGGCCACGTTCACCAGAAAATCTGTTGTCGGCGTTGTCGGCGCCGGCTTTGTGAGCAAGACGTACGGGCATGGCTCTGGCAGGTGGTCCCCGGAGAGCAATCCAGGAGGCGGGTGGGCTAAATAGGTCACGTGACCTTGCGCCGTCATCGCAACTTGCCCACCGGATAGAAAGCAAACTGCCCGCCGTGGCATGCGGCAGTTAAATTAATCATTGGTCACTCGGCAAGAGCAACATGGGTCGCACAAGGCGCACCGGGGGCAGCAAATACCATTGCAGAGCAGTGGCGCATCGCTTAACCGCTGCACTACTGCGTTAGGAAGGGTATGAGGACTACCAGGGATCTATGAATGTAGAGAATGGCCTTCTGCATATAAGCGAAGTAACCCATTACGCTGTCGTACCATACCCTTAAGGCTAAGCTTAAGTGTTGCCTCCATTTTTTTTTTTTTCAGAACTGAACAGGCCGGTGGCTAAGGATTGAAGCGAATATTGCTCACTTCAATTGTGATTAATACAGAGAGGCCTCCGGGCGCAGGTCGTAACGTCGGTATCTTCTCCGCTTCGTTGTTCCTCTTGTTGAGATTAGGCCCCATAAGATATCAGATCATTGTGGAAGTATAGAGGTTGGCGCTCCACATGAAGGCCACCAAATACAAAGCAGATAATTTTGTGTCTCACTTTGTGGCGTGTTTCCTGAATGTGAAAGATTTTCATATGACAACCTAATATTTCTTTTAACATAGAGTGAACCATAGCATTGCAATGTGCGAAAGAACATCGCAAGAGGATTGCAGGCAAATAAGTCTTTCTTTATTCGCTAGCGTGCGGACGTAGAAGACCTGCGCTGTGTAAATGAAGCCTTTCGCATAAAATCCTTTGAGTGCTTTAGAAATGACGAAAATATTATTTCTTGCTCTTGCAGCAAAGCGGCATCCGGCTGGTAAAGACTCCTGTCACAATTTTTCCCGTTTATATAACGTAATATCTGGGATATAATAAATTGTAAAATAATTATAATTTCCTTCAGTGAATGCGCCGCACCCTGCGTTTCGTGAGTTTCCATGTGACAATAATTTTGCAGAATATGCCGCATAATGTTCGCCGCAAAAGCGGTAGATTTTGCCAAATCTTGTGAATTTTGTACGCTATTTTTGATACTCAAGCCGAAATTTTTATGTTCGTTTACATTCAGCGCCAGTCTATATATGTTCATCTTCAAAAGTTACTCTGCAGAGCGCATACAATACTCGGTGGAAATGCATATTTCAGAGCGTTCTGTTTTCTCTTGATCCCAGTCTCGTAAAACATCTGCAAACGGCAGGTTCCCTGAAATTTGAATAGTATGCTGTCTTCGTCTCTAACGCACTGTACCACTGAAATCAATCCATATTCATGCAAATCTAAAAACGGTGCCCCAACTGTCACAGGTATTGCATCACAATCATTTCAGATGGAAGGGACAACGGAATATGATTGCAAGTCACATAAGGTAAACTCGTAAATATGAACTTTAAACAAATCAATAAATAAAACTATTTAAGTGGGCATATTAAAACAAGTGCCCATAGAAGTGGTCCATTAGTAACGGTTTTAATCGTGGAGGATTTTCGAAAGGCACAAGTTAACCCCACTGGGCGATAGAACTGGGTATATAATGGTCTATTCGAAGCTTTGGTTTAACCATGTATGTGTTGAATGCCTATGCAATCGAAAAAAAAAAACCAGAAGTTCGTGAGGTAGCCAAATTAGGTTGTAACATGAACTGGAAAATTATCAAATGCTTTGTCCTATAAAGTATTGATGCCTTACGTCGGGGTGCCAGAGCTGCGACCAACGGAAGATTCGACGTTAGTAACCCTGAGATGAAACATGCACTCGATTTTTTATCACTTCTAGAGAATGAATTAAATTGTCTCGGAAGGCTTTTCAAACAGCCGATGCATGCCCTAGATTAAAGATGATGCAATTTTCATGAGTGATTTTTTAACGACGGCTAGAAACAAAGAGTAGAGAGAGAGAGAGAGAGAGGGAAAGGCAGGGATGTTAACCAGAAAGGATTCCGATTGGCTACCCTGCACAGGGGAAGGGAATGAGGGGAATTAAAGAGGAAAGAGAGAAGTAACGGGAAATAATCACAGTCTGTCAATCAAGGCAGTCGCTCTCAAGAAGCGAAAGAGTGCCTTGTAAGCCTTGATGGCAGTTGACTGTTGTGGCCACGGACCGAGGATCTTGGCCTCTGTGAAAGGGCGAGGGTCCAGGCGGTCCAAAGCACATCGCAGCTTATGTCTTTCGGCTACAAAGGCAGGGCACTCACACAAGATATGGGTGATTGTCTCATCACAGGCGCAGTTCACACAAGAAGGGCTGTCGGCCATCGCGATCCGGAAAGCATACTTATTCGTGGAAATGCATATTTCAGAGCGTTGTGTTTTCTCTTGATCCCAGCACACAACGCACTGCAAGTACTGGACGCGCTACAGCCAGTTCTTGCAGCTCTTCATTAGAAGGCACCATGGCTCCCCCGGAACAATCTTTTACGAAGAAAGTCAAGCAAGCTTTTATTTTTGAGTGGAATGCCCGCGGGCTCCAGTCCCGGATTTCAGATATTCGAAATTATGTTTATGAAAACCGCTTCCCCATTCTTGTTATCTGTGAACCGAATCTACCCAACATTTTGCGATTATCCGGTTATGAAGCTTTTACTTCCCCCACGCGCAACAGAGCCAGCAAAGTCATCGTCTACATTCGACGTGAACTTACATATGTGCATCATTCGGTTCCCCCACACAATGACAACCAGTATGTTTGCCTCACAGTGAAGAGCCGTGACCTCACGTTTACGCTTTTGGCTGTGTACATGGCGCCGTCAAGCCGCTTTGACGAAAAAAGGTTGAGTGATTTAATGCAAGCCACCTCCGGTCCATGGGTGATTATAGGTGACTTCAATGCTCACCACACCATGTGGGGAGGCGTTAGGATGAACCTTAGTGGAAGGAAACTCGTCTCCTTCGCCTCTGACCACGGCCTCCAGTGCCTAAATGACGGAACCCCGACGTATATTCCCAACCTACCACATCCTAACCTACCTGATTTTTACCGGCCATTGCACGTCCCGTTCTGCCACACGTATGCAGCGCATTGATTGGACAGTTTTTAAAGCGCGTATGGAGGATGCATGCATGGAAGGATTCTCGACAGGTCTTGAACAAAAAATTAAGGAGGTCATGGAGAGCGCAACGTGTTGCTACAACCCCGTCGCAAAGTACACCGACTTTGATATTGAATTACAACAACTGCGGGCACTACGGCGCAGGGCAGAGCGCAGATACCGACGCACAAAGTCGCGCTTAGACCTCAGAGATGCAAGACGCCTGCAGAAGAAAATCCAGCGCAGAATTCAAGCCCTGCAGACACAACGTTGGAGAACATTTTGCGAGACACTTGACCCACGAAAGCCTTTGTCACGCGTTTGGAATGTGATCCGTGGCCTTCGTACGTCCCCTCAACAGCGCCACCCGTTTAAATCCCTCGCGCTCCACCAAAGACGCAGCGAGGTCGCGGTAGCCGAAGAATTTTGCGCAAGGATAACAGGCCAACCGAACCCATCCACAACGCTGCACTGCAGTGATGTTCCACCCTCGCGGGATTCACGAATGGATAACTTGTTCTCCATGGAGGAACTTGACGCTGCGCTGGCTTGTTGCAGAAGGTCGTCATCGCCGGGGCCCGATGGTGTGACATACTCCGCGCTCGCCAACCTTGGCCAAGAGGCTCGACGGGTTCTTCTGGACACATACAACAAGTCATGGTGCGAGGGCATAGTTCCTAATGCATGGAAGACCAGTCGTCTCGTACCACTCCTTAAACCGGGAAAATCACCACTCGACATTTCAGCATACCGACCAATTGCACTCTCCAGCAGTGCCGGGAAAGTCATGGAAAGAATGCTGTTAACACGCGTGGAATGGTACCTGGAGCGATACCAAATTTACCCTGCATTTATGTCTGGGTTTCGACGTGGCCGCTCTTCCATTGACAATGTGGTTGACCTTGTATCGTCCGTCCAGCACCAAAAAAAACTTGAAAAGATTGACTGCGGCACTATTCTTGGACATCAAGGGCGCCTACGACAACGTAACGCATCAGGCCATTTTGGACGCATTAGAAGCTGCTCAGATTGGAGGCCGCATGTTCAGCTGGATACGCAGCTATTTGTCAGGGAGGTCGTGTTTTGTCCAGACTGAAGACGGACCAACCTCTTCGCATCTAAATTCGCGCGGAGTCCCGCAGGGTGGAGTGCTGAGCCCAACTCTTTTCAACATAGCTCTCGTCGGCCTGGTTGACTCATTGCCACAATCAGTCCAAATCTCAATATACGCCGATGATATCTGTATTTGGGCATCAAGCGTGACCCGTCCCCAAGTTCGTGCGAGACTACAAAAAGCGGCAACGATACTGACGTTATACCTTCGTCAGCAGGGCCTAAATATTTCAACCGAGAAGTGTTCCCTCGTGGCGTTCACGCGAAAAAAAATGACAAGTTACCCCATATATATTAATGGCAACGCCATTCCCTATGAGAAAAACCATCGCTTCCTTGGCGTTGTTATCGATAGGAACCTCTCGTGGAGTCCCCATCTTTACGACATGCGAAAGAAACTGACAGCGATTGTTCATATTCTCTCCTTCCTCGGGGGAAAGTCCTGGGGTGCATCTGTACGCTCGATGCTTCAACTGTACCGTTCGCTGTTCCTGGGATACATGCGGTATAGCTTTCCCATTTTAAACAATATCAGAAAGACAAACCTTCAGACACTTCAAAGTGTTCAAGCGCAAGCTCTACGAATCTGCCTTGGGCTAACTAAATGTGCCTCAACGGCAGCCACTATTGTTGTCGCTGGGGAGCATCCTGTTACTTCATACATTGCTGTTGAAACCATGAGAACACACATTCGGCACCTCACGCGAGTTCCGAGTCATCATCTTGCAGCTCTTCCCGTACTCAGACCACATACTGCATTTGCAAATGTAATTCAAGCTCACCGTGCCTATCTTCCTTCGCAGTTCGCCCACCCATCAAGATCATGCTCACCTGTATGGAGTCTCCATGAACCCCGGGTGCACCTATCTATTCCTGGAATTAATAAGAGATCTGATTTATCATTGCCTGCTCTCAAGCAACTGACACTGCATCATTTGCATTTTAACCATAAACACCGCATACATGTCTACACAGATGGCTCAGTGACTTCAACAAGCTCTGCTGGGTCTGTGGTGATACCGGCCAGGTCTATTTTAATGAAGGTGAAGACTACCTATCTCACCTCTTCAACTGGTGCAGAACTAGCTGCCCTACGGGCTGCAGTTCAGTTCATTAGTCAGGAATCTGCAGATGACTGTACAGTTTTCACCGACTCTAAAGCAGCCCTTCAAGGCCTGCAAACTGCACTACGCCGTGGGTCACACGAACAACTCGTTGCCGAAATCCGCAAGCTCTACCATGACGCCACATTGAAAGGACATAACATAATTTTCCAGTGGCTGCCGGGCCACTGCGGCATTCATGGCAATCACCAGGCTGACGAAGCTGCCCGTTCTGCCCACAATGATGGAATCCCCGTTAATATCCCCGTAACGAGAGCTGACGCAGCGTGTGGGCTTCGTTCTTTGAGGCTGGAGCTCACACTTTCAGCGTGGAACTCTGGTGAGTTGTGCAACCGTCGCCTCAGGACTTTGGACCCTGGACTGCGCCTCCGTCTTCCGTGTAATGTAGCGCGTCGTGAAGCAACACTACTGTGTCGTCTATGGCTCGGTGTTGCCTTCAAAGAGTAGAATCGCATAATAAACCTCAGTGATTGAAAGTCTTGCGTCAAATAGCTTAATTTCGATGCGTAGCTACTTCCATGATTATGTTTTATTGTGGGTCGTGTTTTCGTGGTGGCGGTTAACTTTAGAAGACTAAAAGTACAGAACTGCTACATGGAGCGTGGATAAAGTTTACGCACTGAACAAAATATGCATGATCCCCAAATGTTTTTCAGCATGCCTGTGTTTTTTCAGTTAGACCAGAACCTATTGAGCCTCTGATATTCAGCATTTTTGCGACTTTTGGTCTTTTTTAGAGTGCCAGTTCTATAATAACTACACACTAGAGCCAAAACCTGCTCTGGATTTACCGAGACACGTATTTCGTTTAAACGCTGGAAAAGCGACGGTCTTTTTCGAGCAGCAACTTTTTTTCAAAAACCACACGCAAGCACGCAAGTCGAACAGAAAGTATTGCCAGATGAACTAAGGTTTTGGTCCTTCCACTAATATTTGCATTTACTAATATTAACAACGATCTACTACTAATGAACTAAAACGCTTTTTCTTAAATTAGTGGGAGGGCAACAACAACTGCACAAACAATACACGAAATGACCATTGGTCGGGCCAGCGTAGGACATTAATCTCTTTGGTACTCCCCTTTGATACTCTTTGATACTCCAGGCCTTCCGTTTCGCACCAGCGTGGACGGAACCCAATGCAGCTGATAACCCTGGAGCTTCTCTGAGAGTGCAAATAAAAAAAACAATCTTTGAAGTGCACAAGCCTCAGCCATGGCAGTAACAGCTGCTTCGGCACTCCTATAAGTAATCGGGGAACGAATGAACTCTTAAAATTTTTAAATTTTACATCCACGATACACATGTCGATTATACTAGAGAGAGATTTGATGAGTGGACTATGGGCGCCATGTGGCAGAGAAAAACACGTATCCTGTCCAGAAAACGCGCATTTCTAGCTGCCTGACGTGTACGAGTTTTAACAGGTGCGAGCACATTGTGCACATCTTTTTTCATACAGCTCAAATAGAGAACGCCGGGTCTGACAGTTTATAATTGCAGCCACGCAAATACCCTTCTTATCTCGCGTCCAGTACAAAAAAATTCCTGAAATATGCGAGCAACACAGTCTAAAGAAAACATGAAACGCCAGGGGACATGCTTTGCACGAGAGCAACAGCAGGCGGGCACACAAAGAATGCCACTATCAGCCGCCCTGATGCGACAGTACCTAGTCCAGCTCAGTTCGTCATTTGCGTGGGGTAGGTGCCAGTCCGCCAGTGAGACATCGCGCGGGACGCGTAATGCAAGTAAGTCGAATAATGGGCGCGATTTTGCCGTAACCAGCACGCCATCCTATCTCATGGTCTCCGTCTATGGTAGCATCCACCAACCTGTTAAATCTCAGGTCCTCCCTGATACAGTTAGTTCATGGACGCAACAAATGACGAATATGCATCCTGTGCTCATTGCGTCATATCATAACTGTAACCATCGGAAATCGTAACTCATACTTCTTGATTCCGGTGAACAAAACCAACGCTTCGGTAAGGGCGGAAAAGAGTGGCTTCAATTTGATTTACTTGTCTCTCTCGGCCTTGAGTAAGCAAGGAGACGCTGGCCGTGAGTAAGGAAAGGGGCGCTAATCTTTTGCTCTCATCAGTTGACGCCGCGTTCTACATCTACGCTGTTGATTCCTATTTTAATGCTTCTATATGATAGAAAGGCGGCCACTGTTCTTCTCGCGAGAACCATACACCGTCAGAACACCTCACTCAGCAGAGGCTATCTTCATTAAAGACATCGCTCGGGTGAGACAGTACGTGTAGTAATACCCTTTAGTCTCTTCCTCCTTGCACTGAACAGATTTTGAGTTCCTTTACAATAATCAATATGCCTATTTCCTTACTTTATGGCCTGTTTTACGGCGCTAACAGTATTAGCCCTGTTCACCCGGTTTCGAGCTGTCCTTGTCGTCGCCCCGTCAGCATTCCGCGGCAAAAACACAGACATCCATACGTATGTAAGTACAAAGCTGCTGGCTTGCGCGCAACCACCCTACGGCCACTATATATATATACCAGGTGTCCCAGCTAAATGTAACCACGCTTTTAAAAACCACGGGGTGTCCTAGCCGTCTGAAACCAAATGAAGGTTGTTTAGAGTAGCGTGACCTAGTCTGCAGTATTTTTTCGTTCTTAAAGGTTGACTAATTAGTCAAGCTTAATTAACTAACTTTTTAATTATTGACTTGAGGAACAAAGTGTCAATGGAAAAGTTGTAGATTGCTTTGAGAAACAGCTTGCTGAGACATTTGCAGCAAAGTAATATTTACATAAAGTAGTTTTTTTACCGGCCTTTAACCATAACCCCCACAATAAGAAAAAGCTTCCACATGACAACTGTGCCACTTCAACGTCCCAAGACGTGCCTTAAAGAATAAAATTAGTTTTTTCTGAAGTGCTCTCCTCGATGAGACTATGGGTGCACATTGGGGCAGAGAAGTGAGCGAGCAGCTGGTCACGTGACAACTTTCTTTTAAGGCCAATAAATGAAGCTACGTAAATCCTAACTTGACGGAAACAGCACTACTAGCGGTTTTTCGAGGTGATCTAAAACTTTTGCATTGACACTTTCTTCCTGAAGTGAATAATTTAAAAGTTAGTTAATTAAACTTAACTAATTATTCAGCTTCAAAGTGCGAAAAAAGTACTCAGGACTAGGCCACGCGACTATGGACAACCCTGAGTTGGTTTCACTGGATTAGGACACTTCGCCTTTTTTAAACGTTTGGTTACATTTAGCTGGGACACCCGGTATATATACCCTGGACTCCACCATCTGGCGGAGAACACTTGAGCAACCGAGTAAGAACCGAAGGCTCTAACCGACACCGTGACGCAGAATACTCAGTCACGAAATGGCGCTGTCATTCGTAAGCTTCTACGGCTGTTGGTGTTTGTTCAGTAACGGTTCAGGGGCAATGGAACTTATGCTTGGAGCCGTCATTAAGTCAATTATTTCGTGAACCAGCCAGCATCGATCCTTCGTCGTACCCTGAGGAAAGTGGCTGTAATCTTTATGCTACCAAAAACAGCAATAATAATAACGACAGCAATAGCCACACCATGGATACCTCACGCCAACTAAACATACACAAATTTCAGCACTTCCCGACCTTACATGCAGCAGATTTCATCCTACGTGTGTCGCCGCTAGCATATTTCAGTCGCAACAGTTGTGCATATTAAAACTGGTAGTTGTGGAGTCCTTCCCACAGGTCGTCAGTGATGCACTCTTTGTTTTGGTTTATAAAGAAAAATTAATGTACCTTTATAGGCGGAATGCCCTTACCTAGTAACTGTACAAATTAATGATCGAAAGCACAGCAGGCTGAGGCAGGAGCCTACATTCACTATCGCACCATGGCGCTCACTTAGGAGCTCCTTATCTCTTCCAGGAACGCATCGCCATCATTTTTTTAAGTTCTGCGCAGCGAAGCTCCAGATTGCGGCCAACTGCCTTCAGTGTTAAGGGTAAGACACTTTTACAAAGCGCTCTGACCTTACAAGGAAAACAAGTCGGTAAAAAGGGCCTCAAAGCGTTCAAGAAGTCGACCTGCAAGAACCCACTGACAATGGGGCGGAAATTGTGTCAGAAGAACTTGAAGCCCATAACTACCTGTCGCATATAGGGGTGCATTAAGGCAAGCTCTCACAAGACTAAAAAGGTAATCACGGCTCATGGAATCAGAAGGCGACCTCCACACAGAAGTTGCAGACTCTTTGCAAGCGCCAAATGCGAAACCCAATAAAAGGAATGATTTGAAAAAAAGTAACAATTTTCTTGACTAGCAACAGGTTGCCGGCGGTAGTCCTGCCAACGCGCTGCTGAGTAACGTTGCTGAGTTAGTAGGTGTTCTTCCCAGTAATGTGTACCATTTGTAGGCAGTTAATGGCGCACCAAGTAGCCTGGCCAACACACACGTCCCTGCAATAAGCGTAATAAGCTGGTGCGGATCTGGAAAAACCAAACCATAGACTGGAACCTTTGGAACTACAGATCTAAGCACCTGTGACAAAATCTAACTACTCTGTTAATGATTTTATCAGTACTGAGCTTATCGGGAAGAAGTACGCAAGATCATCACGTGCGCAATGACCATGCTGTAATCATAGGAGTAAGAAAGAGCTTTTGCCGCAAGACAAATTCTGCGACAGATTCAATCAAGATATAACTAGCCTCTTTAGTGACAAATTATCATCCAGTGTCCTTCCAAATGATTAATTAGGTGATTTCTGTCGGGTCCTCATATCTCTACATTATGGTTCGGCACAATTCTCAGGATGATCTTTGCACTTGTTTTGACTCATTTCTGTAAGATTACGTGATTCTGTATAGAATTCAGCTTACTTAGGACGCTCGAGAACAGAGATGAACGCTAAAGAAGCGAACGAGTACACATACGTTCCAGAACCACACCAGCTCTTATGTGAAACGCGGAGGACCCCTTATTAAAAACGATTCACTGAGTTCAGTTTGCATGCCTGACTTAAAATGTTTGTACGTGACAGCGCAAATGGTTCAAAACATATGCTCTAGTCATGCGTAACTCATTATATATTCCAGCAATAAACAGAAAACAAGAAAACTTGTTCCGTACTGCTTTGCGTACGCTTTGTCTGAAGGAGATCTACAAATCCGGTCAAGACTTGCATTGTAGCTTCCATGAATGCACGTAAGCCTTCCGCCCCAACAGCCTAGTATCTATGAGACTTGCATTTTGAAAGTGCATGGCAGCTTCGCACAACTCTTATATCTCTTTACCCTACGCCCATCGTGGTTATTTGTGCCACATTATGTGTTGCGATCAGTAAGAAATACTGCTAGATTGGGCGGTCACAGAGAGCATACACATTGATCCCCCTTCACGATTCCTCATGCAACTGGAACTTGCAACGTGTGACGCGAACACTGCGCGAACTTGGTACAAGAGGTCGGAATATGAAATGCTCTTTTTTCAGTAAAGTAAAGCAGGCTGTAAAACTGACGGAGTGTGACACTCAGACATTACGATCTTCTAAAAAAAGGTTGTAGGGCTTTATCATAGCTTTTTACTTTAGTCTCCTGAGTGACGAACGTGTTTAGCCGACTACCCGAAAGCAGAGGGTGCAGTTGTGCCTCTTTTTTCCGAGACTGGAGCCCACAGACACTCAGTGCAGCGATGATCAGTTGCTCGACGTTTGCTACCATAACAACCAAGCAAATAGGTGATACATCCCCGAGGCATAGCAAGTAGTCGCAAGAATCGAAATCATGCGCCCGGAATCAGGTGCTGTATCTATTTTATTGCTTCCTGAAAAAAAAACAGGCATTTTGCTTGTGTAATGCTAGTGAACAGCGAGTTTTTCAGTTTATGCACTTGTACGAAATGTGAAAAATTCATTCCTTACTTAGCCTCCTGTGCTTTTTTTACAAGCACACATCGAGGAACAATCATGTGGTGGTGAAGTACTTATTAGATAAGTTCTGTACTTAAACTGGCCGAAATACTCCAGAAGGTATCTTATTTGCAGAGAGATCAGTACAGAAGAGCTCTATTAACGTTTCTGAGAGTTGACGAATTCGTGCCGGCTTCCCGGCAACAATTTGGAGCCAAAAAATAGCATCAGCTCAAGCAGCTCTATGTGACTAGCAGTACTTGTTCATCACTATCATCAGCCTGACTACGCTCACTGCAGGGAAAACTCTCTCCCATGCCTCTGCAATTAACCCTGTCCTTTCCCAGCTACAGCCATCGTATCCCCGCAAACTTCTTAATCTCATCCGCCCATCTAATCTCCGGTGCCTTTGGTACCCTTCCTTGCCTCCTTGCCACAGACCGTGAGTGGCCTTCGCTTTGATTTTACTTAAAAAACTATGGCTTTGCGAGCTAAAATGCTCGTGTTCTGCCACTGAAATTTGCAGTAACAATGAAAAATTCGCAGGTGGTTACTACTGAAGATCGCGAGATCCAGCGACAGCTCTTGGGTATTTCTATTTTACGATATGATGAGGTAGGGAATAAGAGAGCGGCTTCATATCTGTATTGTTATAGAGCGCTGTCTTTATAGTTTTCCACACATTCTCGCTTTTCGACTGGCTCACGTTTCCAGTCTGCCGCTTTAGGCGCGAGGCACCACAGGTGCTCGTCTCATCGGGTGGCCCGTTTCGGAGCACCTGCTGCAGATGGACCGTGTTATATTCCTCCTTCTCTTTCCAGGGTAACTACACTGCGGTGGTTCGCGTTGCAGCTACCAGCTGGTTGCGCCTTCTTTCACTTCTCCACTCCTTCCTTCCTTCCTTCCTTCCTTCCTTCCTTCCTTCCTTCCTTCCTTCCTTCCTTCCTTCCTTCCTTCCTTCCTTCCTTCCTTCCTTCTTTCCTTCCTTCCTTCCTTGCTTCCTTCCTTCCTTCCTTCCTTTTTTCCTTTCTTTTTTCCTTCCTTCCTTCATCCTTCTGTGGTAACCACCTTCCGCACGGTTCCCGTGGTAAAGACTTCTGGTTACACCTGCCAATGCTGTCACCATACCCTTGTCCTTCCAGGGTAACTGCACTCCTCCTGGTTCCCATGGCAACCAGCCACCGGTTGCGCTTTCTTACACTGCCACTGAACCCTCCTTCTTTCTTGGTAATTATGCTCAGGTCGAGTATTGCTGCGCTCTCGCGATACCCTTCTCTTTCCACTGTAACTAACCTCCGGGTGGTTCCAGTGGTAACAACCCATCAGTTACAAATTCCTCCACTCGCGTCATACACTTCTCCTTCTACGGTAATGACCCTCCAGTGAACCCTATGGCAACGCACCCACTGGTTGCGCCGATGAGTACAATACACTGCTATATACTGCTACTACTACGACAACGCAAAACTGGCGAACGGGCGGTTAGCAGCTGTTGCTGTAAAAATGTTGCGGTTATGGGGGAGAAGCATTAATTAATCTCGTTTCTCTTCCTGCATATGAAATTGATCATCTGGGTGTGTTCTCTGCACGGAAACTATTGCTTGCAGTACCTGTGCATTTCCTGTATCCGGCGATGGACACCCCTTGCTTAAGCACTCGTATGTACGCGAACAACAACGGCCTGCAAAGAGACCACAGCAGCGCCGTACTTGACTTCTGCCAACCAGCGTTCTTCGCTGAGCCGAACGCCACTATGCAGTTCCTCGACGTTGGATGCGGAACCGGAGACTTCACGCGCGACTGCCTTCTTCCACGATGCCTTCCGTGCCGAAGGATTGTCGCCATCGACTGTTCCAAGGAAATGATACAGTTTGCGAAGCAACGCTTCGCTCACAAGAAGGTCGAACACTATGTGCTCGACATTGGCAGTGACGTCAGCGATTTCATCCGTGACTACGGTCAGTTCGACCGAGTTTACTCTTTTTACTGCCTTCAGTGGCTGAAGGATCAAGGCGCTGCGCTGAAAAATATCGCCAGTCTTCTCACTTCAGACGGAGAATGCCTTCTGGTAATTCCGGCAACGCAGCAACCTGCCGCAGTTTGGAGTCTTCTTGCTAGCATGGACCGATGGGCCAAGTATTCGAAGGTAATATGGTGATCCTTTGTTTTGCACGTTGATATAATTAAGCGGCTGTTTTTCTGCGTCAATCTCCGTCGGTTGGCACACTGCACGGCTAGGACACGTACGACGTCGCGTTAAGACTGCATCCGCATGAATCTCTTGTGATAGGGTTAAAGAGGTGAGAATATATACAATGATTTTATTCAACAACAGTGACATCAGAGCCGCACGTCACCCTCGGACAGGTTTTGCTGTGTAAACGAACAAACAATTATTTCAGCAGAGCACCTCATAACATTCGTTGTTCACATAATTATACACAGACGAATGTCCATGCCACGTATCCTGCTGTTCTTTTTTGAAACGGAGTTGCTCAGTTAACCTACCGGTATGCGGAAAAAACGGCGAACTGGCGGTAGATGCCCTTGTTGCGCATCAAAGTTGTTCGCTTATAACACTGACTGCTTTACAATAGTGATGACATCTTCCATCACTTTAATACGAGCGAAGTGTTCGGATTAATTTAGCAACATCCCAAGCCGGCGGCAGCTTGACTTGTTCGTAGATGCTGTCCTTGTTCTTGAGATGGGCACATCTACAGAGGTAAGACCGTAGAACATAGTCTTGCGCGCAGTGTCTACATGGTATGCGCAACCGACGAAAAAGCCGAGCTATGTTCAGAAGGGAGTCCGTAATCGACAACAAGAGCTTAACTATAAAAAAAATCTGGAGGGGACACTTAAGCTTCGCCTTAAAGACACGACGCGATAGTTTTAATGAGTTCATGTTTATATGCCTCGACATTAGATTCATATTTCACTGGAGATCTTCATACCACTCCTGGCGGAGTGGTGTAACGGGTAAGGGATGCACCACTGCGATGCGATGGCAGGTGCGGCCACCGGTAGGGCTTGTGAGATCCCGGCTGGTCGGGAAGAGCAACCTGCTCACGACCAATCATTAATTTAACTGCCATTTGCCACAGCGGTCAGTTTGCTCACAATATGGTAGGCAAACTGTGATGACACTGCAAGGTCACGTGGTCAGAATGCCCATGTAGGTTTTCCGGAGCGACCGGTTGGTCCGGGCGCTCCAGCTACGGGGCTTCAAACGGTCGCCAACACCGACGCCGGACAGTTTCTTTCCGACATGGGGGTACTAGACACTTTCGTTTTAAAATCCTTGAGATGACTAGGACACAGCTAACCTCACGATTTTTATCTTTGATGTGCATCGATACGGGCGCTTAAATGTCCCTTGCCATAAGCTCATGACTGAGTGAGCTTAATGCCGCGGATTAAATGACAACACTGTGAAGCAGTGACTTCTACGCACTGCATCCGTAGGTGCTCACTTTGATTAAGTTATCTGAGAACACCTGGTTTCCCTGCTTTGTTCGCAGCGCTACTAACGCGGCCCTCAATGATGGAGTGCTTTGGCACTGATTGACTGTGTACGTTGTTTGCAGACGTTACTGGCGTTCGCTCCGGACAACCACTACATGACAGACAAGAGAGAGCAAATCCGTTGCATGTCTTCGCTGCTCAACAAAGCCGACCTCACGCCCACTGTCTTCACACTTGCTAGGTTGGCGGCCTTCGACGGCTTAACCGAAGATGAATTAGTCGGTAAGTGCGCAAGTTGGGAAAGAAAATGAAGTAATGCACAAACCAAGGTAAACGACAAAAACAATAAAAACAATGGTAGCCAACATCGCAGTGGACGGGCCTAACTCCACGAAAATATTTGCCTCACAAAAGGGAACGCGCCATAGCTCTTCATTCAATGTTCAATAGAGAAACAAAGACTCTTTGCCCTCACTAAGAACAAGTTGGAGAGGCAGCTATAGAGTCCATTCCTCCTCTTTCCACGGATCATATGGCTACAGACTGCTGACTCTCGTAAGCGTCTCCTCCCCCAACATGTAGTCCTGAAACACGGTTTCACATAAACTATGTTTACGATATCCGGAACATTTTTGCTCATAAAACTACCAAAATTTAACTTAGACGTTGTTACACATTCTTTGTGGAACAAATTACGTGGAACATTTTTTTAAAGTTTCCATGTAAGTACCAGTTACTAGACGGAACGCTTGTGCAACCCGATTAGCAGTAACCTAATCACGTTATTGCGGCAGGAGGTGAATGCAAACGGTAGTTTTTGTTTTCTGCACACTAAACCAGCAACGGGCAACGCCATAAATGCCCCTTTACATCGCGTCCTTGACGTCAATTACGGTAGCCCTAGCGACTCTCGGTGACAGGCGCGACGCGCGGGTAGTTCGAATATCAATGGGAGCTGCGAGTTCGCGCAAAATAACTGATTATGTTCTTAGTTCAAGTATAAATCGAAAATGCCTTGTAGCTATTATACCCCCCCCCCCCCCCCAAAAAAAAAAAACGCATAGAAAATTGGAAAAACATGCGCCTCCCGTTCATACTTATAGAGTAATCAGTGTTTTAATCCTAACGCCGTGTCCCCTTTCACATTGGAGCGACTTGTACGGTCACCGTCACCAGCCGTTCTATTGGGCAATGCAGTAATGTGGAAAGATCGCCTCCTGCATGACCAGGCCTCGCTCACAATCAAGATCAACCAGCGAGCGCTGTGAGAATTGAAACAAAACTATTTATTTACAAGCGGGAAAATGATGGAATGCTAGACGTGTGGAGATTTTGAAGTGTGAACCAAAATTGGGGCAATGACAGTGGTTTTTAGTGAGCGGCACTAGACTGCTTTCTAAGGGTGGGGTGGGGTCTTGCAGAATCGATTCATGCGTCAAGACGACCCAGCTACGAAAGCATATCAGCGCCGCAGTGTTCACTAAAGCTTAGCATATTAATACCATGGGCTGGAAGTTGGCTGGCGCAACGCAGGAATCACATATACGGTCCACTGTCATTTATGCACTAACCCGAACACAGGCGTGAATGCCGTCCCGGTACCTATTCGACGAAGTAAGAACGTTGTGAAAGCATGTGGATATTGTTGTAGATGATGAAAATATCAGGCCTGTAGAGTCCGCTCAGGCCAGACTCCCGGTTTATCATTACCGACTCCTGGGAAGCCTGTTGAAATCTACAACAAGGACACATATCTGAACGACCCGCCAAAATCTTACATAGATGCGAGTACCGGGATCGCCTGAACACGCGTGTCGTCATCTGGACCCCACCATATGCGGGACTACGGAGAAACAAGGCTGCGGATACCTCAGCCACGCGTTCAGCCACCGGGCATCGCCTCGACATTCGCCGCCGAAGGTATCAGAACCTAATCAGTCTATCACCTACAAACAAATTATTCAGTTTTATCAAAAACAGCATAGCCGCTTTCATCCCCCTGCGAAAGGGCTAACCAAAAGCGAGGAGCGTTGGCTCCTTCGCTTATGTACCAACATGGTACTATGCGCGGCAGTGCTGCAATATTTTAATCCGGCTTTTAACGGCGAGTGAACGCATTGTGGGTAAGCGTTCTCGGCCGTGTACCACATGGTGTGGTCATGCCCCTCTAACCCCGTTTGCCCCCCTTTCACCTCGTCTACCCAAGAGAGCTGGGAGGCTGCCCTCCTCGGTTCCTCTACGTTAGAGAGTCAAAGAGCCCTAGTCGCTAGGGGCCGAGCTGCGGCTGAAGCCGCAGGGGTCCCGGGCTAGGGACCTCTCCTAGAGTTTGTAAGGGCTGGCCCGTACAAATTATAGGATAGGTCCCTTGAAGGGGGCCTAGAGGAGGGCTGGCCCTCAAGGACCAGCCCCCCTCTCTCGTGTAAATAGCCTAAATAAATGTTTTCCACCACCACCACCGCTCATCAGCGATAGGAAATTGCTGGTGTCAAAACTTGCAGTCAGTGGCGTTCTTTAGGATGGACAAGAAAGAAATCATGGGTTTGGGTGCAGACTCCACGAAATGTCGCGTTAATCGGTGTCGTCGAACCCTATGTGCCGGATTGTCACCGTTTGGCAAGTCGCCGCAATCACTTTCAGACGATTTGTGAGTGCCTGTCTTTCGACAGGCAGTTTTAGGTTCACGTTAGCAGAGCCAGTACTATGCATCTGGCACTGACGCTGTCCTACATATTGTGAAGCTTATGCTTTAATGCGCTGCGAAAAACGGAATAAATACGTCTAATCACATTGCAAAACCAGTGCCGTCACGCTTTGTTCAGGAAATAATGCCTTGCTAAGAGGGACGGAACTGACGAAAAAGATAAGCAAACCTGTATGCTTCTTGTCATGTGCAATGTTCAGATCATATATGGATTAATTCATGTTTGGCAAATTAAGAGAACCTATAGTCACTGTAGTTAGCACGTGGTGGCTTCTGCCGGTACTTTCCATCTGATGACTACCGGTGGCATACAAAACATTCAACCACTGTCCGGCAAGCAATGGTTTGTGTAATTTTTAACGCGCGAGTGTTAAGGCTGAATTTAGTGGAAAGCTCGGCGTCGCACCGGCGACGTTTTGTCCGGAAACCCATGCCATGCGTGGATGCCTGGAATAAAAATAACTGAAAAGAAGATTTCCGATGCGGAATAAAGACTGGCGCATGTCTCAAACGTATTGAATTTATAAAGAGATTGAGTTTACGCAATTTCCATAATTTTTTGTCGGGATTCGAACGCAGCTTTGAGGCACCATCCAGGCAAGCTACAGACCAGAGCACGTAGGCACGTTGGCTTCTCGGCAGTACAAGAGGGTGGGAAGCTGGAGATGACGTGCGCGTGGTGTTTGCCTAATTTGAAGCTTAGTAATATGGCAGTTAATGGACTTAACTTGAGACGTGCTATTTAGTGAGGCATTAATTTCAGTAACATCATGAGCGTAGACAGCAGTGTGGAAAAGTTGAAAGACAATAATGTGAAAACTGCGTATTGATAATTGTGATAAATGTGAACAATGAACAGTGACTACGTCTGAAGAGAAACCGCTGAAGGGGGCATTTAACGCAGTTGCGTCATACCCTTGAAGGCGGAGCTTAAGTGTCCCACTAACTCTTCTTTATGTGAACCTAAATGAATTTGCAGGAGCGCACATGAGCCTTCTTCCAATCAACCACATGGTTTCGGAGAATGAGAGAGCCCAGCTTTTGTCTGACGTTACGGCGCTGGTCCGACGGATTCATGGCCCCGAGACTGACCCGTCCATTTTCAAGATTTACGTCATCATGGCGTCTAAGCGGAAGAACTAGCCGCGTTTCCTGATTCAGAACAACAGTGTGAATTTGTACCCGGCTTTGTCTACCGTTAACGGTGTAGACGTCGGAACAGCAGTGTTTGATTTCGTGCTGACAATAAATGAAGTATTCACTAAAAGATACAAACGTTTCATTTATGTAGTTTTCGCATTACGATAACCCGTTTGAAAATCATGGCGTATAGCGCATCCGGCTCTATTTCACACTTTCCACTCGCCTGTCTGTCTGACTTATTCCACCGAGAGCGAGGGCATGGGGCAGTGAAGAGCCAAATGAACCACAATGATATTGTCACCTTACCCCTCCCTCCACAGATAACGAAGCACACCATCCACATACACGCATGCCCTAATGAAGCCCGCAATTACTGTGAGAGTCATGCACAAATCTATTCGCGCTTTCAATGTGCCAGTTAGTCAGCAGTGGTCTGCGATGTGTCATGACGAACCGCGCTGAGTATTTATATAGACCCTTCTAGTCAAGCAAATCACGTTTTTTGAAATATAGGGCAGGTTCCTTATAAGCACGGTAGTCTGCAAGGTTGCACTACAGTGTGGAAACTTCCTGTTCCCCACGCTCTCTCTGCATTGCTGCTACCCAAAAACTCATGGAATGATGCTTATCCGCCCTTCTTTAACTTTAGCATGGAAACATCCATGCAGCAGCGCTCAAGCACTAAAACTGTGACAGTAATCTGATAACACTGGCGAACCACTGAGGCAGCGCGGCAAACGACGGTGTTCCGCGCGCTGTGATCCCCTCCTAGATTGGTTAACGCCACCGCCGAACGGCGGCGTCGGTTTCGTGAAAATCACCAATAGATCTGATCCGGAGAGCACTGTGCTGCCAATTTTTCAATGGCGGGTGCTGGAGAAGATTGAAAGCCCAGTAGGGAAAGAGCAAGAGATGCCAGAAAAAAAAACAAAAAAAAAACAAGATGCATGCGTTAAGACACGAGGAGAGCAATGTCCTTAGCAATACAGATAAGATAGTTAAAGTAGCCGGAGCTGTACACAAATCTAGACAGTATCCGATGTAATCAGGACGTTAATGAGACAGGCAGTAGCGCATAGCAATGGAAAAACCCGCCAGGAACAAAAATCTCTGCCTCTCCCGTAACCGAGAGTAGAGTAAGCATGAAAGGTTTGCGGGCATAACACATTGGTTGTAGATGGTACTAGTCAAAATCTTGAAATTGGTCTAGTGTTCACAGCAGACCACACTCTTCTTGTTGCGTCGAAGCGATCGCCTGCAGTAGTGCGGGCTTAGGTAGGCAGCCGCGAACCGTGGCGGCTGCCTACCTAAGCCCGCACTATTAGAGGCGCGAACCGTGGCGGCTTTGTTGCTTTCAGGAGTGGCCGCACAATCATGGTGTTGTCGGCCGGGGGGAGCAGTCTTCTGCTGTGGCGTATCACTCGCAAAGCGATCGCTTTCCGCAAGACGCTTCCTACCTCTCCTTTCATCAGGCTCCATTGCTCGGCTTAAACAGCTGTGACGGTGGCGGCATTGAAATGCAGGACGATACAGAAGCGTACGCGGACACGACGAGACGCAGGCCTGACAGGAATGTATATGCAACGCGTTCGAATACTCCGCGAGCGTGTATGCATCTCCCTGGCAAAAGGGGAAATGTCATGAGCTGAAAGCCCAGCGGCCGGTCTTTCACATGCGTGAGTGTGGGACCGCAGCGCCATCCTTGGGGACGGCGCGGAAGCGCGGCCCTCTTGGAGAGTCTCGTTAAATCTTGTACGATGCTTGGATGCTCTCGTTTCCGTCCCCGGATGAGTGTAATTCAGTGCCCGGATGTTGGCTCTCGGTCTCGGCGTGACGTCACCGCACGGCCGACAACGGGAGCTAAAAGCATTTCATGCTTAATATCGGTGATAAGAGCTGCCCACGCGATTGGAGATGGTGCCCCACTTAGTGTGGCCTATAGTACCAGGGATTTCGCTATAATCTCGAGACGAAGCCGCTTTGCCTTAGACCGGAGCTGCTGACCGGCTGGTTATCGCGTCAGGGCACGTTTGGCTCGTTTCCTACTTTTCCATAGGCGAAGGATAGAGGCGTCGGAGTAACCTGATCTCGAGCCGATCTCTGGTCGTAGAACCAGAGATGTTCCGAGGTTTTCGGATGCTTTTCTCGTGGTTCTAGGACTGTGCTGTATTTAGTTTGCCAACAGTGGGAGATAAAACGATTTCGTGTTTAAAAGATAAAAACAAATCAGACACACCGCCCTCTAAGGGCTTAACCCATAGTAAAATGGCGTACAACCTCCAGCAGCAGTCGAGGGAGCGATAAAATTCTTGGTAAGCTTCAAGTCTGCAGACGGTAAGGCCATGATTCTAGCGAAGCCGTATGCGAAACTGCACCGCTCGAGCAACGTTATCCTCAAGCCGTTAAAATTTCCTCTTAGCAGAAACAGAACTCTCGTGCATCATGTGCTCGCCTGTTCAAGCTTGTGAGTAATAGAAGCAGCATTCGTTCGGGCATAGCTTCCCTGCGTTTCCCCCTTTTTCGTTATTGAGGCAGTTTGGTTTCAGGGTACGTTTCTCGGGATATAGTAACGATGTTGTGTTTGTTTTTTCTTTTAGAAGAGAGACGGCCTCGCTGCTCCGTTCGCAGCGCACCCAGCGGAGCAATAGCGGCAGACGTTGTGTATGGTTCTAGCTGCTTCGATAGCTTCTCCGATAAATCTTCCTTGTCACTGTTGTGGACCATCACAACAACATGCCTTCTTGCTTGTTTTCGACTACATGAGCGCCCAATGAACGCTGTCTACGCGCGCTTCAGTGAGTTATAATTATCTGACGTTTAAAGACAAGAAGACAAACTTTTCGGTCAAATAAACACGAACAGGAACTTCGAATGTGCAGTAAAATAAAGGAAAAGATTTGTTCAGCAGGACACGAGCAACACAGTAGGTTGACTCTAATATTTAAGGCAGAAATGAAATGTCTAACTATCAGCAAAGCGGAAAGTTGGGCAAGTTGGATAACGTTCATGATGTAAAAAATAGCGCACAGGGAACACACGGGACGGAAAGTCTTGTCTTAGCGCTTGTCTGCGTCGTTTACTTTCCGTCCCGTGTGTTCCCTGTGCGCTATTTTTTACATCTAACTATCATTCTGGCCGCCGCGGTGGCTCAGTGGTTATGGAGCTGGACTGCTGACCCGAAAGACGCGGGTTCGATCCCGGCCGAGGCGGTCGAATTTCGATGAAGGCGAAATTCTAGAGGCCCGTGTGCTGTGCGATTTCAGTGCACGTTAAAGAACCCCAGGGGGTCGAAATTTCCGGAGTCCTTCACTACGGCGTCCCTCATAGCTTGAGTCGCTTTGGCACGTTAAACCCAATAAAGCTAAAGCTAAGCTAACTGCCATCCCACCTGTTTCACATGCCTTAGTTAAACGCTGCGAAAAACCGGAAATTTCTCCTGTCGCACACATACTCCGGAAGGCAGTCAAGCAATCAACAAGTTTTTTTCTACACTCAGTAACAAGAAAACCAGTTGGCGGAAGTGCCTTCAGAATCCAAGCGCGACTGCGCTTTGAACTTCGCCCTCCTGCAACCTACACGCATTAAGGTAGGTACGCATTTTTTTTCCGTTTGTGAATAATCTGTAATCAACCTCTGGTATATAAACCAAACATTTATGGTCAGTCAAATTTTGAATTCTCCGAACGATATAATAGATTTGATAAGCAGGGACACACGAAGAGCCGAAACAGCCTAATTCGCGGCCTTGTGCACGTCAAAGAAAATAAGTAAACGATTACAATTACAAGTACTCCATCCGAAATGTAACTGATTACTGTGGTCAGTTACAGCCCCAGAAAAGTAACTGAACGACTACGCAGAAGTAATCGATTACTAATTGTTTATTTTCCTTCCATCTTTTATTCTCATAGCACGTGTTTACTCAAACAACAAGTACCTACTGAGCTTGCTTGATACTTTCGCAAACGTTGTTCATTTACTAGACCAGCTCTTTTTCCAAGTTGCCGTAGTTAATTTTCCCAAATTCTTCGAGAAGAGACCAGTAACTACACTTAACACTCTCTGAATATATGCGCTAGAGGTAAGGACGGTATTATAACGCGTGAAAACGTTGAGCTACAGATTGTAATTGAACAGTGCTTCGACCCTTGTGCCATAATCATCTATAAGGCGTGGTACTTTCTTCTTGCGCCATGCTTCATGTGGAAGCCTCCGAGTTGGGTGCAGTGGTAGCTAAGTTACGGCGCTATCTGGCAGGGCAGAGGAGTCTCTACAGAGCGGACACGTGATACTCCTCGGGATGATAACTGCAGTAAAAGATGGCGATCGCGTGCGATACTTCGCCGGTGCCGGTCCCCTGCCGCTCTGTTACGAATAAAGCACCCCCGCTAGCACCAGTGTTCGCCGTCAGGTTGAGGCTGCCAAAGCTGTATTGTTGGTTACAACTTGTTTGTGGCAAAAAAGTAACTAATTGACAGTAATCAGTTGCAGAAAAAAAGTAATTGAAGTACCCTGTACGTTAGCATTTGAAAAAAAAACCTTTTAATTACTAAATCACAAGAAAATGTAATTCATTACAAGTAATTATTTACATGCAACGCGTGACGTACAACTCCGATAATGCGGCCTGAAAACTATGCTGAGGTCACTCAGCCCACGACAGCAGTGAGTGGCCGTCGGCAGCGCTGCCCTTCACGCTAAAAGACAGAACCAGGTTAAAATCGCTTGCTAGCAAAGTTCGCTGCCACCGTTATGAGAACATTTATTCTGTTCGTTGCACATTCAATAAAAAAAATAGCCGGGCAAATTCTCACCGCGGCGCGTTTCTCGAAGACAACTATCTGTTCCAGAATAGCGCTGTTAGCGCGAACTTAGCACTACTCATGCGGTTCCAAAAAAAAAAAATGAGTTGTGTAAAACCTCGGAGTAGCTCGGGTAAACTCGGGTTAGTTCGGAGGAGTGTCGCGCCAGCTGTAGCCAATGGGACGGTGACCTTCAGGGGGACTTTGGCTCACGTGGAGAAATAAAATAAATACTGCCATGTCTGGGTTAGGAGCATGCGACGGCGCGAGCAGATCAGCTTCAGGAGAGCACTAGGTCCCTGCACAAGAGCACAACGCTATCGCATCAGCTGGTCATACGTCGTGTTAAACAGCAACACACTCTCGCGCTGTGCATTCTACGTCGTCCTCTTCATCAACTTCTGTCTGCGCCGCGAGCAGACCTCGCTTGGAGCTTGACCTGAGTATAATATCGAAGCCAGACGTACCGAAGACCCAGAAACGCAAAACCGTCTAATATCCTAACTTTGTGCTGATTACAATATGTTTTCGAAGGTCCTTTCTCCCCTCCTGCAGCCTGTGATAATGGCCTTCAGAGACGCCAACGAAGACTGAGGTATTCAAGGCCGTATTATCTGAACTATTATCCACATCGCACGTTTGGTATTCGAGACAGTAACAGATGAGGTCCCGCAAGTTTTTCTTGTTCAGATTAACCAAACAAAGGCCTTTGATAAAGTGCGTCACGATTGTGCGCCACGGCCACAAGTGTGACACATCTTCCAAGTTGGGAAGGTTCTCTATGCATTTCAAGCGCTGCATTCAGCGAGAAAGAAGGTACAAGCGCCGCGTAGGATTTCTGCTACCTTTCTGTCGCGCTCTTAATGGCAACTTATGCGTCAAGAGAACGTGTTTCTCATTCTAAGGGGCGGTGGAGCTGGATGTCCACGTTTCTTTGTCCACGCTATCGTTTCACCGTTGCTCCTTTTTTTTTTTTTCCGAAAGGCAAACTACCTCTTTTCTGCACCGCCTGGACGTTTTTGTGACGGAAGTGGGGACAAGTCCCGCTTTCTTGGATATCATTTCTAACTGTGAGGCAAGTGTGAAATATCGTAAGAAACCGTTGCGTATACTTTGATGGGACCGGCTTCACCTTCCGACGCGTAGCAAAACCTTGCTTGTAAAGTTTGTCCTGCGCTCGGAACGAGTAGTTAAGACTGCCGCAGAAACCCGATCGAGTGCGTTTTTGGAGCGAAAGCTACACTACTATAGCTGGGACGCATTTCACTGTGACCCTACGAATGACCTTGAAACGACCCAGAGGTAAGTCATGGCTAGTGTTGCTATGCACATATACCTAACCATGTGTGGACCATGGACCTCCTTTGAGCTTGAAATTTTATCTTGACCTTTGACCTGACCTCCTTTGACCTTGGCTCAAGTCGAAACGTTGTCGAAACGTTGGCTCAAGCAACCTGAGGTTTTCCCCTCCCTTGTTCATTTTGTGATCGCCAAGGACGATCTACCACACCCTCTCTCTACCATGGACTCCTTGACCTTGAAATTTGAGATTTGATCTTTGATCTTGAACTTGGCATTGAATTTTGACTTTGCAAGTTGTCGGCAGAGGCAGTAAGAAATCCATGTGGTAATCACTTTGTGTCGTGTGATTTAATTCACAGTTGTGGCGTCAGGTATGGGGCATATATAACCAGAGCAGTGCGCTTGTCTTAGTGAGACGCTATGGAGGAAGGAGAGCGCGCTGAGGAGCGCACTTATAGTGAACTGCATCTTCGAACATTGCGACAAGATGAACCAAAAGTTTGGATTTCATCTAGCCTAGGGTCCTAACGTTCAGACTACGCAGTGGAGGACCACAATTGGCTTGGTATAAAAGAGGTCTACCTCGAGCTCCACCTAGACAAACACCTTTACCCTCCCCCTCATCCATCACTCACCGTGCCGGAGGCTCACCTTCTTCGGCACATCCAAATGAATGCAGTTATCACCCCGTCTCGCCTCTTTCTCTATCGCTATCGATTGGACCCTTCCTGTCCCAACTGCCCCTGTATCTATGCGGACCTGGCCCATTGCCTCTTCTATTGCCCGGCTGCTCAGCAGTCGGGTTCCTTCCCCCCGCCTTCTTTATTCATCACCACCTGGCTCGACTGGCTTGGCGCTGAAGGGGAGGAAGAATAGCGACTTGTGGTCGCCCAGGCGGTCGATATGCTCGGCCTGTAAATTACGGCCGAATAAAGGTCTTGTACTACTACTACTAAAAACGAGAAACTCGCACGTGTACTTACTGCGTATGGAAAAGGTGAATGATCGATCGATATGCAGATCCCACCTCACCTCAACCTCCCTAGCCAGGAGGCCGCCCACCCACCAACCGCCATCCTCGACCCACTTCCGTCCACATTCACCCTTCAGGTACATTCTGTCGCACTTCACTCGGCTGAGAGTAAAATCATAAAGCTAACCATAGGTGGTAAACCCAACTACTTTTGCGGGATTGTCACTTCAGGTGTTTTATCGACCAGTAATATTTTTTCTGGATGCTATTCGAACAGAAAAGAACGGAAATCTTCGAATAAGTTCACCTTCATGTTCGGGCCAAGGTTCGCAGTGCTTTTCAGACGATGTTCGTATGAATTTTCCGAGCATGGGAGCTAAAACCCTTTCAAGCCAAAACTACAAACAGCTAAACAGGTTTACAATGCACGTTTGATAAAAAAGAGGTGTTTAATGCACAGATCAAAACCGGTATTCAGGGCTGTAGTCAGTATTCGTCAACCGCACTCTAGTCAGAGCATGATATTTTTTGTTGAAAAGCAGACCGACCAAAACACTTTTTTCGCAGGAGGTTATACAGGACACTTACAGGGCCCTAAATTGTTTTCTGTACGCGGCGGTTCTTTGTCTTGAGATGAATTTTTAGATCGCCTGTGAAGACCTGCCTACTTGATCGTGCGACTTCTAAAGTTGTTCGTATGTGTAGCGACATACCGTTTCACAACCGTGCTTAATTTATACCACCTTGATGTAAGTATAGGGAAAGAACAGCGTGTCAGCTTGAGCCATTTAAAAGGACTGCGCAGCAGACCTTGAAGCACCCAGAGCCACTTGCATTTGCAATGTACACATAGAAAGAGCTGCCCCAAATCCTCTTTCTAGTGTTATGAAATCCCATGTAAACAAAAGCAAACTTTTTCTTCAGAGCGCGCTGTCTGCGTTCGCATTCCTCTCTCTTCAAAACCTTTTGCAAGCATACATGCGTGAACAAAATATGATCACAGTACGCTCTATCCCAGGCCCCAATATGCCATAGGGGATAGGGAAAGGTCAGCATAAGCATTCTTTGCTTCCCATTTTGTGCTGATACATGCAAGCGCGTCGAACACATCTGGGTGCCAACCAAAAAATATATATTGCTCTACTCATATTTTGCGCCTTCCTCGTGTCGATGCCGGCACTTCGGTCGGTTGATGTGACAAGTGACAGAGCCGTCACCAGTGCAATATCGTATCGTGAGGCGACCTGTCACCGAGCCACAGCATGTAATGCGTAAGCTATGCACAGGAAAAAAACGAAACTATAAATGTACGTACAATAAACCGCAAAGTGAGCACAGAGAGACGTTCTCCTATTCCGCGGGAATCGAGACAGCTTTTTGTTTGTACAAACCTGACAGTCACTGATGCGTGGAGGCTGTTTTGATCAAATGTCCTTACGTGGCGTATTCATTTTTTTTTTTTTTTTCTCGATGACAGGCATTCGCGGCGGTTAAATTTCTTTGGAGGAGAAATTCTAGAGGCCCGTGTATTGTGCGATGTCAGTGCACGTTAAAGAACCCCAGGTGTTCCGAAATTTTCGGAGCCCTCCACTACGGCGTCTATCATAGCCTTAGTCGCTTTGGGACGTTAAACCCCATAAACCAAACCAGACAGGCATAGGTTTCTGGAGGTGTTCGATATATCATTGTATTGCAGCATACACTTCGTTTCATGAAGTGTATTTTGAATCATTCGTTATTGCCGTGCTCCGATTGTTCACATTATGCTTTTTTGGCACATCAGTCAATTTAGGAATTGTGCACAGCGGAAAGCAAAGACACCATGACAGGACGTAAGCAGGCGACAGCATGAGCGCCTGCGGATGAATGTATTTTGATCTGAAGGTGTACCCAACATACGAGACACGTCGGAAGATATCAGGTGTAGTTAACGTCATATACGTTACAAAGGGCCGATAGAAGTGGCAAAAGTTAAACTTGCCAATGAATATCGACGATGAAGAGGTAAAATACCATGCATAAAAAAGCGGCCAGAAAGGCTTTCTGGTGCAGCTAAATTTCTGCGTCTGCTCTGGCACCTTCTGAACAGACAATCAGTGGTTAAAAAGAAAGCCAAACTCTTCTCCTTTGAGCCCATTAATTAACACAACAAAAACAGCGTCGACAGAATAACGGGCACAACTCTTAAGGAGCGACCAAGTCGCGATACTATCAAAAATCAATTTACAGAGCTCTGTGACAGTGGCGCAGAAGCCCACAATGGAATTGAAGGTTACCGGAGTGCCAAGTGTTAACAGTTACGTAGTGCACACAATTGACTAAGGGTTGCGCTCCTGTAGGGCCATTCCACCTAATTTGAGAGCCAGTATTGTTTGGGGGAATACGCGAGGAGGAGGAGGAGGAAAACTTTTATTCCTATTTACAGTGAGAGGTCGATGGGGCGAGCCGGAAGGGCCCGCCCCTTACAAACACTAGGAGGGATCCCTAGTCCGGGATCCCTGTAGCTTCCGCAGCGGCCCGGGCTCTAGCTACCAATGCCTGTTGGGCATGGAGTTCGGAGCAGCCGCGCAGGGCAGCTTCCCAGTCCTCTCGAGTGGGGTGGAGGTGGGGTGGGTAGGCAGGATTGGAAGGGCATGCCCACACCATGTGGTAGGTGTCCGAAAACTCCTCCTCACAGTGTGGGCACGCGCCCGAGAAAGAAGAATTGAAGTGCTTAAGTACTGCCGGGCACAGTACAGTATTGGTACAGAGGCGGAGAAGCCAGCGCTCCTCCACCCTGGTGAGGCCTTTACAGGGAGGGGGATAGAGACCATGAAAATTTTGATAAAGAGAGGTGATCTCTTTAAAGGTGATGGCCGGATTGAAATTGAATTCCGGATCAGGCTGCGGATGAGGCGACGCCCGGTGAGTAAGCGCGCGGGCGGCAGCGTCTGCTGCCTCGTTCCCCTCAAGACCCGCATGAGCCGGAGCCCACACGATGGTACGATGGGTCGGAAACCCTGTGTATTCGCATGCGTGGAGAATTTTGAAAGCACGGTCTGGAATATACCCTTGCTCAATATTGCGGCAGGCGCCCCTGGAGTCCGTAATAATGACTCGGGACTCTGGATCTGCGGCGGCCAGTGCAATGGCGATCTCTTCCGCAAATGTAATGTTTGGGGCACGGAAAGTAAGGCCCTGAACTGTAGTGTTTTGGTGGATGACGGCCGCCGTGTACCAACCCCCATGGTGTGGGCCGGCCGCATCCACATAGAAGACACCTGGCTTATGGCCATATTGTTGAGAAATAGCCTCCGCCCGCGCGAGACGGCGACCATCATGGGTGTCTGCAGTCATGTTCTTCGGAAGGGGTCGCACCTGGAGTGCAAAGCGCCAGGCTTCAGGGATGCGGACCCGTTCTTCTGTATGTGTTGCGTAGGATATGTGTAAGCGGGTCAGAAGGCGGCTCCCCGCAGGTGTTTTGCTTAGGCGCAAGTATTGATTGTTAAGATGAGCTTCTCATAACTCCCCAAAGGTGTTGGTCATCCCCAGACCGAGGAGACGCTTGTTGGACGTCGTTATGGGGAGGTCGAGCGCTCTCTTATAAATCTTGCGGAGAACTACTTCTAAGGCATTCTCATCGCATTTGCGTAGGTGGAGGTAGGGAGCCGAATATAAAATCCGGCTGGTCACGAATGCATTGGCCAGCCGCAGGGCATCTTTGCATCGTAGTCCCCCCCTTTTATTGGACACCCGGCGGAGCATCCGACCCACCTGGTCCCCCACCTTACGTAGCTTGTTTAGGGTAGTGTCTATCTTGCGCCTATGATGAATGAAAAGCCCCAGTACCCGGATCTCCTCGTGTTCAGGTATCGGTCCGCTAAGTAGAGAAAGGGCAATTTTGGTTGTGCACTTTGAGTTGGGGCGTATGTGCACAAATTCAGATTTGCTCGGGGAGCATTCAAGACCACAGCGACGAGCGTATTCGTCCACAATAGCTGCCGCTTGTTGCAGGTTGGTCTCGATGTCTCCAACCGATTGTTGTGTTGCCCAGAGGGTGATGTCGTCCGCATACAGAGCGTGCTGCACACCGGCGACCTCTGCCAGCTGGGTAGGGAGCTTCATCATGGCCAGATTAAATAGTAATGGCAAGAGGACAGCTCCCTGTGGGGTCCCTCGTGTGCCAAGTTGATATGGGCCATATTCTGTGTCTTGCAGCCGGATATAGGATTGGCGATCTGTAAGGAATTCTTTGATATAATTGAAAGTATTGCGCCCACAGTCTGTTTGCGACAAGTGGGATAGGATGATCTCGTGGGTCACATTGTCGAAAGCCCCCCGCAGGTCAAGTGCGACGACTACTTCATCATTGCTGGGGTGCTCGACGGGGTCGAGAATCTCCTTGTGAAGTTGCAACAGGACATCTTGTGCGGATCGGTGTGGGCGGAAACCGTACATGGTGTCTGCGAAAATGTTTTGCTGTTCCAGGAAAGCCGTCAATCTGTCGCGGACCATAGTCTCCATCAGCTTCCCTACACACGAAGTGAGGGAGATGGGCCGGAGGTTGTCGGTGTTAATGGCTTTACCTGGCTTGGGAATGAAAGTTACTAGTGCCGTTTTCCAATCTATGGGGAGTGCTGTGCCTCCAATCCAGATAGTGTTGAAGTAATCGAGGAGAGTTTCGTAGGCGGGGTCTGGGAGGTTGGCAATAAGCTTTACCGTCACCTTGTCCCGGCCTGGTGCTGTACCTCGCTTCATTTTAGCCAGGGCCGCTTTTAGGTCATGGAGCTGGAACGGTTGATCCAAATGCGCGTTCTCGGAAACTGCATATGAGTACGCCTGACCACGGGGACCCTGGTGTATACTCAAATATTTGTCGCGGAGCGCATCGGCCAGTTTGGCCGTGTCTCCAGTGAAGTTATGTATAGCCCTTTGAAGCTGTTTTTGTGTCTCAGTACGGGTTTGTGCCGGATCAATAAGGGCGCGGAAGAGGCGCCACGTACTCCGACTCGACATTTGCCGAGCTGCAGTGTTGCATCGGTGCACCGAATTGGAGTCGGCAAGTTGGGCCGCGTATTGTGCCGCCTGTTGGGTGATATCCGCGATGCGAATTTTGAGTTTCCGATTGTGTTTTTGACGACGCCAGCGGCGGACTAGGCTGTGTCGTGCCTCCCAGAGGTGGAGGAGGTGGTTATCCACCGCCGGGCTCGCCTCTGAGAGTTGAACATTTTGCTCGACTGATTTCAAGTGGGATACTAGGTGTTGGGACCACGTTGAGTATCCTTGGTCCATTATTGATTGAGGATTGGTGTAGCTGCTCCTAAATTTGGTCCAGTCGGGTAGTTTTGCATTGGCCTGTGGTCTTGTGAGTGGTTTGGTATGGATTGTAGTGGTAATTATGCAGTGGTCGCTACCGAGGGATTCCTCGGTGTTCCTCCAATCTGCATAGCGAATATTTTTCGTAAAGCTGAGGTCCGGACACGTATCGCGTGTAACGGAGTTACCTATACGAGTGGGTTGCGCGGGATCCGTGTGAAGAGTAAGGCCCAGTGTGGAAACAAGCTCCGCCAACTTGCGTCCGCGTTTCTCTTCACGTGTGTACCCCCATAAGGTGCTGGGAGCATTAAAGTCCCCAACGATTATGAGGGGATCCCGATTCGCGACCTTCAAATCCCGGCTGAAGATGTCTGCGAATGTAACATTTGGTAGCTTTGGGGGACAGTAAATGTTGAGTATGTGCAATGGGGGGTCCTGTTTGCGTAGCGGAAGGATCGTCACCATTACATAGGAGAAATTAGCGCTAAGATCCAGGTCAACCTGGGAGGCCGTGTAATTTTTATGTACGCAGAGGCAGCTCTGCGCATCCTGCTGGTACACCGTGTAACTGGCAAGGGTGGCGCCATTTCCTGGCTCCTGAAGGGCCACCACAGCAGGTAATTCTGGGAAAGTTGTAAGGAAAAGGCGTAGATCGACTCGCTTTGTGCGTGCCTTGAACCCGCGACAGTTCCACTGTACAATTTGAATAGGGATCGAATTGCTTCGCGGATGCTTCCTATTTCTAGGGGCGCCCGCCATGATCAAGGGTAGAGTTGTGAGTTTGGAGAGAGGAGGCTTGAGAGCCAGTGGCTCCAAAGACAGGAGCGTTCTCTATACTGGGGATGGCACAGGGGACCTCTTCTTCTTCTCCGGCGATTCGACGCCTAGACGCTTTGAGCTGCCGGCCTGCCAAGGTTTTGAGCGGGCCAGCGCGCTTGGGAGCGCGAGTGAGTTGAGCGAACTGAGCGGTTATGAGGTTTGGGATAGATGCCGCAAGGTGGCTAATTTTGTTGAGTGCCGCCGTAAGTGTGGCATTGATTTGCGTTTCCAATGAGGATATTCTGTTGTTAACTTGAGTTTCTAGCGCGCTCACTCTCGCCTCGAGTGCCGTGAGGGCATGCGCAGCCTGTCCTGAAGGGGTTGCGTCGCTTTCCATTGCCTCTGCTGCGGGTGAGGCAGAGGTGTGGTTGGGGGAATTTTGGCGGACCTCCGCTATTGCGAGGCGCTTTTGAAAATTTGCAACCTGCTCGCGGAGAGCAGATATTTCTTTTTGTTCGGCAGAGATTGGCCGTGGTTGGGATTGGGAAGGGGGAGGGAAGGGAGAAGCTGCCCTGCCCGCGCCGCTCACCTGGGAGTGTTGCTTGACAACGTTTGCCCACGTCTTGGAGCCGCCGTTCTGGGGAGGTCCGAGGGGCTTCGCTGCACCGGCTTGAGGCGGCGGTGGCGCAGCTGGAGGTTTCCCCTGGCTCCCGGTAGAGGAATTCACAGGCTGGTCCATGGCTTGGTCGGCAGCCTTGGCCTTCAGCTTGTCCGGGCGACGCTTGCCACGCTTGCGTCGATTCCGCTTCGATTTACGGCCGCGCTCGGCATGCGGGGGCTGGATAGCGCGATATTTAGCCGTACACGCAGGGCCCCCCGTGGCATGGGCCCCGCCGCACACTGAACACTTTGGGTTGCACTGGTGAGGGGCCCGCACCCCATCAACGAGTAGAGCCTGCTGTCCGCACAGGCCACACCGGTCCAGCCTCTGGCCGGGGCAGGCGTCCACGCGGTGGCCGACCACACCGCAATGTCGGCAGGCTGGAATGGTTCGCTGGTAAGGCCTAACTTGTACAAGCTCTGAATCGTAGTGCACGAAACGTGGCTTCTCTGTTCCGGCAAAAGTCAGTCTCGCTTTGTTGGATGTCCCAAATTTTCGCACTTCCACGATGGTGCCGTAGCGCCATTGGAGCCTAGTACGGAGCGAGTCCGTAGTTTCAGAGTTACGGACGGTAATGACGCCGTAGCAGACGTCCTTGCCGTCTTGGCGCAGGTGCCCCACAAGGGGGACCCTCCCGTCGGGTCCATTAAGTTCAAATTCGCCGATGATCCGGTCGGCTAGCTCAGGTTTCGCAGTCTGAACAATAATGAGGTTTTGTTCTCTTACCGGTATTATGGTAAGGTCAGTTGCGGGTTGCGTGCCCAGGAGAGCCGTGAACGCCCGGCCGTAGCCGGTCTCCTGGAAAGTCTCGTACAACGAGACGCGGGTCCGGGGCTTGATGACGACGACGTAGTCGTCTGGAGCAGGCTTGGGTATAAAAGGCGGTTTTCACTTCGTGAGGAGTCGCCGACTGCGGCCCGACGCGTGCGGGGCGGGTGACTGCTGGTTTCCGGCGTGAACGCCGGCCGCGTCTACGGACGCCGGCTTTAAGGCTTGGTCTTGCGCTCGGCGCAGCACTGCGGCGTTCAACGCGGTGCTGCGAAATCTTGCCGAATCTGGGCCTCCGGTTGCCGCCGGGGTAACCGTTGCCGAAACTGGGCCTTCGGTTGCCGCTGGGTTAACCGTTGTCCAGTGCATGTTTTCGGGGTCGTAGCCTCGGCAGGAGATTTGCGGAGCAGCCATACTGGCGTCAGTGGCCAGAGGCCCCGATGTGCCGGGTACCGGTTCGGCCGTTACGCCTAGCCGCGCCACCGGCCCGATCGGGCCATGTGTTGCCCGAAAAAGAGGTTTAACCGGGCCCACCTTGGAAAAAAATCTCTGCCTCTCCCTTAATCGAGAGTAGAGTAAGCATGAAATGTTTACGGGCCTAATGTCATCTCGGTGGACACCCGAACCGCACCGTACAGGAAGGGAGGAACGCCACCACCCGTTCAGCGCGATGCCTTGCCATTTGGTTTTTTGAGGAAAGGAAATGGCGCAGTAATTCTCTGCCATCTCGGTGGACACCCGAACCGCACCGTAAAGCAAGGGAGGAACGCCACCACCCGTTCGGCGCGATGCCTTGCCCTTTGAACGCAGCGCTTCTCCCCCGGGCCCCTGTGCACCTGCGCAGCTTTGCTTCGATGCGCGAAGCCCCTAAGAGATCACGTACGACAACGAAGTGTACGTGGCATTTATGTGCTTTTTGCAGGCGTTATTAGAAATCGGAAATTATAATTCTGTGCATTATCAAACGCACAGCGCGACTGATATCTTGATAAACATTGAGAAGGCACTGGCAGCAGTTATTTTTTGTGACTCGTTTGGAGACCAACCGTTGCTTGCATGCCGGTCGCGTAGGAGGGCTTAGAGAGTCTCGTTAAATCTCGTTAAGTCTCGTACGGTGTCCGGATGTTCTCGTTTCAGAGCCCGGATGACTGGAATTCAGTGCCCGGATGACTCGATTTCAGTGCCCGGATGACTCGATTTCAGTGCCCGGATGACTCGATTTCAGTGCCCGGATGACTCGATTTCAGTGCCCGGATGAGTGGATTTCAATGCCCGGATGAGTGGATTTCAGTGCCCGGATGAGTGGATCTCGGTCTCGGCGTGACGTCACCACACTGCCGACAACGGGGGCTAAAAGCATTTCATGCTTAAAACTGGTGTCCAGATGTTCCCGACAGCTTTCGGTGCACGTTGGGGATGAACTTGCTAGGGTCAGGCGGAAACTTCCGCTGCTCCGGCTGAAAATCAGCGGAGCCGACGAACAGCACGTCTGACTCCCCGTGCGAACGCGCGCGTCTCATTCGCGAGGAGCAAATGCGTTTCACGCGGGTATAAATTGTCTTCCCAGGGGAGCTGCCAGATGATAACAGCTACCTGCTGCTATCGTTACCATTATCTTCCAGCCTGTACCACTGCGTAGGAATGTGGCATTTCAAGCAGAGTTCAGGTGTCACTACAGGGAGTGAACAGCAAAGCCAAACCACGAGGGGCCAAGACCACAGCTAACTAGTGTACCTTCAGCTCGACTGCTCGTGGATGTTGAATTCGCAGCATGTGGTCTCCCCGAACACCGTTGTTATAAGTTTTGAAGTTAGAGAAATTCAGAATGTAAATGGTACAACCGAAGACGACTTCGTCGACGAGGGTGGTGAGGAGTCGGGCCTGATCAGCGGCGGCAGCTACAACAGTAAAGACCATTAAAGGGCAACTGCACCAATTTTTGAGTATTTCGCGATATTCAAAGATTCAAACCTATCTAGTCTGTAAGTAGAGCATGCCAAGTGCTTTTGCACTAGCATTTAAAAAAGTGACGTAATCAACGATTGAATTTCGTGCCGGGTACACCGAGCCGAAGTACCCGGGTTCGAATCCGACCGCGGCGGCCGCGCTTCGATGCAGGCGAAACGCGAGGCGCCCGTGTGCTGTGCGATGTCAGTGCACGTTAAAGATCCCCAGGTGGTCCAAATTAATCCGGAGACCTCCACTACGACACCTCTTTCGCTCTTCTTTCACCCCCCACCTTCCTCCCTTCCCATACGGCGCGGTTCAAGCGCCCGCCGAGATATGTGAGACAGATACTGCGCCATTTCCTTTCCTCAATAACCAATTTACCAATTTACCAAACACTAAATTTTAAGCGAGCAGTTTTTGTTCGGTAAACATGCCGCCTTAGGTGCTGGATTTAGCAGCGATTTTGTTTGAAACGCTGAGCAAGATTTTTGGTTTGGTTTGGTTTTATGGGGTTTAACGTCCCAAAGCGACTCAGGCTATGAAAGACGCCGTAGTGAAGGGCTCCGGAAATTTCGACCACCTGGGGTTCTTTAACGTGCACTGACATCGCACAGTACACGGGCCTCTAGAACTTCGCCTCTGTTGGAATTGAGGGTTCAGGACAGGAGTGCCGCTGAGCGAAGAGGTAGATGGCGAAAGGAGAATAGGTTTATTTACATTTTACATTGGTGGATAGAAGTGAGAGACCAAATGAGGCTCTATGGGAGGCTCTATGGCAGGCTCTCCTGCCGCACTCGTCGTCGACTTAGTATTATACTGTTCTCCTTCCCTAAATTCCCTAGGTTGAGGACGCCCACGCCGGGGTGGGAGGGGCCCAGATCACAAACAACACAAACTTGTGCGCACAAACACACCACTGCACTTAGGGCCACGCCCCCGTCACATGTGGAGTCTGAGGGAAAGAAGGTTGTCGTCGAGGTAGCGTTGACTGCGGTAGGTGATGGCCTCCGGCCAGTCGAAGGTTTCTGCGGGTCACCGACATCTGCTGATAATCAAAGACACCCGCCGCTCGAGGCCGGAAAGCGAGGTCACGAAAAGGCCGAAAGTGGTTCCCCGTGCCTGGAGACGTTCGCGAGGGCCGGAGATGATGCCCGCCAGCTTGTCGCGGTGCTTGGCACGCCAAAGAGCAACAGGAAACGAGACCCTTTGTTCCCTGGCACGGTCACGGCAAATGGGGAAGATAACGTTCGTCTCCCCGAGGAGGCGGCGGCGGCGGCGTTCTACACGTGCAGACCTTTCGGAAAGGGGGTCTGGTTTTGGTCCTGTACTCCAACCGGGCAAACTCCGTAATTGAAGTCAGCTGGCACCTGGGTCCTCTCCGTGCGTGCGGTCCACGGCGGCAGGCCCGAAAGCAATCACACTCAAGTTGCTCGCAGCCATACACAGAAGCAGGCGTGCTGGCGGCCACACGGCGAGACTTGTTGACGTCGATCTTAATACCTCCTAAGATATTCAACCGCCGCGGCCGGGATCGAACCCGCGTCTTTCGGGTCAGTAGCCGAGCACCATAACCACTGAGCCACCGCGGCGGCCTGAGCAAGATTTTTGCGATCCTTTTAAGGGACACTGTGGACAACTCTTTCTATCATTGCTTGCAATAAAAATTGATTATTTGGCCACTTCTGTCTATGTTTACATGTATCCAGCACGAGAAGACGCATTTATAAATGAGAAAATTGAATCGGAACATCTTCCCGCCATACGATTCAACTCGTGGCGTCCTTAGTGAAAACACGTGATGCCACCGTTTTGAAGTGAATATCGTAGTAGCGCAGCTACTGGAATCCAGGCCCGGAAGTTGGTGTCGACGCATCCATTTACTTGCGAAATCGGCCGGTGATGGCGACACCTGCGTTTCGTTTCTTGATCTTTTCTGCGCTATTAAAGCTGGGATTTGGGCCAGAGCGTCCCCTTTGCGCTTTGAACGCTGCACACTATATATAGGGTGTCCCACCTAAACGTAACCAACCTTTTAAATAAGACGAAGTGTCCTAGTCCAGTGAAGCCAACTGAGTGTTGTTCAGAGTCGCAGAGTCGCGGTATTTTTTTCGTTCTTCCAGGTTAATAACTTGGTTAAGCTGAATTATCTAACTCCAACTTTTGACTTCAGGAAGAATGTGCCCATGAAAAAGTTGTAGATCGCCTCGAAAAACCGCTAGTAGTGTTATTTCCATCAATGTACGATTTACGTAGCTTTATTTATTGGCCTTAAAAGAAAGCTTTCACATCACCAGCTGTTCGCGCAAATCTCTGCCCCAATGTGCACTCAGTCTCATCGAGGAGAGGAGTTCAGAAAAAAAACAGATTTTATTCTCTAAGGCGCCTCCTGGGACGTTGAAGTGGCACCGTTGTCACGTGGAAGCTTTTTCTTATTGTGCGAGTTATGGTTAAAGGCAGGGAAAGAACCTGCATTACAAAAATATAGTTCCTCGCTGCAAATGATTCAGTTAGCTGTTCTTCAAAGCGATCTACAACATTTCCATTGACACTTTGTCCATCAATTCAATAATTAAAAAGCTAGCTAATTAAGCTCAACAAATTAGTTAACCTTGAAGACCGAAAAGTATTATGAAGACCAGGTCACGCGACAACCCTCAGTTGGTTTCAGACACCTAGGACATCCCGTATATTTTAAAAGCTTGGTTACGTTTCACTGGAACACCTGGTATATAAGCCGGCTTCTTCGTTTCCTTCTAAAGATATCTGCAACTAGGCACCAGGTAGAGTAATATTTTGTGTTGCGCAATAAACCACTTTTCCCGGAATATAGGTATAAGGACAAAACTCCGCTTTCGTGTAAGGGCCACACCACGCCAGAACCACGGTATTGCTTCATCACCAACTGTCCCAAAGGATCTGTGACATGTGGAATGTCGCGTCACATGTGTGACATGTCAGAACAGAGCAAATTAAACTACATTTCCCGGAATATAGGTATTAGGAGAGAATTCCGCTTTCGTGTAAGGGCCGCACCACGCCAAAACCACGGTATTGCTTTATCACCAATTGTCCCAAAGGATATGTGACATGTGGAATGTCGCGTCACATGTGTGACATGTCAGAACAGACCAAATTAAACTACTTTTTCCGGAATATAGGTATAAGGAGAAAACTCCGCTTTCGTGTAAGGGCCGCACCACGCCAGAACCACGGTATTTCCTTATCACCAACTGTCCCAAATGATCTGTGACATGTGGAATGTCGCGTCACATGTGTGACATGTCAGAACAGAGCAAATTGAAAACAACTGGGTCGCATTTTAGGAATGCTACAAGAATGACACTCAGATAAGGCCACAATAACAGTCGTTTTTTACTTTTTTTTTACGCATACCATGGGCCTCCCCTCGCCTCCCTATCTCAACTCCGACTGCCTCACCACCTCCTTCGGCTCCTTACAGGCAATTCTTAAAACAGAGCTTGCTCTATAGCCCGTAAATTAAACGCTGTCGCTTGGCTTTTAGCATGCACATCACGCAGGTATGTACTATATGCGTGCAGTCAGTCTGTCCCTCCAAGCGACCCTTCGCATTCGCTTTTTGCGGAGTGCTACGGCTCCTGGGAACAAAGGATGGCCAAGAAAGTGTGTCCGTCAGCCCGTTCTCTCAGACTGCCCAAAGCGGTCACGTCGCGTCACTCGCGTACGGCTGAACGCAACAAATCGGCGCTTCCATCCTGAATGGGTGCCTTTTATGCGTAGCATATTGCAATCACTCAGTTCAACCCTTGGGCGCGGCCGGGCAGCCACCAAACCACGTGACCTGACGTCACGACAGCCGGAGGAAAACCGTAGGTAAAGATGATGGCGATTCTTGGTGGGAATTGCAAACACAGTAAACAAGGGGAAAAAAAGAAAAAATAAAGAAATAAAAAATAATTTAAAAAAAACAAAAAATAAAAAAAAAATAAAAGAAAAAGAAAGGCTGAGCATGGTGGCGGTTGCCACCGCCCCGTTTCAAAGGGGGCGCTCCTATCCATCCATCCATCAATCCATACGTCACGGAGGAAAAGCTGCTGAGAAAATCGAGTGCCGCCACGCAATACCTCGCGCAAAAAGACCGCGCAATATGCAACGCATTCTTGGCTTAACCAAGCTAAGCCTGGGCATCTTTTTTTCCCTCAGTCTCCCTCAATGCGTCCAGCAGCGCTATATTCCTGCCGCTGCGGCGGCTTCTGCAGCGACGCAAATTTGATGGAGCAAAACGAGCAAAGCGTCGATGTTTATCGGGTGGCGTTCTCTGCTCCAATCTAGGATGGAGAGAGAATATTGTCCTTTGCTGAATGTAGGCCAAGGCTTTAGTTTCAATTCCTCTTTTTACGTCATGATAGCATGCCCACTGCAAACAACTCTTGGGATTCGGAACATAGATCAGCAATCAAACAATTGTTAGTATTCAACACTGTTGTCAAATCCCCTTGATATTTTGCAGAACTATCTAGTTAAAAGAGACAAATGAACCATCGTTTTACTGTACATTTTCTTGTGGAACATCTTCAGGCCTAATTTAAAGCAATGCTGAAAATCAAGACATGCAATTTTCTTTCACAGTAATATTCGATTGGCCGGTTTTCAGCGGCTCTGTTGACGATTGTTAGGCAACTGAAGACGTACTTATTTTTAAAATTTTGCAGCGGATATAGGATATTGTTCACCCGCCACTCCATTTAGATTCGAGACATGCGTGATGAAATAGAAAGAAGTGTGACCGCTGTGAACGCACGCTTGACGTGAACGGAGGTCTAGCGTAGCCTCACAGATCCGCAACAAAAAGAAATGTGGTACCTGTTGGGCCGTGAAAACGTGTCTGTGGCAATGATGCCTAAAGATTATTTTTCGGTCCTTCCTAAGTCACAAAAGTTTCATTTTCAGTCAGAGCACCCTCTTTTTACATTAAAACGAGGTAATCAATCTATATAGGCAACCTGAGTGTTCCTTTCAACAAAGAACGTCGGGCGTTACGTTACGTTTCCCACCGCAGGGATCTTTTTGAAGCGCCTCATGAAATCACTCCATTAAACTAATAAAAACCTCCATCTCAATCAGCTACAAAAGAAAGCGAAGCAAGGAGACAAAGCGACGGGATAAAAAAGGGTAGGGGCAGGAATGCAAACAATGATCAATCTTCCTGTCTTGATGCCAAAAAATTCGAAAGAAAGCAGAGAGGAACCTTGATGAAAATAAAGCGACGGTACTGCGAGCTTAGAAGGATTGAATTTTTACTGCCGTTTTCCGGCTACCGTCCCGGCGATGCGTAACGGTAGGATTTCGGGCTTCCGTGGTCTTTCCTTTACGTGTGTGCGTTTGCACGCACAGGCTAGTAAAATAGTGGAGGTGGCCAGCTCAGCGAGAAGTGCCAGCTATGCCATAAATCATTCAGCTCTGGAGGAATAGCCGCACTCGGCCAGAGCATGTCGGTTCTGGTCGAAAAATTTAAAAGGTTCCGCGGGAGCACCGCCAGTTTATTTGTACTTTCTATACAATGAAAAGAGTGAGGAAGTTTTTGTTTCCTCTCTGTTGTAACATATTCACAACACCTCCCCAATGGGCTATATTCGAAAAGAAAAAACAAAGTAATGTCACGAAAAGAAAAAAAAAGCGAACAGCAAGCGCTAGTGAATACTTTCGAATAAAGCACAGGCATGTCGCCAAAGAAGCTGCCCACTGATGGAAATATCAATCGTTCGAGTAACGGTATATGCCGTTGGAGCCTCTAAGCGCGCTACCACGCAATACAAGTGCAGAAAATCTAGCGTTAGCAATTTCACGCGTTATTTGCTCCGCTCGCGTGATTTTCAGAAATTCATAAGCAGTAGGCCGTGTGTAAAGCAAACTGCGTGTAGACAAAGGAAGCCTCTTGTTCAGGGTATCGCCACTATGATAAGGGCGAGAGGTACAAATTACTAGTCTATCACTCTGGGAGAGATGGGGGAGGTTGCGGAAGAGACAACACGATGTACGGTTGCAATGTGAAGTGGGTGAGAGTTGACGCTGCTCGAATGTCTTTGAAACTTATGCAGAAAGTTGCTTGCACATTTCATGTCCATGCGTCCCTCTACCTATTCTCTGTAGTTATAAATTGCATTCACAACTCTTTTTATAGCAGAGTCACGTCCTTTGCCCGAACGAATTGGTTTGGTTTGGTTTATTGGGGTTTAACGTCCCAAAGCGACTCAGGCTATGAGAGACGCCGTAGTGGAGGGCTCCGGAAATTTCGACCACCTGGGGTTCTTTAACGTGCACTGACATCGCACAGTACACGGGCCTCTAGAATTTCTCCTCCAAAGAAATTCTAGCCGTCGCGGCCGGGATCGAACCCGCGTCTTTCGGGTCAGCAGCCGAGCACCATAACCGCTGAGCCACCGCGGCGGCCCGAACGAATTCACGTGCCGACTAGAGAATGATCAGACATGTGGTGTATAATTATACATAGGAGTGATTAGATAAAGCTGTCACCAATTGCTGTGAGACTGCAAATCTCATTAATTCTGCAGTAACATTTCAACTTTCTTCGAAGAAATAAACGGGGGCTCCTAGTGCTGCTTTCCCAGATATATCTCCACCAGGAGTCGGTAGCAACACTAATCAGCCCCTGCCGCAATAATCGGGAAATCATCGCAACCTCTAACGTTACCCTCGACGATTCCTCCTTATACTCACTAGAACGAACGACGCATCAACTTCCACATGTCGTTATTTGGCATATCAAGATTTTAAATGGTTTGAAACACGGTAGGAGCGGTGGGAGACAATATATGGCACAGCTAATTGGCAACAATGCGGTTGCCCATAACCAAGCTTAATGAGCTCTTCCATTTTCTTCACAGCGTGATACGAGGAATTTGGGCCGAAAAGGAATCACTTCGTCGGCTTCCTGAGTTCCGCCATCGTCAGTTTTACGACTTTTTTTTTGTTCGTTCAATCACAGCAATCAGTTGCGCACGTTTCTTTACACAAAATTCATAGCCTCAAACAAGGCAAAATAAGAATATAATCTCACCTTCATGCGCGAGGGAAATGAGCAGAATGCATAAGCCGAAGGACGTTGAAACGAAGACAAATGAGGTCATTACACATGAGGGGAAAGCAAAGCAAGAGAAAAAAAAAAGTGTGGAACTGCCTTCGAGTCAAATCTGAAACAAAGATAGCAACCGGAACGAGAACAGCGAAAAAAAAATAAACATCGCATGTCCAGGGGAGAAAAAAAAAGGGGGGGGGGGGGGGAATAAAAACTGGAACATACAGCTCATTTGTCACGCAGGTTCCGCGATTAGGAAAGAGCTCCGCTGAGAGGACAGCGAAGACGAAGGGGAGGAGGGTTTTATGTATATAGCTGGCAGAAACTCGGCTCTTTCGTTTGTCTTAATAGCCTACCGGGTACATCCTCCCATCGCACGCATTCATTACGAAGCAGCCGGAAGGAAGCAAGAAGGTGGATATATGCAGGCAGCAGACGATTATGTGCGCGGGAGCAACGGCCGCGCCGTGAGCTATGGCCCGGGGGTGACCGTGCATATCAGGCTCGCCCCTACTCCATGATGAACGTTCATATAAACCAAATAAGAAACACTAGGTGCTCGGCGGCTCAGGAGCAGGATGACTACGCGGTCGTTTCCAGGATCAAGTACCTATGGCACATTGTATTGCTTTTACTTCTCGGGAAGGAAGCTGCACATTCTTGGGGGAACACATTATTTGGCTCGGTTCTTTAGCCCACCCGTGCTGCGCTTATATCATAAAATAAAGTCCCAGTGATGGACCATAATAACACAAGCAGTTGGATCGTGTGGCATTTTCAGCACTAAATAAATATGACCGGCACTAAAATACGGCTCTCATCGTCTATGAGCCACCCTAGATTATACTACTCCTTTACAACAATGCATTCCATGCTTAGTCTAGACGACGATATAGGCAACATTTTTTTTCCCTCTGCCTTGCTGTTAGACCGCCACTCGTGGCAGGTGTGTACTCGGGGCTTGCAGGTGGACCTCCATTTTTATGAAATTCTCAACCTCTTTTTTTTTTCTTCAGTAGTGCGAAAACAAGATTGCTAACAAATGCGGCCTCAAGATATTTGACATGTTTGCTGAACTAAAGCCGAATAAATTTGCCGACGAAACAAATAACAAAGCAAATTTTTCTACTTGTATACTACTTCCCGAAGGCTTCCCGGCCACGCACTAACGCCTACAGGGGTGGAATGGGCGCACCCGTCGCCGGTCCTCGCTCGAGTGCTCCTCCGCTGGCACCGCCTGCATAGACCCTTTCGCTGAGTGCATACTCCTGTTTTGCGAGATAAGCGCCCTAGCTGGAGGGGAGGAGTTGGGGGAATAAGAACGAACAAAACAACAACAGATAAACAGTGCCAGCAACGGCCTCCTTCACAAAGCGGAGGCCCTGTGCTTCAGAGCGTCAAGTGTGCGTGGCTGCGTTGTTTGCGTTGCGAGGACGATAAAGGCCGCAGCCGATAACTGCCGCCGAGGCAAGTTGAAGCGCCATTCGAGATCAGCGCGGTCAGTCTTTCAAGAAGTGCGCGTAAAAACTGTTCGTGTGTCCATTGATTCTGATACTGAGCACAAACACTGATGGGAGGCTTTTCTTCCCGGATTGCGTCGGCATCCCGCAGCAGGCAGTACACGGCATCTATAACAACTCGCATCTTTTTTGTTTCGCATGAGGGACCCTCCCAGCTTCTCACCGGTGCTGGTAGCTGTACCTACTAGTGGGTGGCTCATAGCTCAACTTGAGTGTCTTTTTTTGCGTTCCCAGCATTCTTGGACAAAAATTGCTATGGTAAAAATATGGTAGGGTACTGTCATGGAAATAATCAAGGTAATGATTATTTCTTCTGACGTGTCGCGAATTTTTTTTAAAATTTTCCGTCACCCAGATCGAGCAGTTAAGACTGCCATAGCAAACCAATGGGGAACTTTTTTGACAACAGCAAAAACGTCAATAGCAAAAACCATGCAAGCCTACCGACGGGAGATGTGCGGATATATTGAATGTTATAGTGAAATCTTACACTTTATGAAAAAATTGTGTTCATGAATTCTTTGCAGTTGAAAAATGCTTTCGTCCTGAATTGCTGGGTATGGACGTCCACCAGAGCAGTTACAATAACTGTAGCTTCCCGCCTATTCTTTTTTGGGAGGCAGGCTGTCAACGATACGACGACCCTGAAGCTGTGTTGCCCCGGAGGTGAACTTCTTCTTATTGGCGAGCCGAGGGGTTTGTTTCGACGCTCAGAGTGTTTCTCGGGATCAACACTGCGTCGTTCCTCAAGTAGGCGATCTTTATTCCGGTATCAGACTTCAGGACTCGCATGCATCAAACGTGAACCCATGACGCTTCCACGAAGTCAAGTAGGTGACCAGAGTGGTTTCTTGGGCGAGTTGGTTTACCATATTGAAATATACCTGCGCTTAAAAGACACGGACTGAAAGAAAGAGACACACACACAAAGCGCTGGGCTTACAACTGAATTTTTATTCGGGAAACACTGCTCTTTATGCACACGAGCAGCTGATAAAAATGGAAGATGGTAACACCCGGATGATAAAAAATTGACAACTGTCTCGTCACATCTCCAGTCCTACCTTCCCTTTCGTAAAAATGCCCTTTCCTTTGATAGTAGTGAAAGGGACGTGCTACTCACACATGCAACCCCACTGTCCGCTATGCTCATGGCTTCAATTATTTCACGCGCCGTTTGGTCACGGTTCCTGCTTACTATCTTCGTCTCGTTATAGGAAGGTACACATTTACACTCTTGACAATGAACAACCAAATTCCCATCGCCCTTCCGTTCCATGTTCTTCCGATGTTCACGTAGCCGCTCGTTCAAACATCGCCCCGTTTGGCCTACATATGCTTTGCCACATGTAAGCGGCAACCTGTATACCACACCTTCTGCACATGCGACCATGGGGACTTGGTGTTTCTTTTTACACCCCTTAGCTTTTCTTTCTGGGTACGTTACTATTTTGCATAAGTTTTCCAATTTGTCCGGGGCTGAAAAAACGACCCTAGTTTTTACCTTCGAAGCAATTCTTTTAAGATTATGGGACACCCCATGAATGTACGGAATCACCACCGTTTTCTCCTTTTGTTTTGCTCCCTCCTTGCTAGGCACCGTACCCTTTTTGCCAAATTTCTTGAGCATGCTTTTTGCCACCGACACCAAAACCTGATCCGGATAACCTGCTTCCTTTAGCCTCACCACCTGCTGCTCAAAACTTTCTTTGACTAATTCCGGACAAGATTTCTTCAACGCATTTTGAAAACATAACCTCACGATTGCCCTCTTCACTAATTTTGAATGTGCAGGAGCTGAACGGAAGCAAACCTTTATTACCTCTAGGCTGGTACATCCAAAATGTCCCATCAGGCGCCAGTGACAGCTTGATATCGAGGAAGCGTATCGTGCCTTCGTTCATTTCTTCATATGTGATTATTAGTGGGTTAAGGGTTTTACTAAAAACAGCAAGTAGCTCTTGCACAGCAGAGTCGTAAATACCGTCAAGGTGATTAAAGACCACTAAAAAGTCATCCACAAACCGGAAAACTTTAACACCAACAACTTTGTTTTGATCTCGCAACAGGATAGCCAACTTTCTGTCACATTGGGCAAGGAAAATGTTACTTAGAACTGGCGCAATACACGACCCGATGCAAACTCCCTTCTTCTGCCGATAAACCACATCATTCCAAGTGACGCACGTGGCAGCCAAATAGAAGGATAACATTTCCAGAAAATTGCTCACGCACATTCCCGTTTCATTTTGGAATGCTACACTTCCAAACTGATCAATGCAATCAGCCACGCATTGAAGCAACTCCTGATGTGGCAAGTAATAATATAGATCCTTTATATCGAACGAGCACGCCATGAACCGACTGTCTTTGTGATTGTCCAGAAAAGTTATAATCTGTTGGGAATCCTTTACCAAAAACGGATCATCGATGCTCAGTAGGTTGAGCTTGCCTTTAAGAAATTCAGCAATTGACTTTTGCCATGTTCCCGACTCAGATACGATAACCCTTAGCGGACAACCAGGTTTGTGGGTCTTAGCCGTAAACATAAATTTTAGACTATTGCATTCAATCTTGTCTATACTTGAAACGAGTCTAGTTAATTCCAGTTTTTCACATAGTTTCCTCCGCTTTGCTTTCAAGCTGCGTAAGGAATTACGGGGAAGTTTCTCAGAAACTGAATTCACAGCCTCCAAAGCTTTTTTACCAAACATCTCTTTCGTTAAAACAACGAAACCACCGTCCTTGTCCGCAGTAAGTAAACATAAAGAGTCATCCCGCAGCACTGAAATAACCCGCCCTATTGGAAGACTGGTTTTCGCAGGCTTACATGTTGAAAGAACGTCCACTCCCTCTGATATGCATCTTTCACTCTCGGACGTTGCAGCGGGTGCAGCGGGTGCTCTCACTTCGCCCCAAGTTCGCCGTGGAACCACGGAAGACCGCGCCTGAGCTGCTGTCCCTTGTGCGCCAAGTTGCAAGGTTCGCTCCAACGTCCGAGAGTGAAAGATGCATATCAGAGGGAGTGGACGTTCTTTCAACATGTAAGCCTGCGAAAACCAGTCTTCCAATAGGGCGGGTTATTTCAGTGCTGCGGGATGACTCTTTATGTTTACTTACTGCGGACAAGGACGGTGGTTTCGTTGTTTTAACGAAAGAGATGTTTGGTAAAAAAGCTTTGGAGGCTGTGAATTCAGTTTCTGAGAAACTTCCCCGTAATTCCTTACGCAGCTTGAAAACAAAGGGGAGGAAACTATGTGAAAAACTGGAATTAACTAGACTCGTTTCAAGTATAGACAAGATTGAATGCAATAGTCTAAAATTTATGTTTACGGCTAAGACCCACAAGCCTGGTTGTCCGCTAAGGGTTATCATATCTGAGTCGGGAACATGGCAAAAGTCAATTGCTGAATTTCTTAAAGGCAAGCTCAACCTGCTGAGCATCGATGATCCGTTTTTGGTAAAGGATTCCCAACAGATTATAACTTTTCTGGACAATCACAAAGACAGTCGGTTCATGGCGTGCTCGTTCGATATAAAGGATCTATATTATTCCTTGCCACATCAGGAGTTGCTTTAATGCGTGGCTGATTGCATTGATCAGTTTGGAAGTGTAGCATTCCAAAATGAAACGGGAATGTGCGTGAGCAATTTTCTGGAAATGTTATCCTTCTATTTGGCTGCCACGTGCGTCACTTGGAATGATGTGGTTTATCGGCAGAAGAAGGGAGTTTGCATCGGGTCGTGTATCGCGCCAGTTCTAAGTAACATTTTCCTTGCCCAATGTGACAGAAAGTTGGCTATCCTGTTGCGAGATCAAAACAAAGTTGTTGGTGTTAAAGTTTTCCGGTTTGTGGATGACTTTTTAGTGGTCTTTAATCACCTTGACGGTATTTACGACTCTGCTGTGCAAGAGCTACTTGCTGTTTTTAGTAAAACCCTTAACCCACTAATAATCACATATGAAGAAATGAACGAAGGCACGATACGCTTCCTCGATATCAAGCTGTCACTGGCGCCTGATGGGACATTTTGGATGTAACAGCCTAGAGATAACAAAGGTTTGCTTCCGTTCAGCTCCTGCACATTCAAAATTAGTGAAGAGGGCAATCGTGAGGTTATGTTTTCAAAATGCGTTGAAGAAATCTTGTCCGGAATTAGTCAAAGAAAGTTTTGAGCAGCAGGTGGTGAGGCTAAAGGAAGCAGGTTATCCGGATCAGGTTTTGGTGTCGGTGGCAAAAAGCATGCTCAAGAAATTTGGCAAAAAGGGTACGGTGCCTAGCAAGGAGGGAGCAAAACAAAAGGAGAAAACGGTGGTGATTCCGTACATTCATGGGGTGTCCCATAATCTTAAAAGAATTGCTTCGAAGGTAAAAACTAGGGTCGTTTTTTCAGCCCCGGACCAATTGGAAAACTTATGCAAAATAGTAACGTACCTAGAAAGAAAAGCTAAGGGGTGTAAAAAGAAACACCAAGTCCCCATGGTCGCATGCGCAGAAGGTGTGGTATACAGGTTGCCGCTTACATGTGGCAAAGCATATGTAGGCCAAACGGGGCGATGTTTGAACGAGCGGCTACGTGAACATCGGAAGAACATGGAACGGAAGGGCGATGGGAATTTGGTTGTTCATTGTCAAGAGTGTAAATGTGTACCTTCCTATAACGAGACGAAGATAGTAAGCAGGAACCGTGACCAAACGGCGCGTGAAATAATTGAAGCCATGAGCATAGCGGACAGTGGGGTTGCATGTGTGAGTAGCACGTCCCTTTCACTACTATCAAAGGAAAGGGCATTTTTACGAAAGGGAAGGTAGGACTGGACATGTGACGAGACAGTTGTCAATTTTTTATCATCCGGGTGTTACCATCTTCCATTTTTATCAGCTGCTCGTGTGCATAAAGAGCAGTGTTTCCCGAATAAAAATTCAGTTGTAAGTCCAGCGCTTTGTGTGTGTGTCTCTTTCTTTCAGTCCGTGTCTTTTAAGCGCAGGTATATTTCAATAAGGTGACCAGACTCTACTGAAGCCCTCTTCCTAGCCGATGACAAACAAGAACATACAGGCCTCAGTGGATCTTGCAAAGATCATTCGAACTGTCTCCTAAGGCTGCGTTGCTCTTGGCCATAGGAAGTGGCGCCTTCACATCTGCGTTCTGGTGGAGACTATCTTGTCTGTAACCAAGTTCGTAGTCGTAAACAGAGAGCTACAAGCACCATCTCGTCATGCAAGTTGATAGGACTTGTTGAAGTGGCTTCTTCGGCCCCCGAGAGCTGAGTAATAGCTCCCGATCAGTGATGATAGTCATATCTCGCCAAGTTGCATGTTTCTGTACATCAGCAGCAGCGAATCTGCAAGTATGTAAGTAACACAGCGCTAGACACGGGACGAAGGAAGAACAACACAGCGAATATTACTGAAATATCCCTGCCAATCATGAACGCTTTGCCCAGACGAAGACAAGTCCCCTTGTCAAAACGTTGGCTCAAGCAACCTGAGGTTTTCCCCTGCCTTGTTCATTTTGTGATCGCCAAGGACCATCTACCACACCCTCTCTCTACCATGGACTGGAAGTATGTAAGTAACACAGCGCTAGACACGGGACGAAGGAAGAACAACACAGCGAATATTACTGAAATATCCCTGCCAATCATGAACGCTTTGCCCAGACGAAGACAAGTCCCCTTGTCAAAACGTTGGCTCAAGCAACCTGAGGTTTTCCCCTCCCTTGTTCATTTTGTGATCGCAAAGGACCATCTACCACACCCTCTCTCTGCCATGGACTGGAAGTATGTAAGTAACACAGCGCTAGACACGGGACGAAGGAAGAACAACACAGCACAAGGCGCTTCCTTCGTCCCGTGTCTAGCGCTGTGTTACTTATGGCATCTTCGATAAACTCGCACCAGAATTGCCCCAAAACCACTGCGGTGCTCAAGGACCCGCGGTAGTGGCCGAGCTCCAAGCCGGGGCAAAGTCGAATACAAACTGCATCGCGCCTTCCTTCCTCCATGATCGCACCGCCGATTTTGTCGGTGCGCCTTGGGCAACAAAAAGTGCCCCCAGACGGTGCGCCCCATTTATCGAAGACGTCTGGTGCGCACTGGTGCAATTTATCGAACATAAGATTTCGCACCGGTGCGCACCGGTGCGCACCAGTGCTGTTTATCGAATATGCTATTACATATGATGCACCAACTTGCCCAAGCCTCCGCCTTATTACTGCAAGTCCTTCTCGATCCAGTTGTGCATAATTCCTTGGCGTTCGGCACGCAAAATCAATGGGTGCTTCTCTCATCAATCTATAACAACACGACGCCAACGTCATACAGCGAATATTCACGTGATAGGAGGAAAGGCTTGCGTTCGTCGCAGTCAGCAATCTAGAATCAGCTTTTTTGCGCTTCAAATACTTTTTGGTGCTCTTACCTCCACTTCTATTGCGTTCCTGGGCGCAAAAGCGCGTATAGTGGTGAGGCAACTGTCGCTCAGTCCTTGAAGAAGCTATTGTAGAAAGCAAGCAGCCCTAAGAATGCTCGAAGCACAAGTTTGGGTTTCGGCGTAGGTGCATCCGTGACGCCTTTAATCATCGCCTGCACTCCTTGTTTGTCAGTGCGGTGTCCTAGGAGCTCCACACTGGCGGCCCCCAAACGACATGTCTCTCTAGGCGCAGACCCATATATCCAATCTTGACAGTACTTGGTCTAGGCGTTCATAATGTTCACAATGACTCACTGGAATATCGCCGATGCTGCTGAGATTCTCAGGGAAAAATCTTTCGAATGCGTGCAGTCCCCTCAAGGTGTTCCCCGGGAGTACTTTTGCTTTGTTTGCTTTGCTTTGCAACTCTTCCTTCACAACTGGTATGAGCACGCAGGGAACTGATCGAGCTTTGCAAAAGCCTAGTAAGACGTCTGGTTTAGCTGAATGTGAACTGGTGGTCCCGCTTGGCTTTAAATGTCGTCCTAAAAACACGTGCATGAAGGCAGTGCAGAACTAGGTGCACGGTGCGTGTTGCATTATGAGTATGATTTACGCTTTGCAGATGGATGTTCCGTGCATTTAACCAGTTACGGGCCTGAAGGTTACACTGGTGTCTTCCGTAACAAGCAGTGGAAAAAATGTAATCCTTAGACTTGTGCCGACTTGAACTTCAGTAGTGCTAAAGAGGCTCAGTACTCTCCTGACCACATGTGAAAGTGGAAGTTTTGTAGAGGTGTGGAGGTATTGAAGGCGCTCGGTTTCCTTTGCTTATTGCCGAATATGCTGCACCACAGCCAACCTCAAACTATAGAAATCGTGCCGTTGATTTTTAGGCATGTTTGTTTGGCGGCTTCTTATTGAATTCAGTTCCCGCGTTCACCTCTCTGGCAGCTGTGCCGTGCTCGTTTTATGGCTTGCATGGGTAGGCTTTGATGCGTAGCAGTTCTGCGTTGCTTTTTCTTTGCGATGTAAGCTCTCTCGAGATGTCCGATTTTAGGGAGAAAACACTACTACACGAGGTCTAACCGGCTCACCGAGTTGGAGTGAAGCTTGACTTTGAGGGTAACATTGGCCAAACTATAAATAAATAAAAAAACAAATATTTCCGCGACTGGGATTCGCACGTCCGAGATCAACTTCACTGGCGACTGCACGTGAGCACTACGCTATTGCCGCAGCCGATCGCTCGTGCCGTGTTAAAACTGCAACACACTCTCGCGCTGTGCATTGCACATCGTCGCCTTCTTCAACTAATACTACCCTCGAACTAATATCGCTGCAATCTTTTGTAAGGCCAACAACAACAGCTACAAAGCAAAACCTTGAGCCGAACAGGCTAAATGCAGGCTTCCGCACATCTACTGGGTTTAAACTACGTTAGAACCCTACCACTTTTTTTTTTTGCTAAAGTTTCATGCAGAATTCCAGAACTTGCACTCACTGGGATAGTGCGAGTCGTGGAATCTGTAGCAGCGCGCCTTACGCGGAGTGTGCTTCACTCCCTTTACGGGTTATTTCTTCTGGCTTGTCCTGTGCACTTCTAGGTTTTCTGTTTTTAGCTTTAGACTCTGTTGCTGCAGAGCAGCGCTCCCCGTTCTTTCGACGAGGTCGAAAGCCTTCTGGAACTTAAGCTCCTTTTCGGCGGACAAATAGTGTTGAACGAAGTCGTTGCTGATGGCGCAGACCGCAGACGAGACGATCGCGTCACACAATATTTAAGGGAAGCACAGTGTTTAGTGTGGCCATGGTCGCCTCTGCTGCAGTAGGTGCCCTTAAACCGAAGTTACAATCCACAGTAAGTTTGCCTAGTGCAGCAATATAAGCAAGAGTGCATTCGCCTAGTTGTTGGTCCCGTCTCTGGAATTTGCAGCGAAAGTAGAGCTCGGATAGGTGGCGCGACCAGTGCGACCCATGCGACCAAAGCGACCAATGCGCGTAGAGTTTCAAAGGTCTGCGGCCCGCGCAGAGTAAGGAGAATGGCTTGCTTCTTCTCCTCCGCTGTGTTTTCCGCGAAGTAGAGCCCACCACGTTGTATCGCCGACGTCCAGAACTTCTACGAGAAAGTCGAAATGGAAGCTTGCAAAGAGGTCATTGCCAGTTGACCACAGCCGCGTTTTCACTTGATTTTTTATTCCATCGTCGCCGGGGCAGCATCTGGAACGTTCGCTTCTATACACACTTCATGAGTGCTTTACAGGAGAGGATGCAGTGCTCTCGATGCATGCGCTGCTGAGGGATATAGCGTTCGGTGTTCTAAAGCACAATCAAAACTCATGCAGCGACATACTCCGAACATCGTCCAAGCCTCCTTAAAAGAGTTCATATTATCCACAGTTGTCCGGCTATAATACAGCTAAAATCTCCAGCATTATTGTCGACCTCAACAAAACAAAAATTATATTGAACCATTATAGAGTGGACAATAAAATTTCATCATTCATAAATTTCAGAAAATTAGAAGGAAACGTGTACACGATATCGCAGAGAGACAGAGAGAGATAAATCTAGCACAGGGCGTTACACCTGGGTTTATGTAGTTCTGCAATGGGCTCAATTTTCTCCTCTGGCTATCCCCTGACCGGAGCTGGGTATACTTTATAACACAAGGGTAAATATATCATATTTTGTCTTTTTGAGCTACCTCAAAATATTATAGGTTTGTCTCTGACCCATCCACATGTGCCGAGTGCTGCGTTGACCTCATTTTTTTCGAATAACCGCAAGGTTCGCCGTGCTTTCTACGCTGACCTGTCAGTTTGAACGCTTAAGCATTACCTCCGTGATGCGGCTAACAAAGACGCCAGAGCTCTAGCACACGCTGCAGCATACAGTCAGATGACCCGCACAGAGTTTCTGTGGGGGAAGTGGTTTATGACAAAGGACGACGCTCTCGTATAGATACATCTGCTGCTCACTGAACTATACCGTTTAATGATAGCCTTTTCCGCTTGATAAACTGCAACGGGAATAGGACACAAAAGCGCTGTACTGCAAAACAGGGTGACTCCTCGCCACTACAACGACGAAGCGAGGCACGGAATGAGCGGCAGCCTGGACGCCATGACCTGCGCCCTGTGGGGCCGCGGGGCCGCACCGCAAAACCTTCTGGGCCTGTTGTTCGCCATGGTGAACCTGATAGTGCACATTCCTTTCACCGACTTGCCCGTGCTGAGGGACTACGCCCTCGGAGACCTCCGGGAGGATTACGACTACGTCGTCGGTGAGAGGCGCAAACGATGGGCCACAGCGCACGTCTTCACGGAGGAAGTTGCCTCAGAGTGAAAAACGTTGTCTTTCATTTGTTATTTATGTTTGAAGTGATTACACTAGGCGCCCATGAGCCTATATAGTTGAATAGAGCGCAACGTAATGAGTATTGCTGTCAACAGAAGGAATTCTAAAGGTGCTCTGAAGAGGAATCTGAACTCGCATTTTTACCGCGGGAAAATGATTCGCACGTTCCGAGAATTTTATAAACTTCGAATTATTGACCTGTACGGCCGATTCCCCTAGTTTAAATCGGATCAAACGTCCCGGCTCCCGCTTTTTTTTTTTTTTGAACTCGCCGCAGACACCGTCGGAAATCCAAATTCAGGTAGCGGGAGCAGAAGTCCTAAAAGTATAGCAGATACGAATTCTTGGCCTAGTTCTCCAGTCTCGCGGCCACAACCGTGAAACTCTAATGCGATTGGAGGAGTGTCTCTGTGCCGATAGTTAAATGGGATGTTGCAAGTATTTCTGCACTCACGTCACCAACCATATATAGAGGCCACCGGTGAGGCACAAGGCAGAAAACAAAGTAAGTGAACACCTTGCAAATAAGGAAGCGTGAACAACCATGTTTCCAGCAGGATGACGGTTGTGATAGCACCCATCAAAATCATGTGAAGTCGTTCTTGCGTTAAATAAAAGCGCAAGGACCACACTATGACCGAGACACAAGGTTAGCGTATGCGCCGTGGTTGGAAAGCGAACTGTAAGACCGGCGATGATAACAACGCTTGACTCAAGGGTGCCCCTATACATGTTAAGTAGTCGATGTGTATAACAATAACAGCAGCGCCTAACTAAAGGCTGTCCTCGTTATATCAAGTAGTCAATATCCCTTCTTCGCTATCGCCGCGGTCGGAGAGAGACAGGTGGCACTCAGTGTAAACTCCATAGTTGCAAATGTTTCATAGTAATGCGACCTCCGGCGTGCGATGCATACCTTATCGGTGACGTCATCGGCGGGCAGACGACGTCGCGCGCTACTCTACTCTACTCTTCACGCTATCACAGTTCCCTCCTTCGCCGCTTTCCTTCTCGCGCTGTCTTCGTTGTCGCCATCTTTCCTTTCCCGGTGCGCTCTGCGTTCGCTCTGTTTTATCCTCCGATGCGCCCGTTTGCTCGGTTACGCCGAGGCCGACGGCGACGCAGGAAAGGTCGCCTTAGAGCTGTGCTCTAAAAGTAAAGCGTATTGTATGTGAACATCTCACAACACGCGCCTCAAATCTGCTATCCTTCTCTCATGCGTCACGGCCGAAGTCGTAGGATATAAATTTGGCCGACAATGCCCACTATCTAACATACATTTGCACGACCTTTTCCACAAATTCTGGGCATTCGAAAACGACCGCTACTTATTCCGGCTCCAGCGCAACACCTGTTTAGCCCAATCTTGGGTGATGAATAGCACATAAATTCTTAGATTCATTTCAGTACACAACTTTCGGGCTTATCACAATAGCCCCTACAAACCCTGGGTAGCATATGGCACACACTGCGTCGGACGCACAGGTTTCAGCAGTGTTCTTATATGGTTGCATGCGGTGTAGCACAGTGCATTTCTCTTTTTCACTCGAATTTTAAAGTTCATACTTACCATTTAGTTCTTGTAAAGAACAGTTTCGCTTCTAAAGCTCAGTTTCTGAGAACAATCGTAGTCACGGAAGACCATTTAAGCTTGTGTGTGATGACTTGTTTTGATTTCCTTAGCACGGAAACAACTTCGCCGCGTAATTTTTTTTTTGCATGTGTCGACCTCACCGTTTTTTTCTTCCTGTTATTCTTCTTCACGCAGTTGGCGGTGGCTCAGCCGGCTGCGTCATCGCGAACCGCCTCTCAGCAAACCCAGACACCACTGTGCTCCTCCTTGAAGCAGGTGGCCTAGAGGACGCCTCGCGGCAGATCCCAGTCATTGCAGCATACAACCTAGGAGGCCATGACGACTGGGCCTACTGGACCGTGCCCCAGAAAAGCGCCTGCCTCTCATTCCGGGAACAGGTTTGCTTTCTTGGAGGAATTTAGCATCGCAGTTCCCGCGATCACATAACCACACATCCATAGCCGTACAGAGCAGCTCTATAAACATATTCGGCAGGCCGCAAATGAAGTTCGACGGGGAAAGCGAGTCTGTTCCTGAGTGAGCGCTTCACGAAATTATCGAGCTTAATCGGCGAATGCTCGATAGGAAGAAAGTTGACAGTTATAAGGAATTTGGGAGAGTTCCCAGCTGGCGCAGCTAAGCCTTGTAGCATATAGCTCTTCAGTGGAATAAGTCCCGTCTTTTAGTGCAACTAACCGTACAAATAACACCCTGAGTTTTTCCGCAGGATTTAGGCGTTGGGTCAGCTCCCGCATAGGTCAATAGCAGTGGCGTTTTGATACCTCACCTCAACTTTCTTCCAGTCTGAAGTTTAAATAAATACCTCTGTGGGAACAATGAAAATTTAGAGCTAAATTTGGGTGATGAAAACACGATTTCCAAAGAATCTACACCGCTAATCGCCTTTTTTTCAGCGGCTTGAATTAGATGTAGCATTAGGATTTCATTGATTCAATGCCGTGCTCGTCGAAGAAAACAAAAATATTCCAAGACCAATATTTGCACAACATGGTTTCCTCTTGCTGTGGTGCTTTAAGCAGATGTATCCATGTGCACCTATATGTCGCGCCGGAGCTGTGTGGTCTAACGCTGCACCGCTCAGGTATAGATACTCCTTCAGCAAACCTTCGTTACTGCAGTGTGTTCTCTTTCCCAGTAAAATTTACAGCCGTTAGTTTCTCGTCTTGGGCCACGTTGTGGCAACAAATGTGGACTATATACCACCGGTCCCATTTCTTGGTGACTACTGCCGTGCGAACGAAAGTTAGACAATAGCTACCATATTTTGCCTATTTGTTTAGCTCTTCAGTACAAAATGAGACGAAAAATAAGCAAGAAAAAAATTAAAACGATGAGCGCTGATCCTCACAAAACAATTATCGCTCACTGACGATAAGTCCCTCGAAAGACGTGGTAGGCCGACACGCGGAGGATCACGAGTACTAAAAATTCGGCAACCAAACGTCGGTCGGCAAGTGATGTGCCTTGTAGCCCGTCATATTGTTGGTATCGACCCAAAGGTTTCACCTATGCGCCCGCGTAGCAGTTCTCAAGGAAATGTTCTCGGCATTATCAAAGACCGCATCACTTTTCCGCGAAACTAAATTGCAGTAGTACTTTCACATCGCCACTATTAAGCGTATGCATCATTTTGAGCACTCTCAGGTTTAGGTTTGGTGCTGGAGCGGCAATACATTTTCTCCAGTCGGCAAGAGTGAAGAGACATTACCCGATGACCCTTGACGAACAAGCATGCGTACGGAGGTCGCAGCGTTACAGTTATCTAATGGGTTCTTACCAGTGTCAGCGCAAAGCAAACCAAGTTTTGTCATGGTCTTGGCGGTATTTCTTCGTGCTTCCCTTTCTAGAGCAATAGCATATTCTTAGCGAAGAAAAAGAAACTATCATTTATTTTTCAACAAAGACTAAGCCTTCCCAACAGCAACATATTTCGGCCACAAACCATCAAAAATGCTGCACCTGTTCTTCATCATCATCATCAGCCTGACTGTTCCCACTGCAGGGCAAATGCCTCTCCCATTCACATGTATCTCCAATTAACCCTGTCCTTTGCCAGTTGCAGCCAACGTATCCCCGCAAACTTCTTAATCTCATCCGCGCACCTAACTTTCTGCCACCCCCTGCTACGTTTGCCTTCTCTTCGAATCCACTCCGTTACCCTTAAGGACCAGCGGTTACCTTGCTTACGCATTAAACGTCCTGCCCAAGCCCGTCTGTTCCTCTTTATTTCGACTAGGATGTCATTAACCCGCGTTTGTTCCCTCACCCACTTCACCCGCTTCCGACCTCTTAACGTTACACCTATCATTTTTCTTTCCATATCTCACTGCGTTGTCCTTAACTTAATCTGAATTCCCTTTGTTAGCCTCCACGTTTCTTCCTCATAGGTGAGTACCAGTAAGATACAGCTGTTGTAGACTTTTCTCTTGAGGGATGTGGTGGTGGGGGTAGTGGTTTACTTTAAAAAGAAAAAAACTGTGAAGCAAAAGAGTGTTGCCGGCAGCGTAAATTGCTATCTAATATCTTAATCACCCGAGCTCCAGCCGGGGGAAATGAAAGGGAAAGGGAGAGGATAGAGAGGAGAAGTAGAGAGGGGAGCGACAGTAAGAAAGGACATGGGACAGCTTTGTACACTAGAGAGATATTGATATATTGTCATACGTGGTCTGAGAGAACCTGTCATATGCGCTCCACCCCATTCTTACTCTTCTAGTTATTTCCCACTCATGATCCGGATCAGCGGCCACTACCTACCCTAAGTCGACATATTATCTTACTACTTCCAGCACCTCGCTACTAATTGCGAACTGCTGTTCCCTTGCTATGGACTGTTGGACATTCTTCAAACCCCTTGGAGAAAGTACGACTCAGCGACCTCTTCCCATGAGAGTAGGCTCTACGGTTACTACGCGGGAAAAGGTGAAGAGATTAGAAAGACTGCTCATAAGATTAGTAGACCTCAGCTTACCGCATTAATCAACGAAAGCTTATTGGCATCAGCGGCCTAAAGGTCGGGAGTGGCAGGCCCGTCTTGGTGTCTCTACGTTTACGCGCATCCTGAGCCTTCTTCTGCTTGTGGTCTTAGGTTAAATCGCGTTCCCTGCGTACTTCATGCACTCCATGCTTCGACATATGCGTTTGGCGAGCTTCACAATTCAGAAATCGTCGTCCCAGCGAAGCCGCACTTTCACTACCCTGTATACAGAATTTATGGCACACCGACTGCTAAACAGCGTCGGACCGGACGCTACAACACAGTGCAAACGCAGGGCAACAGCTGCGTTGAAATTCCCCGGCGTATTTTCCTTGTCACGACAACTTCAAAACGAGACTGCGGGCCGACCAAGGTAGATGTACTATGGTAGCGTAGGCTGCATAGGAGCCCATACGTTCAAAACATGGCGGCTCATGGTGCGCAGCCAGCGCCGTCTTCGAAATGCGTGGACAACTCAAAAGTGACGTCATAATTAAAACAAAAACGCGACGTTGAAGTCACGTGTTTTAGTGACGTCATATTTGTGACGTCAGCGTCACGTGCTGCTTGGCGGGAAAAATAAATTGCTGAACGCCGCGACGCTTCAGCGCGACACCCGACACGAGAACGAAGAAAGAAGACACGACGAGTGCCGACCACCAACGCTATTTTTAGGTAGTCAGTTCTCGTTGTGCCTTTTTCCTTCGTCCTCGCCTCAGGTGTCGCGCTGAATGTCGCAGGTGTAGCGCTGAAGCGATGAAATGTGACGCCGCCAGACAGGTTATCGCTCGCACATCGTGCAACCACACACCTCTTTTTTGCGTACGGGGGCCCCATGGCCACAGACGATGCCCTTTTGGGGCAAAAGCGACAGAACCGCACCCAACCGAACGAAACTACACAGAAGCGCTGGCAAAAGGGAAAAGCGGAAACTGTACACGAACGATGCACACCAAGAACTCGAGCAACAAGCAACGAGGAAAAAGTAGGGCTAGCAGAATGGTCAAAAGATATGACAAGGGTATGACATCAGAGCACCGTCAACCTTGGCATCGTCCCGCTGCCATTGCCGCTGCTCTGAGCGAACGCTGTCATAAAAATTTTTACAAAGCAAGCGCTATACTTTCTAACAAAATGCACACAACTAAAACATTTTAAAAAGGAATCACTGCAATTGTTTTCGAATGCTTTTGAAACACAAAATATGTCCTAATTATTTTCCTCTTCTAGTCGTGTTTGTCCACTCATTTCATTTTGGCGCTTTAGTTCCACCCCTAATTTGATGTCGCTAGCACTTGGTTCTGGACCGCATTCGGGCTCCGGCTTCGCGACCTATTTCAATAGACCTTGGGCCGACCGCCGTCATCCGGCGCCCGGCTTTTCCCCTCTCCCTCGCATTGGCTACGCCGCGCACCCACATTTCCTCCTCTCCCATTGGCGCAGCCAAACGGGGATGTTGGCGCGGGACGATGCTAGGGTTCCTAGCGGCGGCCAACTGTACTAAAGAGGCTTTCCTCCTCTCCCAATTCGTGGCTACTCGGTCGTCACCCTAGGGAGTAGATTTGCCGCTACAACTCTGATGACCGCAGATTCCTTCGCGAAATGTTACAGAAAATGGCTAAACCAAAACTATAACAGATTTCGCTGTAAACAGCCGGGTTAAGGCCAAGCGCCTCCTTCAGCATCACTCTTTCGTCATCATTTGCGATGGAGAGCAGCAAACACGGTGAAAAAAACCTTCTAGGATGGGCTTAATTATGGGCTCGTTACATTTGAAATTGATTTATCCTGAGTTCACTGCTCGCCTCCGGTCGAGAATACTCGGAGCTCCCCACCTAAGCGTCCCCTGCAAACGTGCACTAAACCGCTGAGGGTACCGGCCCAGGACTCCTACCATTGTTAACCGCAGGCACCCGCCGTGGCACCAAGAAAGCACGTCAATTTCTTTCGCGAAAACATGCGGACCTGCGAAGAGTTTCGTGGGGGGCCCTTTCGTCTGCAGGCATTCATGCCAGCATCGAAGCGTCGCGGAGCTCGTTTCCTGCTTATGCCATCCGACACTTCCGCGAGTACCCAGTAAATTACTCGACCTGTCTGTTAGCTAGAACTCGTCATCCTGCGAGAAGGGACACACAAGTGCGGTGGCTAAAGGGGAAAGGAAAAGAACATCACGCGATAAGGGCAAGGACTCCCACAGGGATAGGTGTTCGGAATGTTTTATTTTTGTTTGTTTTTAACAATGCCCTGGGCTCGAGGTGCCCAACCTTGAGGGGCTGTGGCTAGTTTGTAATAGAACTTCTTTGGTTAATCAATGTCTAGGGCGGACCTCCGAACATGACCGCACTAACTTCGTTCGCGAAACGTATAAAAGTGGAAGAAAAAGTGCTGGACAGCAGTCTAGTTAGAGGCTCCGGGTTTAGCATGTACCTTTAGAATACCTAGGCTTTAACCCAGGCTTACAGTCGATAAGTAATGTGTTCGAGTGCTGTGGCGCCAGAGAGGCGTCGCTTCCTTGCAAGGCCGGCCTCAACGCGCCATGTTCCCCATGCTGCAGAGGGTTCGGGCGCGCCTGTTTCAACAGGCGTGTTTAGATCATGTGACCCTCCCAGAAGACGAGTTCCTGCGGCGGTGGAGCACCCGCTTCATCGCCGCCAGCGGGGGCCGCGTCACGGTGCGGCTCCTGCCGTATTGAGTGTGTGGTGCGCGGTGTCGGTGCGCGTTCATCGTATTCAGTGAGCGTGCTTCCCCGCGATGCCTGGACATTATGGACCCTTTGAACATTTTGTGCTGTGAATGATTTTGTGTGAACGGCAGCAGCAGTCGCCGTCGTGTTCTTGTTTCATAGCTTTTTTGTACCGAGCGACACTAGTCGCTGCCTTGGTGTTTTTGTCTTTGTGAGGGACTATGGTCCCTTTGTATGAATAATCAGTCCAATAAACTTCTCTGCAAGTCTCTCTGTGTGAGATCAGTTCCTTTAACTTAGTTTGTTTAATTGGCCTGTTTAATTGGCTTTGCTTATGTTTAGTTTGGTTTATGGGAGTTTGACGTAGGCTATGAGGGATGCTGTAGTGAAGGGCTGTGAAAATTTTGACCAACTTGAAGTTTTCGCTGCTTTCTATGTTTGGAGAGGTCTGAGCCCCTCCAGGGAACCCAATGAGCCATTTTAAATTTATGCCCTTGCTTCCTCTCTCTCTCTATTTATATTTGTCTTTCGTGCCTTACACATACAGCAGGTTGGATGGGGTCTTGCCGTAGCTGTACTGTCTGTTCAAAAAACATGAACATAAACGCCACATTTCTCGGCTTTTTTTTTTTCCCTATCACAGCGATGCCCCCTGCCACGAGGCAAAGTGCTCGGTGGTAGTAGTGTCCTGAACTACATGCTCTACGTGCGAGGAAATATGCACGATTTTGACCGCTGGGAAAGCAAGTATGGTGCCGACGGCTGGGCATACAAGGATGTGCTACAACATTTCAAGGACATCGAGGATTACCATGCTGGGCCGCTAACCGGTGAGTAGCTTGTAGCGGATAGCACAGCGATTTGTAGGGAACATTTTTCTTTTATAAAGAGCACGTGGTTTGACCTAAGTACATTGTAGCGTGGTTGCAGCGTGCTTATTTCGACGTAATTAAGTAGTTACGAGTCACCTGGTTATAACTTCATCTACGCTTCGAGCTGCTTTGAATTAAAGTCCTCAGTATCTGTGTTAAACCAGCGCCATGGACGCCAATGGTATTTCCGGAAGGTAACATTATACAGGCCCTATAAAGACTTCCTTTCTGCAATAAAGGCAGTGACTGCACCGCTATTACTTGTCACTTGATAAACCTGCGCCCATCAAAAATCCCCACCGAAATATGTGCCTGTAGGTTGCAGTACAGAAGATTTACAGTTCAGCCAAGCTAGCTGCAATAAAAATCGTGACCTGCAGCTCATGCCAGCTGCCATCTGCTGATGTCGCTCGCAGGTAGTTAGGTACACAATTTTGCGTTCGTGTGTTGCTGTAATGACTCTGTCGTTAGGTTCAGTGTAATTATTGCTATCGCCACAAAGGTTGCCTCCACCCCAGTGTTATCACGATTCTAAGAGTTTCCACATCTTAGAACTCTATAACAGCGTGTGAAGCCTAGTTTTTCGGGGTAACAAAAACCTAATGAGTGCCATGCTAGCAAGCAGGAAAAATGCTAATGTGTGAGGCGCGGGGTTCTAAGTTTTGTTTTCACGTTCCCACGGACAGTGTACCACGGCAGCAGCGGCGAAGTACCCGTGGACTACGCCAACACAAGCACGCAGTTGAGCGACGTTTACTTGAAAGCATGTAAGGAGTCCGGTTACCGTTATGTCGACTACAACGGCCCTACTCAGTTAGGTGAGTCTCAGCTTTCACCGCCTAGCTAAAATACTTTGACAAGAGTGGTTACCTACTCCACACTCTTTCACACTTGCAAATGCCATATAACATTTTTTTTATTATTTGAGTGGCACAAAACTCGCACTTAGCAAGAAAGAATCCTCCCGCTCAAGTTAGCCGTTTGGCAGAGTATAATGTTTCGAGGCAAGCTTTAAATAAAAAGCACGAAAAATTTACGGGAAATCAGTCGTCTGATCAGATCATTCAGAGAAAGCAATTCGATTTATCTTCGATGATTACTTTGATGCTTTTCCTCTAGTCCGAGTCTTCCTACACGGGGACTGAAGGTGGCCTAATGTGGGTGGATGACTTATGGGTGACGCTTCCGTAAGGTGGTAGTAAGGTGAGTATGTGAGTCGAGGGTGGCGTTGGTTTGGTGAGCAGCCCCCTACTGAAGGGGGGGGGGGGGGGGGGGGGGAGGAGTCGAGTGGCTGGTGAATCGCGCTTTTGGAGGGCAGCTGGCTTTCTCACCGATTCTTTGAATCTGATTTCGCCTTCACTTTTTAAGGCGGTCGTGTTAAGCGTGTCGTTCAGCGGGAACCCCGGCGTCGTTGGCGTGTCCAGAAAAATAGAGGACCCACCTGCCCCCGGGTCACGTGATTTTGTGACTTAATCGCAAACTGCCCACTGTGTCAAGTGGCAGTTAAATTAATTATTGGTCGCGAGAGGTTGCACGGTAAGAGCAACCTGAGACTCACATGCTCCACCGGTTGCTGTGTTTGAAACAGACCCACTTACCCGCTGCACCGCTGCACTAGGAGCAGTATGGGAATTCCCCGCGATCTATAAATGTAAAGTAGAGAATAACCAATCCCTCATATATGGGCCCGACAGTAGACACCCAAGATCCTCACCTCTTTTATAACACAACATCAAACATTTGTGACCAGAATCCTTCTCTATAACACATATTGTCCTAGTAGTATCATACCAGGCTTCTTTTATCGTATTGTGTGTTTAACTCTTCTGCCACATTTAACATACTATCATATCTCTGAACTTTGTTTTCGCTACATTTTTTGTATTATTCTACTGCGGTTCTGCCCCTCCCCTCTGTAATGCCTCACAGCCTTGAGGGTGTAATAAATAAAAACAAGAATAAATTGTAGGCCTAATCAAGGCGACAGAGAAAGAGCACTTGTGCTGGAAGGATCTCTAATGCCACCTAACTTTTCTCTTGAGGATAGTTAAGCGCTATGTTATGGTGAAAGAAAGAACCATCCCTGTCTGCGAAGTGGTACACAAAAGGGACCCCGAACTGTTGAAGAAACCCATTATCTGTATCGCGTCATACCCTTCAGACGGAGCTAGTGTGCCGTAATTAAGTTTTTTTCACTCCTCTGATATATGGACTTCTAGTAGGTAGAGGCCCTGAAGAGGGTGAATAAAGGTGAGTTGGTAGTGAGTGACACTTCTGGAGGGTAGTGTTTAGAGGGTGGGTTGTTAATGGTTACTCTGGAGGGCAAAAATGGGCAGGTGTGGGGTATGTAGGTGGATAGAGGGTTGTGTTGAGTGGATGGGCGTCCCCAGCTAGGGGAGCGGCGGTGTGGAGGTGGGTGGTTGAGGGCGCTTTTGGCGGGTGAAGGCTTCAGTCTCTGATGCTGAACAGTCGCAGGCATTTCCGCATTTTGACAGTGTTACTGCTTTCTCAGTAAAACAAGTGCCTCAAGCTGCACCTCTTTCCCGTCACTCAGGCTGCTCTCGCCTGCAAGCCAACGTGAGAGGAGGCGAACGGTCCAGCGCCAGCAAGGCATTCATTCAGCCTGTGATTAGAACACGGAGGAATCTCGACGTAGCACTCTACAGCCATGTAACTAAGGTACGCGCGGCCATGCAGCCACGCCATCTGGTTTTCTTGTTCTCCGTGATATAGCTGCAGGCTATAGTAACTAGGCGAGGGCAGCAAACGAAGCAAGGGCGAAGGAATCTTTTGCTCGCTGCAATATGATGGCGTAACTCGGCAGGGCAGAATGAAGTTCTTTCTCGGCACGATGTCGTTACGAGCAAAAAATGTATGCAGCTCTCACCTGAAAAGCTCGACAGAGCAACGTTCGCTCATTTAAGGTACTCGATAATGTTACGCAACGGAATACCGACGTTTTTTAGCTCCTTTAGGCCAGTATCTGTGTAGGGCTTTTCAAAGCTTTGTAAATGCACCATAGAAATAAATGCACCATATAAATAAATTTAATAAATGCACCATAGAAAACTGACGTCTATAACTCTGCTCCAGGGTAGATTGATTGCATTATAATTGCAGCTGCATAATTCGATTCCAAAATCCTTGTTTTCCTTTCTTAAGATCCGCTATCCTTTCTTATATCGCTCCCCCTTTCTTTGACCTATCCCTATCCTTTTATTCCCGCTAGCCGCAGCTTATATATTTCAGGTTTCGATGACAGATGCTGTGGTTAGCAACATCTTTTCCTTCCATTTCTATTTTTAATAATAATAATTTGCCACTAACAGCATTGTTTAAGACTGCAGAACAGCGCCTAACATTCACCTCTGTGCGCAGATCAACTTTGAAGGTAAACGCGCGGTGGGAGTGAGCTTCCTCAGGTACGGCCAGCAACAAAATGTGTCAGCACGGCGGGAGGTAATCCTGTCCGCTGGAACCGTGGGTTCTGCTCAGCTCCTGCTCCTCTCCGGGATCGGGCCCAAGGAAGAGCTCGAACGGCTGCAAGTAAGAAACGTACACCCTGCCAAATCTTTGACTGGCGTGATTTTTCCATCCCTAATCGCACCTTGCGCAAGAGTGGTAGAGCCCAGAGTGGAAGAAATGTATCGAAGTAAGACATGATGTTGGGCTAGTCGGTTCATGGTTGGAACGAAACAACTCTTCCTATGAACAAGGGACAAGCGGCAACTACCTATGTTAACCTCATCGCACTGTCAACGTGCCAGTCAAGAGTCTGCGCTTTGTGTGTGTGTATTCGTGCCTTTCTTTTGTCCCGTCGTCTTCGCGCAGTTTTGTTTCGCTCTAGTCATTTGGTGGTTCCTTTTTTTTTCATATTGTGCTTCAGTGGAGTACTTGCCCGATTAGGTAAAATTATTAGAAATGGGCATCGTCTGCCGATACAAAGAGCCAAAACAAGCGGCACACGCAGCAATGGTTCTGGTTCACCTGGCTCGTTCATCTGTGTAAACTACTTCTGCTTCCATGCAAGACGTTTACCCGGAGTAAGCGTTAACACGCTACCAGAACCATTACTAGGTACGCCTTTGTTTTGGCTCTTTGTGGCCGCAGGCAATGAAGATTACCAATCTTTCTGATTTAATCAGGTAATTACTCTACTCAAGCATTATATGAGAAAAAAATGGACCACTAAATGCTACCACAAGCGTCCAATTACAGCATCAATATGCCTGCGGTTTAGCCGAGAGAAGGCTTTTACAAGGTGCAATTAGGGATGGAAAAATCACGCCAGTTAGATTTGGCCCGGTGTAGAGTAATGGTGCCTTGACGTTACCGCAATTACATTACTAAAATCAGATTATTGTGCTTCGGCGCTTTGTCTACAAGTTTACAAAAAATGGCGATGTTCTTGGGTGTTATATCTTAGCAGACACCGAGTGAAAGTAATCGCCTGCTAAGCCTCCTGCGAAATAAGGGAGCCAAAATTGTCTGCTAATTGAAGCGTTGTAGGTGGACCGGCGATGAAGGGACTGACTGTTATAATCCTTGCAAAATACTAATTTTCGCGTGCTTTGTAGAAGCTTGAGTTCATCCCATCCTCATTAATAAAACACATAAGGGTTAAAGAGCAAAACTTTTCAGCCACTGTGACTGCTGATATAACCTGTCCGGAGGCATTTAAAACCTAGCATATGTGCCATTATAATATGCCGAAGATGTTCTGCAATTTTTAAGAATAGACATTTTGTGTTTGAAGAGCGGTTTCCTCAGCATAACATTGTCAGCGGTGTAGCGCATAAGAGCACAGCTGAGACGTGTTAACTAGCAGGCTGGTTTATTTATTTATTTATTTATTTATTTATTTATTTATTTATTTATTTATTTATTTATTTATTTATTTATTTATTTATTTATTTATTTATTTATTTATTTATTTATTTATTTATTTATTTATTTATTTATTTATTTATTTATTTATTTATTTATTTATTTATTTATTTATTTATTTATTTATTTATTTATTTATTTATTTATTACAATACCCTCAGGGCCCGCAAGGCGTTATAGAGGGGGTGGGTGAAAAAGAAAAAAAATGCATAGTAAAAAGTACAGGCAAAAGGCAAATTCATGATGCAGACGCTTGTTCGATGATATGCTTGGTGATGAGTGGCTTGAAAGATGACGCGTCTTCAATGCAGGCGATATGGGGTGGAAGGTGGTTCCACTCAGTGCTAGTCTTCGGTATGAAAGAATTAAAAAGTACATTCGTTTTACAAGTTGGGATGGAAACTTTATGCGTATGGTCAACTAACATTGAACAGTTAACTTTTTCAACTATTACTGGTAGTCTCCTTATTTAATGAGAAGCGTGCAGCCCGTCGTAAGTAACATCCATATCAGTCTTTCGATTTTCAAAAATGGAGTTACTGTCGGCGCTGAGGTCCAAGGAATTTTTGTCTACATCACGTCAAAGTACATGCGGTTTCGAAAAGCTTGCACTCAAAGCAACCCTTCTAGGGCGCGTAACCCGCCGAAATAGTCATAAATTTTTTGGGCCACAGCGCCGAGGGTAACTGCGTTTTCGAAAGTCTAAAGACTGATATGGATACAGTGAGCTGCAAGCATCTCAATAAATTAGGCGATTAACAGTAATAGCTAAAAGTTAACTTTTGAATATTAGTTCACCTGCCTACCATTAGCACGTCTGAACTGAATTCTGATGCGCTACTCCGCTGAAAATGCTATTCGAAAACGGAGTGTCTAGCGTTCCGTCCAGACGGAACATTTGCTGCTACTGCAGTTCCGTCCAGACGGAATATTTACTGCAGCTAGAGTTCCGTCCATGCAATAGACAGTTTTAGTTTCACGTACGTAGAAGCTTTACGAAAGTAGAGCGCTTACGGGTCACCAGTGCGCATGTTCAGAACGTGAAGTGTCTGCGTGGGTCGTACGGACGTACGTGAGATTTGGATCTTTGCGTTGCGGTCTTCACGTTGTTTGTGTACCGTCTTTGTCAAAAGTAACCAGGCTGCGTGGTTTGCTTCTAGCTTGTATAGTGGAGCCCTTGTGGCTTTCCTAAAGATAAAAACGTGTTGGAAGGTAAGAAGACCCCCAGTCCTTACCTTTAACGACCATTTCAGCTTCAGGGAAGCTGTAAGGGCTCCACTGTACGAGCTAGATGCAAATCATGCAACCTGGTTACTTTTGACAAAGGCTGTACGTGGCGTTGGCAAGATGGCGACGCCTGCCCGCCCGCTTCATAACGATAACAGCTTCGTCGCTAATCCCTCGACGAGGTATCGTTCTGTAAACTGCTCTATTTGCCTTCAGTTGGTTCATTCTTGCTCTCGCATGAAGTTTTATGTGAGAACTAGCTTTTGTTTTCCAGATAGAAATCCGTTTCAGCAGCTCCTAAGCCTGACGGAGAAGCGTTTGTGGTCGTCATAGCAACGAGTGTGCCGACGGTCTCGCGAGACCACGCGAAGCTCGAAACCTCGCGGGATATCGCGAGACCCTCGGCACAGTCAGCGGGAAAAGCAAAACGGTGCACGTTTTGGCTCCATACGCACACGTCGTCAACATGAGTGGGACACCAGCGCGCCTTCGCTTCTCGAAAAAAGATGATTTAAATATGCTGCGGGACGTGAATGACTGCAATTCCTTTCAAGATAACATGCAACATACAGTTCGGTGGAATGAAATCGCTCAAAGTTTGTCAGAAGAAAGGGGGAAAGTATTACCGCCCGCACTGTGGCTTGGCCTGGCTCCGCTCCAAGAAGCTCGACTAAACAAAATTAGTTTTCTTTACCTGTACTAGATGGCGCGGCACAACATGCTAGCGCATTTTTTAGGTTCTATGGCAGATCTATACAGTTTGCGTCCCGTACCGTACGTGTAGCTAATACTGTACGAAGCGACACGAGCATACGCTACGTAGACTGCTCACGTTTACGTGCACGAAGGTTCTACGTACGTAAAACTAAAACTGTCTAATGTCCGTACTGTCCATACTATACAAAATGGATAATTTCTACCCACATAAAGCATTTCTTTGCCTCTGGAATAACCAGTTGACAAAGCTGCATACAGATGTTCTTTCTACGCACGTATACGGCCCCAAATATCTGTCCGCGTACTGCGTTACATCCTCGAAGGTATAACTTCCGTGCATGCATGCAGGATCGGTAAGATGACACTGTTAGAAGCAGAGTGCAGAAACTCTTCGCGAAGTGATGTGAAGCCCTGCCGCTATTTGTGTTTCAAGATGACGTAGCGCGAAAAAGACTAAGACGTATACAAACGATCAACAAGCATTATGCAAACGCACCAACAAACCCAAGCCAAAACTCGTTCTATTGCCATTTCTCACTGACTGCTTGGAAAATAAAATGATGCAGCAGAATATCCTTTCACACACTAGGCGGAACAGGATTGCCACTTTTTTAAATGGACATGCAAAAGTCTGCGAGCAAACCGGTTTCCCAGTCCCTAACGCCAGCTTTAATTCCGTCTTGATATAACTCTTGTGGCAGATAATGCTGGACGGAACTGTATGGTGTCAGATACAGTACCGTCTGGACGGAACCCCATCGCTACATGCAGTTCCGTCTGGACGGAACTTTAGCGCAAATTGTAGTTCCGTCCGGACGGAACTCTAGCGCAAATTGTAGTTCCGTCTGGACGGAACTCTAGCCACAGCCTTCCGAAAAAAGTGCTCTTCTAGCTCAGAAAAGCCTATTTTCAAAATTGCAGAACAGCTTAGATGAAACACCCGGTATGCCGTATGCTGTGAAGATTGGCGGGGCCCCCAGCACCCGTGTACGTTACGGACAGCCGAAGCACTCCTTCTAACCAGTGAACTCATCTTCCGCACCAAAGTACTGAAAGGACACGGAGAAGAAAGTGTCAAGCCAGCTGTGAGCAAATATGGGATAAGGGTTGGCACTCTCGTGGGAAACACCCATGGTTGCTGCGCAGATCCCGGTCGTGGCCGACCTGCCGGTGGGGCAAAACATCCAGGACCACGTGCTCTTTTTCACAGCAGTGCCCGTCCTCACAGACGAGCAGATCGGAATTCCTTTGTTCAGCCTCGGCGACATCGCACAGTATGCCAGCGATAGGACCGGTAAGGTAACGTTTATGGAAACAAAAAACCAAAAACAGCTCAAAAAAGAGAGGTCGCCACATTTCGTAATCAACTAAAAGCAAAAGCCTTTCTTCTTTTTCTCTCCCTAAACATCGTTTCGACCTATTACTACCTTATCAAGGATACTTACAGGCGACCGTCGAGGACCCCATACTTATTCCTATTCGTGCTGAGTGACATGCTTATGCGAAAAAACAAGGATGTTTCGTGCAGTTAATTGCTTTTTTTCTTCTCTTTGTATTCACCAGGAACTATCTCAATACCTGCGGGCGTCGAGGTCCTGCACTTTGTGAGCTCGCCCTATGCTTCTGCTTCCCAGTCTGCGGACGTCGAACTCTCCCTCATTTCGGTGCAACCAGCCACCCAACTGGCAAGAGCCGAGCTGCTCAACATTGGCGTGCTACCGGAGGTTAGGTCTCTTTTTAAGGCTATACACTCTGTAAATTTTAGATCGGTGTCACGTGAGCAATGCAAGTATGCAGGATGCTTCACCTAAGTCTTTGTACAATTTTTAAAAATAGGATTTTGGATTAAGAAGAGCGCTTTTTTCGGCATACCATTGTGAGCGGTGCAATGCATCGGAGTACATCTAAGACGTGCTAACTAGCAGGCTGGTTAACTAACATTGAATATTTAACTTTTTAACTGTTACTGTTAGGTTACTTAATTATTCGGAGGCGTGCCGCCCACCGTAATTAATATCCATGTCAGCTTTTAGAATTTCGAAAACGCCGTTTCCCTAGGCGCTGTGGCCCAACAAATTCTGGCTGAAACGCGCCAAAATACATGCGCTTTCGAGAAGCTTGGAGGAAAAGCAATCTCTCTAGTGCCCGTAAATCATCGAAGCATACAACATTTGTAGGGCCACAGAGCCTAGTGTGGCCCTACAAATGCCACATTTCCACATTTCAAAATTTTAAAAACTGATATGGGTATTACTTACGCTGGGCTACAGGCTTGTCAGTAATTAGAGAGCCTAATTATTCAAAGTTTATCTATAAAATATGTGTTAACCAGCCTGATAGTTATCACGTCTTATTTGTATTCTGATGTACTACACCGCTGACCATGCTGTGCCGAAAAAGGCGCTCTTCTAACTGAAAGAGCCGATTTTTAAAAATTGTGTAAAGTCTTAGGTGAAACATCCTGTATAGCGTTCAGGCGTGTTACCTGGTTTTGGACATCTAGTTAAAGTATGCGATTTTTCCCGGCCTTGATGCTTACTCTTTATCTAACTGGCATTTAGAAAACAATGTATAAAGCAGTCGTCAGGTGGCGCATTTTAACTGTTAACTATGTCGGAAATAAATGACAGCTTAATCTTAAGTATATTGAAGTGACAGTTGTACCCAGCGATGTTCTCTGTACCATCCTTTGTGCCGACGAGTATTAGGCGTTTGCAGTACTTACCCTTATTATTTCCTGTTTGTTCATTACAAAGTTCGCAAATATGTTTCCGCCCATTTCAGTCTGAAGAAACTAGTGTCCAGCCCAGAACTATCAGGTATTCGTAGATATTTTTGCTGGGCTAGTTGGTACATGTTGGCGCTTCTCGTTTCTCTAGCCGAACCATGAAGCGGGCATTTCTTTTACAACTCTTGCGGGCCGTCTAAGCACATTAATTTTTCTGTGAAGTAGTGACTGCGGTTAAGAAAAAAGAATCACGCATACTGCGAAATTAGTATACGCCATTGGTGCACTTATAACCCGATATGTTTGTTTTGCGTGAGCTCTTCCCCTTACCGTAACAGATGATAACAAACTGCATGTAAGGGCTCTGTCTTCACTGCATTTTTCGCGCCTATAAAATTTGACATGCGAACTAAGCTAATACGCGTAGAATACAACAGTCAAGACAAAAAAAATCTTCCTTTCCTGGCACTTTTTTGCTAATGCTGAATGCGCTACTTCCGTACAGGACAAACAGCCCTAATCAGTTGCACAATCTTGCAATATGTTTTTAGCGAATATACTCCCGCGAATAGTCGTCTCCAAAGGCAGCTTATTTTCAAGAACGCTGGCGTGGACAACACACATAGCAGAGAGGAGGTCGACTACAAACCCTGCAGGCAAGCACTTGTGCCGGTTGTTGGAAAACAGACTAGTTTATCCCATTATGATTCATGGCCTAGACGACAAGGCATGCACAGCAAGTAAATAAAGACTGCACGACCAACTGGTGACGACCGGAAGTAAAACTGATTGACCATGGTAGTGCAACAAACACAGCTAATTCAATTCTTCTGGAACAGATTGCTTCAGCCTTTTTTTTTTTGTTTCAATTTCTTGAATTTATTATAAAGAATTAATACATCAGAGTAGTGTCATGGAACCGTTGTTGTTTTTTGGTTTCTGTGAACGGGATCGCTATTACCAAATAAATGTTGACTTATCTGCCTTTGCCTCGATGTTGTACATACAAATGCGTTTTGTTCCCATTTAGGGCAACTCTTCCAAGTGTAGTGTGTTTCAATCACATGAGTTTTCACTGCCCCCATGCAAGCGCAGCCGCACGCCTACTAAGACACCCTGCACAGATTTCTCAAATCTGTGTACTTGAATAAAAAGCGGTCCTGGTTCGGGGCTCGAATTCATTGTCAGTACATGCCTGGAACAGCCGCTCTGCCATCTAAGCTAACCAAGCTGGTTAGAAGATGGCCGAAACAGACCCAACTGATCAGCAGCTTGAAGCTTTTCCCTTACAAGACTTGAAGCGCTCTGCTCTTGCGAATAATAATTGGTAATTATTATCATGACGGCCACCAGTTTTGAAGCGAAAGCTCTACTCCTCACACTACAACTCCCAAGGTCAAGTCTGGTGCACGTTTGACCTTGAGCCGAGTGAGTGAAGATGCGGAAAGTGACGTCATACCACGTGACTCGCTATGGAGAGGCGCCGCAGCTGCACTCGCTCCGAGGATAGCTGCTGCTGTACCAAGTGACTAGCCAGGGTATAGCAGCTGCTTCGCTGGCGTTCGGTCGCTCAGACTCCCCATGGAAGAGTCACGCGCCCGACCGATTCTGGTGCCAAACCATGTATAACCATGCTTAACAGATCTTTCGCGTTCACTCGTATCACTAGGCTTAACAAGCCTTAAACTTCTGCTAGTTTTTTTTTTTTTTTTACCTAATTTTACATACAATGGCTTTCGATTTTATACTTTCTCAGTCCGGTTACTATAGGAGATGGCAGCTCTGACTGAAAACGCAATGCTGGTGCCCGTAAGAGCGAAAAAATGAATCCACTTCTGTGCACTCGTCCACGAATATCCTTGCTGTCTAAAAGTTTCTAGGCATTGTAAAAACTCACAATTCAATTGCTGTTGTAGCTTCAAGAAGATAACTTTACATTTACTAAGAAAACGCTGACTGAATATAAAAAACACGAAAGCAATGCCAACTAGCTTAAAATTATCCTCTTATAATTGCTTGATTAGATTTAAACTTCAGCATCCTGCGATCCTTTCAGACACTCAGAGGAGCGAAAGTGAAAAACACCCAATCAAAACGAAAATGTGGACGGGTGAGCTACACTGTAACAACAACTAATAAAATAAAGCCGCTGCCCTTCGAACGAAGAGTACATCCCCCGGTGTTTCTATCTATACGCCCGTTAATTTGTGAAAAATCAAGAATTTGTCTTTCACGCCAGCTGAATGCGTTATTAAGCCGTAGTGCATTCAATCACTGATGTTACCTATTTTATCCTTGTTTTTCATGGATTAGCGCACTGAAAAGCCATACTTTCTCCGAACTTCAACTGCGTGAAAACGTCATTCTCGAATTTAATTTCAGTCAGGTATCATTTGTTGCGGTTTTTTGTTGTCTTTTGCCTTAAATGTTTGCGCTCTTGTGTTTAGCAGTTTTATGTGCGTTCTACTTTTTGTTTTGAAATTTTTTAAAGACTTTTCAGGCATGCCTTATTGTTATTTGTATCAGAGTCGAGAAGTAGAAATCTTTATGTTGGGCTCATTGTTGAGGCTATGATTATTCAATTGAAATTAGTACTCCAAGACGGAGCGAACAGTTAAAATAAAATGAAAGAATTTATTTTTCCGTATTATTAAGCGCATTGAGTGCGTAACCATTTTTAACAATGTACGCTGTGAAACCCGTTCGTCAAACGTACTGTACGGAACGCAGCGTTGAGACAGCAGCTGTTCTCGCCTTTCTTTGTGCTCTCTCAAAGCGACGTTCCTCGCTCAAAAAGTAAACATTTTCGTTAAGCGGTTCCCGACTTGTCCAAGAAATGATGATGTAAGAATATATCTAGGTATTGACACTGACCGCCCGCCATGCCGGAGAGAGCGCACAGTCAGTGCTCGCGTTGTAGTATTAGCGCCGGCCGCCAAGACGTGGGGGCGCTGCAGCGTGGGGGCCGACTAGCTGCGAAGCGGCGTACGCGACGAAGCCTCGTTTCCGGCTTCCGGTGACATTTCAAGCTGTTTTAGTTTTAGGGTTTTAGCTTTATATTCATAGATCTCTGCGAGTCCCCGTACCACTCCTGGAGCAGTGGTGCAGCAGTGAAGCAGTGCGCCACTGCCCTGCGATGACAGTTGCTGCCGCTGGTGCAGCTTGCAAGGCCCAGGCAGCCTTTCCCGAGCACCCTCTGATCACCAATCATTAATTTAACGACCTCCTCTCCCTGCGGTCAGTTTTCTCACATACCGGTGGGCAGGTTGTGATGGCTTCAAAAAGTCACATCACATGATCTAGGTGTCCCTTCTGCCATTTAGTGGGGCCACCTATGTGGCAGGTACGTCACCTGTGGTATGTTGCCCACAATCCGATGGGCGGAGGAACCCGTAAAGATTATGGCTGAGTAGCTGAGCAGAAGATCTAGTGCTAACGCACTAAAAACGGATGGCAACCTCCCACCATGGCATGTACCAATTAATGTACAAATATATTGAGTCCAGTTGCCACCTACCTACCGAGCCAGTGAGCGTCAGATTACTGATCTACAGAAAAGCAGCCTCCCGAAGAACTATTTGCAGAAAAATGAGCCTTACGCGAGCTCGGGAAGAGCACCCAATTCGGTCAGGATAGGGAAACTTCCATATAAACCATTGTCCAGTCATTCCAGACGTCAGCGCTCATTCCTCGCGCAGCGGTCGGAGGAAAGCCAACTGGAACGCCGTATAGGTGTATGGCAGCGGTGTCCAAGGGAAGAAAAAAATATCCTTGAGCAGGATTCGAACCACCACAGGCTCAAACAAAGCTGCTTTGTCTCCCGGTGCCTCAAATAATTCGGCTCCTGCTTGGCGGGTTGCGTGCATGTCCACGATTTATAAATATTTTTGAACACCAGGACTTCTTTGAGTCACCACTTCAGCTGAGTAGTTTAAAACGAAACTAACTGCAGTTTCCTAACCATGCCTGGGTCTCACGCGCCCTACTGGTGGCCGTGTTTGAAATAGCCACCTGCCGGGGCTGTGGCGCATCGCTTAACCGCTACACCACGGCGCCAGCAGTGGCATGATTACTCCCAGCAATATATGAATATATGGAATAGAAGGAGTACGTGCGTAGGATGGATCTAATGCTATCGCATTGTACTCATAAGGGTAGATTAAGAGTTGTGCAGCTGTTTTTTCTCCATATTGCCACGTATCATTTCAGTGTTTGTTCGTTCACGCTCAAGGCAGCAGGAAAGGGTCGTTATCACTTTTGTTCGTGACGCGAGAAGCGACCAGACTAATCTCGATTGTTCGCAGCCATGAAAGGCTGCATCTAGCATTTTCCGGGTTACCGTAGATGATCTTGACCTGTTATCTGGAAGTTTCCTTGCCGGCTTTAAATTGAACGATTTCGCGAGCAGCGGGCATTCGTAGTTCGACGACCGACGAGCACGTTTGTTGCTTACGCCGCCGCCGAGTGATTCAGTTATTTTGCGGGCGCAAGTCAGCCCAAATAAAGAGCTTCGTTTCCAAAACTGGCTGGTGTCTTCCTGACCGCTGGACTGCCGTCACTACAACGTGACATCTGGTGGAGGTGCTGGGTAGCCTCCCATGTTCCGGACACCCCCTACAAGTCGTGACGCTAGCCCTTTGAGTCCTCTACCGCAGGACCTGAGTCCAGTCCACCGCGCAAGCCGACGCCTGCAAGGGGACGAACCTGAGTTCGGGATTCTGCCGGACCCTACCCGGAAGCGAAAGCCAGCAGCAACGTCTACCATGAGCTTGCCCCAGACGATGACTCCAATCATTCTTCAGCAGCCCCGGGTGCCACCAACCTTCGACGCTTCGCCTGGTGCCGACCCCGAAGAATGGCTGGAGCAGTTCGACCGTGTGGCTGTCTTCAACAACTGGGACGATGCCATGAAATTTAGGTACGTCTTCTTCGCCCTGGAGGGACCAGCAAGAGTCTGGTTCGAGAATGAGGAAACCAGCCTTGCCAACTGGGAAACCTTCAAGGAACAGCTTCTGAAGACCTTCACAAACGTCGTGCGAAAGGAGAGAGCCCAGCAGCTGCTACAGTCTCGCATACAACACCCAAACGAGACCGTTGCAGTGTATACTGAGGAGATGAAGCGTCTCTTCCGGCGTGCCGACATGAACATGAAGGAAGAAGAGAAGGTGAAGTTGCTTATGCGAGGAGTTAAAGAGCAACTCTTTGCCGGCCTCGTCCGCAACCCACCGAAAACCGTCGCGGAATTCGTAGAAGAGGCATCCACAATGGAAAAAACCCTTGACGCCCGAGCCCGCCAATATGACCGCCAGCAGCGCGTCTTCTCAGCAAACTGCCTGGACACCGTTAACAACGATAACCTGCGAGAGGTTATCCGTCAAGTTGTGCGAGAAGAGCTCCAACGATTGCTGCCAACGGGAACGCAGCCGCAGCTTTCATCGCTCGCTGACGTCGTCCGGGACGAGGTTCAACAGGCCTTGGGTGTGACGCCGACATCCACGCAGCCTCTGCAGCCCCCAGCCATGACTTACGCCGCAGCTGTGCGCCGTCCTGCCCCTCGACGACGGGACCCAAGCCCCTATCGCCCTCAGCCAGCTGCGTTGGACCGCCGCCCACTCGCCCCAACCCGCCCGTCCTACGAGCGACGCGCGCAGCCGAGGAAATGCGACGAGTGGAGAACTCCCGACCAGCGCCGCCCACTGTGCTTCCACTGTGGCGAAGCCGGTCACGTCCTCCGGCACTGCCCGTACAGAAGACTGGGCATCCGAGGGTTCTCTTACGACGCTCCACGACCCCGACCCGGCCAGCGACCAGCCGAAATCGAGGAGTTTTTGCGTCGGGAAGAATACTCATCGCCGAGCCCCCTATCACGTTCCCCGTCGCCATCGTCCCCGCGCTTTGTTTCTCCTAGCCGAGGTTACGCCGTGCGTGGACGCTCCCCCAGCCCCCGAAGGTTAAACTAAATAAAGCAGCCTCTGGAGGTGAGGTTGCTTCTAAGCGCAATGACAAAGATCCTCCATCGACGAGTACTCAAGATCATGCCTCAACTACGACGACAACACCGACGACGACAACACCGACGACGACAACACCGACGACGACAACACCGACGACAACACCGACGACGACAACATCGACGACGACGACACCGACGACGACGACGCGGCCAGACTTGAAGCTTTTACCGCTGCCCAGTGAAGTAACGTCGCAGTACGCCCACCGCAGCCTCACTACTCGACGAAGCCGAGATCGGACACCGAAGACAACGTACAATACGAGAACGCGAACAAGTGACCTTGAAGTTACGGTCGACGGTTACGCGGTTACTGCCTTGGTGGACACGGTAGCTGACTACTCTGTCATGAGTGGCCCACTCGCTGTCCGACTCAGGAAGGTAACAACAACCTGGGATGGCCCGCTGATCCGCACCGCAGGTGGCAACCTGATTACGCCGTCAGGACGCTGCACCGCGAGAGTTACTGTAAATGGGAGAACCTATGCGACAACCTTCCTGATCCTACAGCAATGCTCGAGAGACGTGATTTTGGGAATGGACTTCCTGAACGAACATCGGGCGATCATCGACCTTCGATCTAAGTCGATCAAGCTTTCCACGGAAAAAGCCATACCTGTTGTGACGGGCGCGACTCATCACGTTGCCTTAAACGTCCTCGATGAAGCATTGAGCGTGCCGCCCCGATCAAGTGTTCTCGTCTGCATAGGTACTGGAGACATCGAAAATGCCGAAGGCGTTATCGAGGGGAACACCCAGTTACTCCTGGATCGAGGATTGGGCGTCGCGAGGGGAGTCGCCGAAATCCAAAATGGTCAAGCCCAGGTGTTGCTAACCAACTTCACGGAAGAATACCGGCATCTAAACAAAGGTACGACGATCGCTTTCCTCGACGAGTTGGCAGACATCAGAGACGTATTTGCCCTACCCGACCAACCAGCAGAATCATCTGACCAAGGCCATCAACCCACGTTCGACATAAACCCGGAATTACCCCGGAGCAGACAAGACCAAATACGCAGTCTTCTTCAAAGGTACACCGATTGCTTCTCATCAGCATCGAATGTGCGACGAACCCGGCTTGCCAAGCACCGCATTGTCACAGACGAACACGCACGACCACTCCGACAGAGCCCCTACCGCGTATCGCCGCTAGAACGCCAAGCTATCCGCAAGCAAGTTGAGGAAATGCTTCGTGACGACGTCATACAGCCATCGAGGAGCCCCTGGGCAGCACCGGTCGTCCTAGTGAAAAAGAAAGACGGCACCCTTCGCTTTTGCGTCGATTACCGCCGCCTGAACAACATTACGAAGAAGGATGTCTACCCCCTCCCCCGCATCGACGATACACTGGACCGGCTGTGCAACGCTAAGTACTTCTCATCGATGGACCTGAAGAGCGGCTACTGGCAAATTGAAGTCGACGAAAGAGATCGCGAGAAGACTGCGTTCATCACGCCAGACGGACTCTTCGAGTTCAAGGTGATGCCATTCGGCCTCTGCTCTGCCCCAGCGACGTTCCAGCGAGTAATGGATACGGTGCTCGCAGGCTTGAAGTGGCAGATTTGCCTAGTCTACTTAGATGACGTTGTTGTCTTCTCCTCAAGCTTTGAAGACCACCTCAGAAGGCTTCGGATAGTGCTGGAAACGATCAAGTCTTCAGGCCTGACACTGAAACCGGAGAAGTGCCACTTCGCCTACGAGGAGCTGCTGTTCCTTGGTCACGTCGTAAGCAAGGATGGAGTTCGCCCAGACCCCCAGAAGACGGCTGCGATCGCAGAGTTTCCACAGCCTAATGACAAGAAGGCTATACGCAGATTCCTTGGATTGTGCGCTTATTACCGACGATTCGTCAAGAACTTTTCGCGCATCGCTGAACCTTTGACTCAACTTACCAAGGCTGACGTGACTTTTAAATGGGAAAGGCCACAAGAGGAAGCTTTCAACGAGCTGAAGCGTCGCTTACAGTCCCCTCCTGTGCTCGGGCACTTTGATGAAAACGCCGAAACCGAAGTTCATACCGATGCAAGCGGGGTGGGCTTAGGAGCGGTCCTCGTTCACAAAAATGGCAGACAGGAGAAAGTTATCGCGTACGCTAGCCGTTCACTGTCGAGAGCCGAAGCCAACTATTCGACGACAGAGAAAGAATGTCTCGCCATTATTTGGGCCACGTCCAAATTTCGCCCCTACCTATACGGACGACCATTCAAGGTTGTGAGCGATCACCATGCTCTGTGCTGGCTGGCCAATTTGAAAGATCCCTCCGGCCGCCTTGCTCGTTGGAGTCTGCGTCTTCAAGAATTCGACATAACTGTAGTCTACAAATCTGGCCGCAAGCATTCCGATGCAGACTGCTTGTCACGAGCTCCTGTCGACGCAGCATCCGAAGAGGAAGACGACGACGCTTTCTTAGGACCGGTAAGCGCCAGCAGTTTCGCACAGCAGCAGCACTTGGATCCTGACTTGCAAAGCCTAGTCGATTATCTGAAAGACAAGACCGCATCACCTCCCCGAGGGTTCAAGCAGCAACTGTCGTCCTTCGTCCTTCACAATAATGTCCTCCTGAAGAAGAACTTCGCGCCGAACAGGACAGTGCATCTTCTTGTCGTGCCCAAAAATCTCAGGCAAGAAATTATGCAGGCATGTCATGATGAGCCGACTGCAGGACATCTCGGGATTGCTCGCACGTTGCACCGCATCCAGGAGAAGTACTATTGGCCACGGCTAGCTACCGACGTTTCCCATTACGTGAAAACGTGCCGTGAGTGTCAGCGACGCAAAACGCCTCCGACTAGACCAGCCGGACTCCTGAACCCCATACCACCGCCAATTAAGCCCTTTCAGCAAATAGGGATGGACCTCCTCGGCCCCTTTCCGACCTCTTCATCAGGAAACAAGTGGATCATCGTGGCCACCGACTACATGACCCGCTACGCCGAAGCAAAAGCGTTGCCTAGTGGTACCGCAACAGAAGTCGCAAAATTTTTTGTCGAACAAATTCTCCTGCGACACGGCGCCCCGGAAGTGCTCATCACAGACAGAGGAACGGCGTTTACAGCGGAGCTGACGCAAGCCATTTTAAACTACAGCCAGACAAGCCATCGGAGGACCACTGCCTATCATCCACAAACCAACGGCCTCACAGAGCGTCTGAACAAGACCATCGCAGACATGCTCTCCATGTACATCGACGCCGAACACAAGACGTGGGACTCCATTCTGCCCTACGTGATCTTCGCTTATAATACTGCCGTCCAGGAGACAACCAGGTTTACCCCATTCCAGCTGGTATACGGCAGGAAGCCCACGACAACAGTCGACGCAATGCTCCCGCACGTTTCCGACGAAGACAACCTCGACGTCGCCGCCTACCTTCATCGCGCCGAGGAAGCCCGAAGACTTGCGCGGCTTCGCATTCAAGACCAGCAGCACACCGACGCCCGACGCTACAATCTGCGCCGACGAGACACGCATTACAAGCCAGGTGATCGGGTTTGGATATGGACGCCAGTTCGCCGCCGTGGATTGAGCGAAAAGTTGCTGCGACGCTACTTTGGCCCGTACAGGGTTCTCCGTCGCGTCGGTGACCTCGACTATGAAGTCATCCCCGACGCCACGACAGCATCTCAGCGACGCCGCCCACGCCCGGAAGTCGTACATGTCGTACGCCTGAAGCCATATTATGAACGCTAAAGGACTCGAAGTTTCATTTGCCGTGTTTATTTTCATTTTAAAGCATCGAGACGATGCTTCTTTGGAAGGGGGGTAATGCCACGTATCATTTCAGTGTTTGTTCGTTCACGCTCAAGGCAGCAGGAAAGGGTCGTTATCACTTTTGTTCGTGACGCGAGAAGCGACCAGACTAATCTCGATTGAAAGGTGAAAAACGTAGCGCAAAGAGACGAGGACACAGAAAGACGGACAACACACGGCGCTAACTTCCAACAATGGTTTATTTCAGAAAGAAAGGTGGTTTTATAACGACATCACGACCAACACGCCGTCAAACCATGTGCTAGCAAAGCGTATCAGCCAGATATGCGAGCTCTTTCGCCATCAATGATACAGAGGGGGTACTAACACAATCATCTTTCAAAAGTGATATCCATTCCGCTTCTATGATTTCTCGTGTCAACCGGTTATTGTGCGCTTTTAAAACCATGCATTGTTCAAGAAGCGGTATGCAGTGACACGACCGGCAGTGGGCTGACAACCCTTTTCCACGCATATCATCTACGTCACGCCCATGCTCTCGAAGCCTATCATTCAAGCATCTGCCGGTTTGCCCTACATACTGCTTGCCACAGGAAAGAGGAATTTGATAAATGACATTTTCAATACAATTGACAAACTTTTTCCTATGTTTTTTCGTACAACCAACACGCTTTTTAGATTTTTTGAAATGTTTCGTACACAGATGGCTCAACTTCTTAGGCGCCGAAAAAACCACTCTGGCTCCCGAACGTTGCGCTATTTTTTTGAGATTATGAGAAAACTTATGAAAATAAGGAATGACGGCAACTTTTTCTTTCTTACTCGTGGCTTCCTGGTTATCCTGGCCTTTTTTATTGCAGACTTTCTTCAAAACACCTTCCGCCACAGACACTAAGACATGGGAAGGGTATCCAGCATTCTCAAGCCTCTTACATTGCTGAGAAAAACTTTCATGCATGAGGTGCGGGCAAGACTTCTTCAAACAATTAAAAAATGAAAGGCTGGCAATAGATCTTTTTACGAGCTTAGAATGGGCTGAATGAAAAGGTAACAATGGTTTTTCGCCGCGAGGTTTGAACATCCAGCACGTCCGGTCATGATGCATTGTGATGCTGATGTCAAGGAATTGGATAACCCTGTTTTCAGGTAGTTCAAACGTTAGTTCAAGAGGACTAAAATGGTTACGAAAAAGGGTGAGAACATTAAGAACGTCATCCTTAAAGGAACTGTCATTACTGTTAAGAACAATCAGAAAGTCGTCAACGTACCTAAAAATCTTGATTACATTGGTATCTTTTACAATATCAGCAAAAGACCTGTCCAAACGGGCTAAAAACAAATCGCTGAGGATGGTTGCAATGCATGAACCTATACAGATGCCATCTTTCTGAAGATAAGGTTTTTCATCCCATACTATGAACGTTGACTTGAGATATAATTTCAAAAGTTCTATAAATCCATTCACCGAGATGCCAGAAGCATTTTGAAAAGCAATCGGCCCTTGCTGGTCTATACATTCTTCAATACAGGATAACAAAGCATCATGCGGAATGGAATAATACAGATCTTTTATGTCCACAGAGAAAGCGCATAGGCCTTGTCCCTCATGTGACTTGAAAAAATCTAGAACCTGCTCAGAATTACGGACAAGAAAGGGATCCTGAATAGAAAGCAGCTTTAGTTTTTCTTGTAGGCACATGGCAACCGATTTTTGCCAAGTACCATTCTCGGATACAATAACTCGGAAAGGAACATCAGTTTTATGGGTTTTTGCATTGAAGAAAACGTGAAGAAAGTCCTTTTTACAATCCGTAATTCTTTTCAAAACAGAACCAAGGTCTAACTTTTTGCACAGTTTCTTCGCTTCAGCTTTTTTCTTTAAAATGTTTACAGTTGGATGGCAGTTAAAAGCGGAGGACTGCCATCCAACTGTAAACATTTTAAAGAAAAAAGCTGAAGCGAAGAAACTGTGCAAAAAGTTAGACCTTGGTTCTGTTTTGAAAAGAATTACGGATTGTAAAAAGGACTTTCTTCACGTTTTCTTCAATGCAAAAACCCATAAAACTGATGTTCCTTTCCGAGTTATTGTATCCGAGAATGGTACTTGGCAAAAATCGGTTGCCATGTGCCTACAAGAAAAACTAAAGCTGCTTTCTATTCAGGATCCCTTTCTTGTCCGTAATTCTGAGCAGGTTCTAGATTTTTTCAAGTCACATGAGGGACAAGGCCTATGCGCTTTCTCTGTGGACATAAAAGATCTGTATTATTCCATTCCGCATGATGCTTTGTTATCCTGTATTGAAGAATGTATAGACCAGCAAGGGCCGATTGCTTTTCAAAATGCTTCTGGCATCTCGGTGAATGGATTTATAGAACTTTTGAAATTATATCTCAAGTCAACGTTCATAGTATGGGATGAAAAACCTTATCTTCAGAAAGATGGCATCTGTATAGGTTCATGCATTGCACCCATCCTCAGCGATTTGTTTTTAGCCCGTTTGGACAGGTCTTTTGCTGATATTGTAAAAGATACCAATGTAATCAAGATTTTTAGGTACGTTGACGACTTTCTGATTGTTCTTAACAGTAATGACAGTTCCTTTAAGGATGACGTTCTTAATGTTCTCACCCTTTTTCGTAACCATTTTAGTCCTCTTGAACTAACGTTTGAACTACCTGAAAACAGGGTTATCCAATTCCTTGACATCAGCATCACAATGCATCATGACCGGACGTGCTGGATGTTCAAACCTCGCGGCGAAAAACCATTGTTACCTTTTCATTCAGCCCATTCTAAGCTCGTAAAAAGATCTATTGCCAGCCTTTCATTTTTTAATTGTTTGAAGAAGTCTTGCCCGCACCTCATGCATGAAAGTTTTTCTCAGCAATGTAAGAGGCTTGAGAATGCTGGATACCCTTCCCATGTCTTAGTGTCTGTGGCGGAAGGTGTTTTGAAGAAAGTCTGCAATAAAAAAGGCCAGGATAACCAGGAAGCCACGAGTAAGAAAGAAAAAGTTGCCGTCATTCCTTATTTTCATAAGTTTTCTCATAATCTCAAAAAAATAGCGCAACGTTCGGGAGCCAGAGTGGTTTTTTCGGCGCCTAAGAAGTTGAGCCATCTGTGTACGAAACATTTCAAAAAATCTAAAAAGCGTGTTGGTTGTACGAAAAAACATAGGAAAAAGTTTGTCAATTGTATTGAAAATGTCATTTATCAAATTCCTCTTTCCTGTGGCAAGCAGTATGTAGGGCAAACCGGCAGATGCTTGAATGATAGGCTTCGAGAGCATGGGCGTGACGTAGATGATATGCGTGGAAAAGGGTTGTCAGCCCACTGCCGGTCGTGTCACTGCATACCGCTTCTTGAACAATGCATGGTTTTAAAAGCGCACAATAACCGGTTGACACGAGAAATCATAGAAGCGGAATGGATATCACTTTTGAAAGATGATTGTGTTAGTACCCCCTCTGTATCATTGATGGCGAAAGAGCTCGCATATCTGGCTGATACGCTTTGCTAGCACATGGTTTGACGGCGTGTTGGTCGTGATGTCGTTATAAAACCACCTTTCTTTCTGAAATAAACCATTGTTGGAAGTTAGCGCCGTGTGTTGTCCGTCTTTCTGTGTCCTCGTCTCTTTGCGCTACGTTTTTCACCTTTCAGTTATGAACCAACAAGCCCAAGCATATACCCTTCTAATCTCGATTGTTCGCAGCCATGAAAGGCTGCATCTAGCATTTTCCGGATTACCGTAGATGATCTTGACCTGTTATCTGGAAGTTTCCTTGCCGGCTTTAAATTGAACGATTTCGCGAGCAGCGGGCATTCGTAGTTCGACGACCGACGAGCACGTTTGTTGCTTACGCCGCCGCCGAGTGATTCAGTTATTTTGCGGGCGCAAGTCAGCCCAAATAAAGAGCTTCGTTTCCAAAACTGGCTGGTGTCTTCCTGACCGCTGGACTGCCGTCACTACAACGTGACAATATACATCCATCCCATCTGTCCAATTTATGGCTACTGTCCAGAAATTCTTCCCTCTAAAAGGAAACCAAATTTTCCTGACTTTTTCTCTATCGTAGTTTTGAATTCTAAACTTGTACCTTTAAGTCACTGCCCTGCTTTAAAGCCATCAATCTGTTCGTAATTCTTTACTAACGCCTGCCGCTGGTTCATTCAAATTAACTTTATTATACTTAAACTGTAAGCCTGAAGGAGAGTCACTGCGCCTTTTGTGATGGATACTGACAATTCTAATTTATGTCTAATTGTTGGTGCACATTTACCATATACAGCACAAGTGTCATCTTCCTGGTTAAATCTTTTCTTGTAGCTTAGATGTGACATTGAAAATGCGGCAAATGTGGATCTTGCTCCAAAAAGCAGGGCGCTGCGTATTGGAGCACTTTGCAGTGGTTCCCTCCTGATTAGACTTTTATATTTTCTGAACAGGTTCAACCTCTTTTTTTTTCTTCCTTGTCGTGGCGCCACCTGTCCGAGTTCAAAATAAGTACGTGGAGCAGCGGACAAGATCTGGGCGCGCAGTCGGGCGGAGTGTCAAAACTTAAATAATGCGTACACTGTGAACAGACACAATAGCTTTAGCGCGCACTATGGCCTTGGAGAGATAAGAGACAGGGCGAATAACGCCACTGCAGAGCGTAAAGTAAGCTCAATATGTTTCTCTCCGTAAGCGCATGCGCCGGGCTCTACAAGTCGGGTGAAGCCAGAGTTACATGTAGGTTTTTATGCAAAAGCCGCACCGGTGCTTTTACTTTATTTTTATTTTTTTAGCCAAGAAATATGCACCATTAGTATGCCGAGTTCGGCTGTTAAACCTGCTACTCAAGTCACGTTCTGGAGAGAAAAACCCTATTGTTCTTTCTTTCCTTAACAACACTGTCACTTTGCCGCAATGTTGCAACTCCAGCGTTGCATGGTCATCCACCACGCCAGTTGTAAGCTTTTATCCTTGAAAACAAAGTGCGCAGTACGGTGCTTTGACTTCAAAATGCAGAATACACACGGTGGTTGTAGGCCGCCTATGCCTCTCACGATGAGCGCATGATGTTTTCAGGATTGACGATCGTAGATAAGCCTCCAACGCCAAGTTTTCAGTACAAGGTGTTAGGCTGCTTGCGCCTCGTCATGTGCACACCGCATCTTGATGACTGGCATGGTGCGCGAAATTTGACGCCAGTGTGCACGCCAGGTTTCAGGTTCGATTGCGCACATTACATTTTCAAGACAGGCACCGAGCGCAAATCTTCGGCGCTTTTAGTGTTCACACAAGAGTGCACAGACATGCACGACACATGCTTTTCCGCAAGCCGCGCATGCGCATACACGTACGCAGCACTCAACAGCCATGAGCCACGCGCCCTACGAATGCAGGCCTACGACAGCTACCTGGGTCCACACGACGACCATCCGGGCTTCAGAATAGCGGCCATCAACAACCGGCCAAAGTCTCGGGGGAGAATCACACTGCGTTCCACGGATCCTAACGAATATCCGGAAATCGACCTGAACATGATGGCAGACCCCCAAGATGCCAAAGCTGCTGCAGCAGGTACAGCGTTTGTGTTTTTTTTTCGGTACGTTCATTCTCACAAACGCTTTCAACCGCTACTTTCACTAACAAGTGCGACGAAGCCACTGAGGCTTAGTTAATCGAAAACTTGCGGAAAGTTACTCCTACTGATTCTTTGTAATATTTTATACAGAAATAAATAATGCCCACTATTTACAATTTTTATCCAGAAGAAAACGCTTTCCAGGGTTTTTTTGCTTTTGAAGACGGAAATATTGCCCCACCTACTTGTTGCCTTGGCCTGACAGCAGTACAAGTTGCTGAGGATCGGGAAAAAGTTCAAATTCTTAAATAAAATGCCACTCGCGAACTGATTCTTAAGGCGATTTTGAATTTATGTGCGTGTGTGCATGCGTGTGTGCGTGTTTTCGCGGCTGCCAGTTCGAGTGTGTCCTCACACCAACTGACCCACTTGTTTCTGCTTCTGCGCATAGCAGAGAGTCACAAAAGTAGCATGTGTACATAGAGCACAGCCGCGGCACTTTATTCGCCCGGAGGAGCAGGAAGGACTTGGAATCTGTAAGGGGAAGCATAAAGATGGATTTACACTAATGTGTGAAAGCTAATCTGATCGGAGCGTTCATGTCCATCGCATGCAGGAGCGAAAATGTTCATCGACGAGATACTTAGCACGGACGCCATGCGGAGCATCGGGGCCAAGCTATGGGATGTGCCCTTTCCCCCGTGCGCCGCTGCTGGTTCTCTATGGAGCCTTAACTACACCGAGTGCTTGTTCAGGCACTTGGCGAACCCAGGCTGGCACATTTGTTGCTCTGCGCCCATGGGTTCGCATCCTGAGGCAGTCCTGGACGAACGTCTCAGGTAGGTGCGCAAACGGAAGAACTCTGAACAATGTGCGCGCCATCCGCGTGGTGAGCTTACAGTCAATGCTCTTAAAGCACAAACTATTTTCTGGCGCCTTCTCCTCTCTTCCTATGATAGAAAAGATAGAAGAAGCAGAGCACACCGCTCTCGAGCATATAGCCGGGATGAATAGCCGTAATGCTTGCAGGCATTATCTTCAAGGACCTTGAAAAATGAGTGACTAGGTTACGAGTGTGCACAGAACACGGCTTTTTCTACATTGCGCGATGATTAAGCACTATGCTCAAATTTATTTTTTAATACAGCCGAACATGACAGCAAGGGCGAGGACGACTGGACGACGTGCTTGTTTTCTATTAGGAGCTATATGCTGCTCACAGTTATTGCTCGCGTCAATTATCCTCGGTAATATTCCCGCTGACCGCCTGGGAATATTACCGGGGATACTGCAAGGGTACCACACTTTCACTCAAACCGCGATACTATACGGTCGCTGAACTCAAGGGCAGTTAGCATGACTCGCTGAAATGGCAATTACGTTTTATCTGCAGTTTTTACTGGTACGTTCTAGTTCATCGGATGTCCTCATTCAATGCTCTTCGATATCTGTCAGTTTTTCGAGACTGATAAGTTTCCGTTTTAACCTCCCTTTGCACTGTCTTGTGCAACTATCGCGATAATTTCGAACGAATGCAGCACCTGGAGATCATGACATGCGAGATTATGGCTTATCATTAAAACAACTAAAGTAACATTCTTCATCACTGAAATTTGCTTTAGTTTTGCCGTCGTGCTTTCTCTGTTCTCAGGGTCCGAGGCAACGTTACGGGTTTGCGAGTGGCCGACGCCTCCGTCATGCCCGACATAGTGAGTGGCAACACCAATGCTGCGACGATGATGATTGGCAACAAGGCGGCGAACATGATAGCAGAGGACAACGAAGTTCAATGAAGACTCCTCTTGTACCGCTTGGAGCAGTGACCATGTCCGAGTGTCAGCACACTGCCGAGAACTCTGGCTTCCAATAGGGCCCGAGGATATCCAAACCATTAAACACCGTTAAACTTCTGTGACTCTCAGGTCATATCGTGATTATCCGAAGGAGATTGCTCTGATGCTTGTCTGATGTACCTCCTTGCAGAATGCTCAAGAAACAGACGTTTAAAGATACCTTAAAATATTTTTTTATTACTGATTGAAATGTTTCTTCTCAAATTTCATAATCGCTGTTTGTTTCTTTACTTGTTTATTTTTTCTTTTGCTGTTTTCTGGAACACTCTTTTCCTTCCGCCTTGCTCCCCCAATTGCTGTCCTTAACGCTGAACAGCGTGTCAGCGTGTAAAGCACGCAGACTAACATCTATACTTTTTTTTAATAGCGAGCTTTCTCTCTCCTTCACTCTCTTGGTGACTGCTAGAGGGCGGTCATTGCGGCAAACTCGTGTTTATTATCATTCTCATATCTGAGATCGCAGTGCGAATTTGATGCTTCCTACAGAGTATGACAGACATTTCAGTTTTTCTTGCGCTCTCAATACCCGCGCTGAAAGTTTTGCAATGGCATGCCGTATTTTAGCTGTGGGCGGCATTTGGTTTCCATATCAAAGCTAGCGGGCAAAGCCAGGACCAACACACAATCGTCTGTGGGCTAATTAAAAGAAGCTTGCCTCTATCGATACGGTACCGCACACTAAGCACAAAGAGAGCACCTTCCCCAGTAACGACGCTTTTATAAGCTAGAACAAAAAAAAACACGAAATACAGGTGCCGCCATCTGCGGCCAATGTCGCAAGTAAAATTCGGCATCCCATTAGCTCACTAATAATTATATCTCAATATTAAGAACTACAGCGGCTAAAGAAAAGTCTGGACCCGTAGTGAAGGTGCAGTCTATACTCGTACCGGCGGAAACGCATGCAGCCTTTTTCCTCGCTACGGGAAGGGAAACGGAAGGGCGGTCTATCATACACAATTACCTTTACCATTTACCAGGCCGCCAAATATTACCATCAGGCTGACAAGAAAGCTGTGACGAGAACATGTATTTTGCGGAGAACAGCTAAAAATAAACAAATTCAGCATCCCGTGCCTGCAAATAAAGTGCGCAAAATTATGAAAACCTGTAAGTGGAACTGAAAGGAGGTCCGGAAATCATTTTTGCAGCGTTGCGCCGTACTTTAAAGCATCCATCAATACGCCCTCTTTTATTGAATTCTTCGTCAAAAAGCGCAGTTTCGCCATTCGGTGCTTGGTTCGTCATTAAGCGGTGAATGCGAACAAACTCTGCCTTTGATTGGTTCCTGCCAAATGTAGGCATGGAAAGCGGTAGCGTAGACTTTATCTCCTTAACCATCCCAGTTGGGTTTTGAACGTTTCCTTGCTCCCAACAAAGCGCTTATCTCTTGGTGCGCAGTTTAAAAAGTCCTGGAAGCACGTTGTGTAACAGCGGAACAGCTCGTTAATTTAACGCCGCAATTTTCTCTTACTGACATAAACTTAGAAAAAATTTAGAGAGAGCTATTGAGTTGATATGGGTCCTGGCTCACACGGGCAACCCTGACAACGAATCGGCACACAACAAAGCTCGAGGATTCGTCAGCCAAGCAGGGGACGCGGTAGTTAGAGAGTTTCACAAAGGACGGCCTAGCATTACATCATGACATTACTAATCATTTTAAACTAGAAAACAGGACTTTCCTCCCTCCTGACAAAACTTTCGATAAGGAGCAGGAGACCACTAGTAGGCGACTCTAGACGAATTTCTTTATAGCTGCTTCTTTACTATCAAAATTCTATCCCGGTGATTGCGACACAAACTGCACACTATGTTAGAATTAGGCACTTACGATCACATATTTTGGAACTACAAAGAGAGGCTGGCACCGGAATCTCTAGTACAAGTTCCTACTCTCGATCAATGGAGGGTCGTGTTGGTCAGCTCAGACCTGGGCGTTCAAACCCGGGCCGCTGAATGGGCTACTCAGGTCGCTGTCAGCAGTGCACTGATAGCCACCCAGCACGGATAGTCTGCAGTTTGCTTTTTCTGACGAAATAAATGTTTTTCAATCAATTCTATTCTCCTAGAAGTCTCGCGAACGTTCTGAAAGCTGTTGAGCTCTCCTCATTTCATGCTTGAACTATCCGCTTCAAATTGGCTGCCATGTAGATTTAAATATTCTTTCTAGTTGAAAACCTGTCACTCAATTCACGGCCTGTGCTGTGAAGTTAAAGAGAACAAATTTCTATAACTTTAAGGCTATCGAGACTTGAGAATACTGAAACATCACACGGTTTCATTAGTGGCGCCGGTTGTCTGGCAATGTGTCTAACTGCATTTTTTGCCCCCAAGCAGCCGTTGGCCCTGCAGTAGAAGCGAAGTTAGGGAGCCTCAAGGTACAGGTGCCGTCAAAAGTAAATGGAAGGCAATATTAACGAAAAAATTTAATCACTTCCCGGTCAATTCATGCATCCTTGAATGCATATGTGCAGGCTAATTGTGATTGTGCGAATTGCACTGTGCATCAACCAACATGGACCATTATGCTTTAGATCTAAAGAAATTTTTTTTTTACAAAGTCGCCTTCCATTTACTTTTGACGGCGACTGTACAAGGAACGCATTCGAATGGGAGCACCCTGGGCGAGGTTAAAACATACTCTATTCCTGAAAGAAGTGGTGAGACGATTGCGGGCAGGACAATTCAGTCGTTTCATAAAATGCGTGGCCAATTGGATGGGCAAAATAACCGTGCTAGGAAAAGCTTTGTTATACCCGTGCCACACGCGCACAAGAAATGGCAGTAAATGCTGAAGGTCTTAAGTTTGTTAATGCCATTATTTTCTGAGTTGTTGCTACACGCCCACTTTTAATAACATTATCAGAAATGAGGATGACGATAACGCTTGCAAGACTGTCAAAAGTTTCATTTGAATGTAAACAGTGCTATTGAGCACTATATATCGGGAATGTTGTTTAAATGTAATGTAAAATTAATGTTCCAGACAACACGGCTGTTCTTGCTTTACAAGTTCAAAAAGTAGCCACAAACTCGCATGTCGGCACACAAATCGATAGTACCTGCCAAAAAGGCTGGTTAAAATGGCGCTCTTCGCTAAGAAAACGTGGTATATATATATATATATATATATATATATATATATATATATATATATATATATATATATATATATATATATATATATATATATATATATATATATATATATATATATATATATATATATACATGAGAGAAGCCAACAGCCACAGAAACCAAGGGGCACAGGCAATTTTTTTTATTCTTATGTTTATTTATTTATTTATTTTGTGGTGTTGATCAATTTAGAATATTACTGAATATGCTATCGCTTAAAGGTAATTGATTAGAAAAGCAGAAGAAAAAACAACCACATGACGCCGGTGGGATCCGAACCCACGACCTCCGAATTACGCGTCCGGTGCTCTACCTCTGAGCTACGGCGACGGCTGTCAAATCTTCTGCTTTCGGGGGTATTTATGTTTACAAATAACCTAACCTTGAGAGTGTTCATCAGCGCCACCCACGTTCGTAAGCGGCGGACGTAGAACGTCCTGAGTTACCGCTGGTGTAGCGTAGAATGCCATCGAACGGCGAGGGTGGAAGCTGTGTGAGGACCCTCTTATGCTTCCTATGGCGTCAAGGCTGCCAGAACCGAGGCCCGCGCTAAGCAATTAAGCAAACAAGGGATGGGGAATGAGGGGCTCGTTATAAATATGAGAGAAGCCAACATCCACAGAAACCAAGGGGCACAGGGGATTTTTTTTATTTACTTATTTATTTTGTGGTGTTGATCCATTTAGAATATTACTGAATATGCTATCGCTTAAAGGTAATTGATTAGAAAAGCAGAAGAAAAAACAACCACATGCCAACGGTGGGATCCGAACCCACGACCTCCGAATTACGCGTCCGGTGCTCTACCTCTGAGCTGCGGCGACGGCTGTCAAATCTTCTGCTTTCGGGTGTATTTATGTTTACAAATAACCTAACCTTGAGAGTGTTCATCAGCGCGACTGGTTAAGAAGTTGTTACTCATGCTTTTCTGCATGTGGAACGGGAATGAGAGTACGCATTGCACGGGCGAGTGAGTTGTGGTGAACTCAGTAGGTCGCGAATGGCAGGAAAGCTAATTCCATTACATTTACGCATGTGGCACCGCACGAATGCCATTAACAGTTAAGGCAGTAAACACTTAATGGCTTTAAATCTGGCCGTGTGGCAAAGGTATTAGTATCCGATAAATGACGCTGCACTAACACGCCAGCAGGGCCGTACGCCCTGCTCATTGCGAGTCTGTACCGAGTTCGAAGGAGCTCTGTCCCTGGAACACGCTGTGTCGAGCAGCCTCGCGCTTTCCTTTAGCTGGATAGGAACGGAGGGGGCGCAGTCCGTGGCGCCGCCGAAACGTCTCGCCGCTGGTGGGCATGGAGAAAGGGGAAGGAGTGGGTGAAGGGAGAGCACGTCGTACGGCTTCGCAACAGAGTGCGGCTGCCTCTGAGTGTGTGCGTCCAATCGATTCAGCGGCGCCAGGAATCATTCGGCTCCCTCTTCGCTCGAAAGGGACGCAGCCTTCCTTCTCACTCCGGGACACATATTACGCGCCCGAGCACGTCCTCACAAAGGCGGTGCTGGGCAGAACACGAGAGTCTAGGAGGTCCACGGTGGGGATAAGAGCACCCGGGTGTAGAGAGCCCGTGATCGACGACTACGAGTGACTGAGCAGCTCAGCGATGTCTCAACGAGCGAGGTTTTCGAATGTGGGAGTTAACTTGAGTCTGTAAACTGCGTGCTAAGTGAATGGTCACTAAAACATTTTATAACAGCTATTACAGCTCGTCGACCGAATGACTTTGCCTTTGTGGGTGACATGGCACATATTCGATCAAGGTCTAACTGCGCTCGTCAGGAACCAGTGACACACTTGCTGAGCTTAAACTAACATGTTTGTCACCTGTCGGAACTGCTGTATGGAAAATCAGTATCGAAAGTAAACACTCTCACTGAAAAGTTGACGCACACAGCTAATTGTGGCACTTACACAGATGGCTAGACAACGTACAGTGTCCAACGTTCTAACGCCTCAACTGGCCACGAGCATTGAGGATAGGCGACTGAACAAGCTGACCTGTTTATGCACTGATCACAGGTGCGCTCGACGTTAAAGTTTGTTAATGTTCTTTCCTTCTCCATCCTCCCCTTGCAGTGTTCAAATCACGTGCCCAATTCTCAACACTCCTTAGGTAGTACTATTTCATGACTTCTTTCTTTTAGACAGTCTACGACATCCGAAAGTCACGATACAGCAAATGCAGTTGAGAAAACAGGTTTTTCCTTGGGCAGTGGACCCAGACGACAGCAGCGCCTAACAACCAGGGGCATGATCGATCGCCCTACCCAACAAGTCACGCCACGCGGGATCTGAATAAAACCAGCGAACTAACTCTGCCTCCGTTTGTTTCTGTTGCTGCTGCGTCATCCACTACCACGCTCCCAAAAAGGCGTAAAAGACGGGGAGCAGGACACTGCACCTGACCCCCCCTTCCCCCCCCCCCCCCCCTTCCCATGTGTTCCTAGACGAGAAAAACTGAAGGATGATTGCGAATCCGGAGAGGGAAAGGATTGGCGAGCAGTCGATTGCTCGCCGCGTCGCAGTGAAGACGAAAATGGAACTCGGAGCTTAAGCGAGAGCTTTACGACAGTAAAAGCAAGCGGCGAGTAAAGCGGGGGGTCTTTCATGGCTGTGGCAATACGTCTGACGATTTTGTTGCGAAGCTGGAAAACGACGGGCACACAGCAATCACGGGGAGACTAAGGGATTTGCTGTTTTTCTTTCAAGACAAGTTCAGTGCACTCTTTCTCGTTGCAGACAGTAATTTTTCTTTTCTTCATTTATTGGGAGTCTAATTCCCTCACGAGTCACTGTGCTCGCTACTCCTGTGTCGCTCTGCCATTTTCCTAAAGATCAATTCGGTATCTTCCGATGGTAGCAGCTAAATTGAAAACGATGGGAAAACGTGGCACTCTTTCCTTCGCTGCATTCAGCAGCTCTAGCGAAACTTTTTCTGAAGGTTCAAACATGGGTGAAAAGCACTTTCCGATTTGAAAAGCGAGGTGCAATTTTTGGCTACTTGAAAACTGAACGCTAATGGGGCATTAGCGGCGCATTTTCAGTTCGACAATCGCCCAAAGCCAAAACCGCTCATATATGGTCTGATGTCTCGGTGTTAAATAACATTTGACACGAGGAACAATATTAATTAAGTTGCATTCTTCTATACCTGATTTATGTAACTTTTACTCGGTAGTAGTAGTAGAGTTGTACAATGAGCAGTTTCGAACTTGTGCATGTGAAGGAATATGAATTACATGGTGTACAACACTGGCGACATCTCCTCCTGGTCATATCTTGGCTTCATGGCAGTCAGCAGCCTGGCGGAAATCCCTCGTTCGCGCGAGACTTTTTTTCTAGCTTTACTGCCAAACTCTTAACGAGGTCGAACTGAATTTCGAAAGTATGAAAGGAACAAATACGGACACAGACGTTCTTCAACCATGTACGATGCTCAAACGAGATATCGCGCCTCCCAGTGGACTCAAGTACAGATGACTGTCAGTACAGTGGTCGTCATTAAAGCAGTGCCAAGGCCTAAACTGCAGCCCCATGTGGAAATAAGTGACAGTTTGGGAGCTGTTTCTCGTAATCTTGCATAGCGCCGAACCATATGTGGGCCTTTTACAGCGATAACTGTTTCAATGATATTTTAGCGCAGGTAAACATGTTTGATAACAATAAGACTCCACCTCACTTAGGCTCCGCCTCATTAGACTCCGTCATGGTTGTTTCAGCATCTTTTTTTTTTGTTACCTGCTAATGTGCAGGCCCAGCACATCCACATCTGTCGCAAAAATGTCTCAGAGAGAATTTGGTTGGTTGGTTTATGGGGTTTAACGTCTCAAAGCGACTCAGGCTATGAGAGACGCCGTAGTGAAGGGCTCCGGAAATTTCGACCACCTGGGGTTCTTTAACGTGCACTGACATCGCACAGTACACGGGCCTCTAGAATTTCTCCTCCAAAGAAATTCTAGCCGCCGCGGCCGGCATCGAACTCGCGTCTTTTGGGTCAGCAGCCGAGCACCATAGCCACTGAGCCACCGCGGCGGCCAGAGAGAATTTGGTACTGAGGAGTTCTGCAGGCTTATTCCTCAAGATGCAAGCGCTCCTCACAAGAGAACTAGCACTCGAATGCAACTACCCACATCGCTCCCTCCTTATCACGGGTTTCACCAGCTGAAGCACTCAGTAGCATACCAGTACGTGCACTCGGGAAAACTGGGAGGCAAACCCTGACTGTCTGTTACACAGTGACCACCACCGCCATAAGCGCGATCCGGGGCCAGAGGCATTGTCCTCGCGCAGATTATTGACCCTCGTTTCTGGAAACAGCGGCTGCATGCTGACCTCACTGACGCGTCAGCGGCGGCGCCGGCGATCCCGCATGGCCACCAAGAGAGAGAGAGAGAGACATATTTCCGCACGAGTGGAGACCCGGCGCCTCCGCTGTCGGCCATCAAACGCCCCAGACACGACGGTGCGCCAGAGGGAGAGGCGGACGGCCTGCAACCAAATCTAGGGAAACCCCATCCCCGCCGGCCGTCACACACGCAGAGCAGCCAGCGCTCGGGGACGAGTGCGATTTCACGTCGATGTGGACAGGACGTACACTTTTGATGAGGAAACGGGAGACGGCAGAGCCGGTGTCGGGTTCTCACCGAAGGCATAGAGACCTGTACAGGGTTGTGACGGGGAAGAGTGCTTTAATTATGCCCTGAATAGGATTTATGGAATCCCTGAGTAGTTTAGTGAAGGCGGGAATGGGGTGGGGGGAGAATATGAATATGAAATGAAGCAGCCCCGCAGCTTTCAGAAACCGATGTAGAGGAACAAGTCTTCGGGGCGTATCATTTCAGATTAGGTTTGTATATTAACACGGAGATATTTTGCGCTTGTCCGGAGAGGACAGTTGCAAAAGCCTGGGCTGCATGTTTCATTACGAAGAAGGCAATCAAGCCGCGCTTTGCTGCGAGTTGTCAGATCAGCTTAACCTAATCGCTTGCCCAGTCCAATTTGACCATTTCTTTGCAGTGCAGCAGGATCTGAAGCGACGCATCTTCGGCTAGGGCTGCCGGAACTACGTGAAGGTGTTACGAGGGCAAAAAAATTAAATAATTTGTTGCCTATTATTTTTAGGATAAAATGGCAGCAAGGTTAATCTTAATAGCTAGATTAGCGTTTAGGATGTCAAATATGAAGATTCTGCTTTGATGTTACGAAAGAGGGACTACTTTTACAGAGTAGCCCCTTGAGAAATCACTTAAATGTGTCTGCGATAAAAATGGCCACTTTGCGGTTTGAAGTGTTTTCGACACTGGTGAATGAAAATAGGCACGAACACACACACAAAAAAAGAACACAAATAACAGACAAGAGAGCGAGCTGTGGCATCGCCAAATGCAGCCAGGGAAATCATTGCGCGCGACTTTTGTAACTCTTGGCGCGTCAAATTTCACCTCTTTGGAGAGACGTAGAAATCCCGTTTTCCAGCTACGACTTCTTCTGCTAAAAAGAAAAGAAGAGACTTATGAAGATGTTCGAGTGGGGATCTAATCGTGAGGGCCCAAATAATTGACTCTATCAGAGAAGTGAAATGCCCATGGTTTGATTTTATACCCCGAATTGCGTGGAATTGATAAAAAAATACATCTATACATAGAGTGGGTAGTGGCTGCAGATCAGGACCATGAAAAAGAAATAGCTAGGAGAAAAAGACTGTTGCCTCAGGAATAGATTCTTGCGGTAACGGTATGGGTTCCAAGAGAAAGCGAATGTAACAGCGCGTGGCAGTCAGACGGATAAATGAGATTAGGAAATTTGCGGGGGTAAGGTGGCCGCAACTGCAGGCCGCAGAGGGTTAATAGCAAGTCGATGGGAGAAGGCTTTGTCATGCATTAGACAATGCTGATAAGAAACTACCTTCTCCCGTGCTTTCTGTACATTATCCTGACCATACGCAAATCTGAGAGCATTTTTCTGTGTCGTCGTCGTTCTGCTGGACTGAGCTTTACCTCGTGGTCCACGTGTTTCTCTAATTCCTCATTAAGAGCCCCCGCTCGTGACTTACCGCTTGTAGCGCTCCCGCCACCCTCACAAAAATGGCTGTTGACTTTCTTTACAATTTTTATTAACATTCTATTTACTCTAGTAACCTGGTATTAACTTTTACATTCTATCAACAATTGTTCATACAACGTTGGTAGAAGTTACTTCTTTGTATGTACTTCTGTAAATAGAAAGTTAATAGAAAATAATTTTTACATTCTATGCACCTTTGTTAATACAAAGCTGGTAGACTGTTACTTCTTTGTATTTACTCCTGTCAATAGAAAGTTACTAGAAAATCTGGGTGCAGTTTGACACATCGAGAGAAACAAATGAACGAACTGCACGCTGTCATGCTGTTTGACGTGATTAAAACTATCTTGTTCGCATACTCGTGACGACATCTTGCCTGATTGCATGGTGGAATCTGTTGCAGGCAGTCCACAATTTCACTATATCTAAAAGCGACCAACATTATTCGTAGCACTTGGAATCAAATCATGGTATAGGAAAACGTTTTAAAAGAGAAGATATATTTCATTTATATAATTTATGTACTTTATGCACACAGCCATGCACACTAAACATAATGCAGTCACACTGAGTACAAGATGGCCAAGAATACCGTGCGCATTGCTTCTAATTCTTGTGCTGCTAATGGCGCACGCCTGATTCGGTACGAGTGTGAGCGACTCAGGTTATGCTCATTTGCAAGCTTATAAGCTTTCGAAAACGCCGGAATCTCTACCTGAAAACTCAAAATTCGTTTCCGAGGGAAGGAAACGGCGCAGTAACTATCTCAAATATCTCGCTGGACACCAGAACCGCACCGTAAGGGAAAGGATAAAAGAGGGAGTGAAAGAAGAGAGGAAGAAGGAGGTGCCGTAGTGGAGGGCTTCGGAGTAATTTCGACCACCTCAGGATCTTTAACGCGCACTGGCATCACACAGCACACTGGCGCCTTTTGCGTTCCGGCTCCGTAGACGAGCGCCCTAACCCCTGAGCCACCGCTCTCTACTTCCAAGGTAACTTTCTTACGAGCGCACTCAACATAAAACCACTGCGTCTGCTTGGCACCAGTGCACACCCGCACCTATCTTGGTTGTCCCGTGTAGCGCGCCGAACTGTGTCAGCCGGCAGACTTGCTCACACCCTTAGAGACTAGCGGGGTCCTTGCGCTTAAGCTTCTTGCCCGCATTGAAAGACAGTAGCCGGATTTTGCCATTCCTAATGGAGCACCGGGAACTACTCAAGCTGCACAGCTACGTGCAGGCAGAATTTAGAAACTGGTAGGAGGGACATGACTCAGCCTTTCTCAGATTCTTGCACTAACGCTTCCCAGAAGATGGGGACCGCACAAAAGGCACCTTACAACTAGGAACAGGCGGCGGGACACCCTCACACCTACTCGGCTGCGTAAGATCTCAATCCCCATCATCTTCACTCCCGCGCCCCTCTTCCGGTCGCTTCAGCGACTACCACGGCCACCACCTTCGCCAGGCTGAGGAGCGCACAGAACTGAACCCGAAGGGTGCTCGTGCACGTAGACGGGGTCGCCAATCTCATTTCCGCCGCGGCCCTTGAAGTTCTACCGTCCCGTGTAGCGCCTCGAACGGAAGAGCGTCATCCGGAGAGTTTGCGTGTGCTCTTGAACGCGGGAAGCCTTATTCTTGTTCTTCTTCTTCTGTCAAGAAGGTCCCCTGTTCACTATTAGTGCCTAGCCGCCCGTGCACTGATTTCTCTCACGCGACGCGGTGACGAAACCGGGCTAAGATTACGTCCTACCCTTCGCTCACTCCCCCGCGCTTTCTGTGCTTAGAGGAAGTGCGCAAAGACTCTCACTCTCATTGCACGCGCGGAGAGGGTACCAAAAAGATAGAACTTCTCAAAAAAGCTGCGTATTGTGTGGAAGTTCGAAAGAAGAAAAAGAAGATACATGCAGAACCAACGTAACGAGTGGCTGCTGGCAGAGGAGACAGGTGCTAAGTGCGGGTGCTCGAGACAACGTCGAGATATGAGCGTCTTGTCCTGTTGTATCGTGAAGCGGTTCTCCAGAGACTGCGCTAAAACGACACATTGGATTGCGATGGTCAGGGGAGACAGAAGAAATAACGTTTTGGGTTTTTCTTAATATTCCGTTTACTTCAGAGACCATTTCCGTTCCTTTCAAAGCAATAGCTACAGTAGGAACTTTCCTTGCCAAACGGTGGCTTCGTCTGTCAGCGTCGAAGTACTATGACGTCACTAAAAACTAAGAAAGATGATGAGGATGAGAGCAGCGTTGTCAAAGAGCACTGTAACTAACGTGGTTTTGGTATGGTAAGACCCGTTTTTCCAATCGCCCAGCCAAGAAATTCTTGCACAAGTTCAAAGTAATGTTTGCACCCATCGGAAGGCCGGCGGCATTAATGATGAAACCGCGCACTTTCCTCCCGCATACCGGCGAATGAGCGAAAGCCTTCGCATTTATAATTGGAAAGCCCGAATTCCGGGGCTTTCGGGGCAGGGCGTGGTAGCTTTGGCTAAAGGAAAGGTGAATCCCAGCCCATTCAGTCTAGCCGAAAATTTCGAGACGGTATTCCTGTACCGTGTCATCAACCTTCGGGGTCTGCGGCCAGGGTAGGTATGCCTGAGTAACAGTACAGGGCAGCTCTGACACGCCGTCAACAGGGGAATGAAATTAAATGATACAACTACCATAATTTAGCGGTTGAAGTACAGTTTCGCTACGCATTTGTCGCTTATTGCTTCTTTCACGTGAGTGTTCACAGACTGCGCTGTCCTGTACAATACAGGAATCAAATTGCTTCCCAAATCTTCTCGCCTGCCTCAACACAGATGACAAATGCGAAAGCAAAAGGTTCTTTTTTTGTCGCCCACAAAAAAAATAAAAGAATAGGCGGTTGAGAGCTGGAGCGCGAATCGGTCTTGAGATTCCTTCGGTGGCTTCTTGTCACGCCGAGTAGCAGCTGTGGGTAATCTGGAATCAGAAGCGAGTTTCCTCGACGGGCAAGCGGGAGGAGGGAGGGGGGGAGGGGGCTGGAAAGGGAGGCATGGCCGTAAGGGCTTAATCTCTGTGAACAACGAGAGCGAGAGAAGAAAGAGGGGAGGAGGTGCACGATCGATGGGGATGCAGCGGCGCCTTCCTTTGCGATCCTGACTGCGCTCTCCAGGTAAACAAACGGAAGCCTGCGACCTCAGCTCAATTCCCTTCTTGGGAAGCTCCAGCTAGGGCTGTAAGCTCTGAATACGAAGGCACGCAGCCGTGGCTTCAGCGCAACCACAAGCCACTCCCCAACATTGGCCCCCTGCGCCGCTGTCCGCCACCATTAAGTTGAAAGTCCCTGCCCTTAGGTGCTCTAAGCCCGTGCGTATGGGGGGCATCCAATTGCAAAACAGAAAAAGGTTATTCCGAGGCGGAGGAAGCGGTTGTTCTCCGCTGCCGTAATCCTTTGCCAGATTGAATGCCGATGATAAAAGGCGAAGTGGCGGCTCCGCTCAGCACTCCGCTGGGCGCTGTGGAGTAGAGGGGATTTAAGGGCGCCTCAGCTGCTTCTTACTGCTTTATTATGCACGAAATAACAAGAGTGCAAAAACAGAACGACCTGTTTTGCGGACTCTGTGCGCACACAAAGAGCGATAAAAGAAAATTAACCTAATCTGCAAGGATTTAAAACAGATTTACTCAGGGGCCCTAATTCGCAGAGAAATTTAGATTGAGCGTTTTTTCATATCATTTCATTCTCAATTCCCCAATACGTCTAGTACTGAGAAAGCTGTACGAAAACGTATATTCTCCAATAACAGGAACTCCGAGAGAATGAAAGGAGTGGGAGATAATTCGTTCAAAGTTAATGCTGACAGACCGGCCCGAGCCAACCTGGTAATCCTGATTCAGGTCAAAGCACTAAATTGAAATTTTCGGGCAGTAACCGGCGGACTTACATATGTCAGTCCTATTTAAGCCAACTGCTATTCTTTACCTCAGGTTATAATACCGGGAACATGGTATTAGACTCGACGTTTCCGGTTCAACAAGATCACATCAACCTTACCGTTGTATTGCGCCATCAAGCACCCCTCATTTTTTAAATGAGCTGAAAACACTGCCGCAGGACTACTGTTCCAGCCTTCTAGGCGCATCACTATTGCGTGCGTGAATAAGTATCCCGAAGGAGTTGCATTGCTAAGTACATTCTGCTCCCCCTATGTATACTAGCGCTACTCCAAGTTGATACTTTCGTTCTCTGCCACTGATGCGACCTCAGACAAACCTGATATTGCTGCATTGCAGAAAGACATCGACAGAGTGTCTCAACGCCATCCACGTCGTGAAAGCGCTTCTGAGAGGGTAACTGCCATCGCGCCATACATTCAGCCAAGCATATTAAAACAAAATGAAAAAGTGCCGACCATCGCCTTTCGGGGGAGCGCTAGGCGTTTAGTAGAGCGCCTGCTTCTCCTGTCGCGACAGTTCGGGACTTTTCGCTGGAATGCTGAAAAGCCTTGAACGTTCTCGAGGAAATGAGACGTAATTCCGAAAACGGAATATGTTGCCCAGCACCACCGCTGGAAAGCAAATGAACGGGCCCTCCAGCACGCTTCATATGGTGCCACGAATTCCATCGCCCCGTGCCAGCGAGGCAGTTACAAACGCGTTTAACCGAAACCCTCCACACGTCAAGTACCGATTGTTCCCTTCGCCTAGTCTAGATTCCAGAAGCAGCATTTCAATGGCTTCAAAAAATTGAAAAGTTCTTTATAACCTAACAATACAGAAAGCGTAAAAGCGAATAATATCAGAGAAACTCAAGCCCCGTGTCGAATATTCGAATTGATCGCTATCGACCTACCCTCGTCTGAAATTCCGGTCGTTTCGCAACTCAGCTACCTATTCTTTGCTTGCTACCTATTTTGTTTCTTTGACGCTGGTTCCTTACTTTCTCCTACCTTTCGCTACCCTGGTAATGGTTTGGGGCCCGCTAAGTGAAAAAGGGTTGTTCATGCCTTTTTTTCAGGCTGCGCAATGACGAGGAAATTCCAAATGCCCTTCGCTGTCTTTTTTTTCTTATTTTCGATCGTGCGCGAAACTTTTCTTCCGGTCATGTGCAGCAGAACCACAGCTGTTGGAGGTAAGTTTGAAAATTGAAAAGTGCTGAAGGCTCACTCAGGCAGACAACCAGAGTGTCCCGACATACAAAAAAAAAAAAGAAGAGGCGATGCCCGCTTACAGCACGACTAGACGCACCTCGGGCTAGAAGCGACGTCCAGCCTTTGCCTATGCTTTGTTTATGTTCTGTTGCTTATGCTGTGTTGAACGATACGAATACTTGCTTTTTGTACCGACCTGTTTGGTTAAATAAATTAACAAAATAAATAAACAAAATGATATTAGTTATTCGACCTGTTTCAGTTTGTTAAACCCGTCGGCACGTTCTGAGGAGCGTCGTACTTCATCAGTGTCGATTGTTTTGAACGACCTGGCATTTTTTTTTCTCGAAATCTGAGCATTAGGATGCTTTTGTATATGTCATCTTCTTCGAAATACAAACCGCCGCGAGCACGGAATCGGCAAGAGAGTACTATAGCCAGTATGTCGACTAGGTCTACGTGATTTGCATAAAGGACTGCGTCACATATAACCTTAGAAAATACCAGGGGATACGGCCGAGGCGTTTTCGTACCCTTGATGTTCTAGACAGTGAGGCGACTGTCTTAGGAACAAACCATGGTCACAGTTCGCTTTCGTACTCAGTCAGCTGTTCGCTAACCATTTCCTAGCTTTAAAATGACTCTTATCACCTTTGCTCCTGACTGCGTCAGTGCATTTTTGTGTTAAGAAGTGGCTTCCGAATTCAGCTAATAAGTACTTTGGTTTGGGCGAGTTGGCCCATTGCAAAAAAGGAATATACTTTCGCAAAAAAGACGGGCATAAAATAGACGTAACAACAGGACATTTACTGTCATGTCATTACGGCTCTTTTCTTTTTTCCTTTTTTGCGCAATAATATTCTTTCAATGCAAGAGATAATCCAGATGGAGGCACAATGCATCGGTGGATTAGCGACGCATCCGCTGTAGCCTAAGAAAAGGTTTCGCTGAAGCTAACATGTGAAAGAAAACTCTTTCGTGACTCGGAGACAGCCAGTATAGCCTAGAAATACTTGAGCGCTTTTATCGAATCCACTTGATACTCGTGCCTTCTACCTGGTCAGAATGGATGCCTTCAAATTTGCGCGTACCTCACGAAATGTAACAGCGTACGGATTTCGGCTTCCATGTTAAACACGCTGAAGACATAACTGCGCTATTACGCACGCCTTCGTAGAGGGATTTGTCGCTTCTCGTCTGATGTGGCGCTGCCTTTTTCATCCTCGCTCAAACCGGATGCACAGCACAGCACTTTTCTCTCATAAGACAAACGACAGGGCAGGAGACGATCAAGCGACAAAAGAAACTTGCGGACATTCAGCGTTGCCTGTATTAGAAATCTTCCCCAAATTAGTTTATTGCGATTTCAATGCGGCTATTTTTTCGGAATTGGCACCTCCACCGAACATTACAGAGCTCCTTCGGTGGCTCGGCGCACTGCCTCCAGAAGTTTAAAAGTTGAAGACGATGTACCGCATTCGTTTCCTAGCCAGACGATTTTCTCCAGAAGAGGACCGCGCGCCTGAACCTTGGCTCGTACACTGAGCCAGTGTTCGAACGCGCACAAATAAGAGTGGAAGGCAGTCCTGGCGGATCTAGGAAGAATGGCGCATCGCAAGCGGAGATGGAGATCTCCTCCGTCTCCACCCGCATTTCCCCACTGTCCCGTGGGATCTGCGCTAAGTAGGAGGCTGCCGCATGCGTCTGTCTTGAAACGTTTACTCACGGGATTACTCGACGACGGGCTGCTGACAGGCTCGTTTGTACACGTCAGATGAGGGGAAGCTATGGTACCCAGACCGAAGCTTCGACGGGAAGCGGGTGAGAGGGTGGTGCATGAGCCCGGCATAAAATGGGGCCACCATCGTTTAACTCGCTTCTGTTGACGGAACCGGGAAGGATAAACTCAGTGATTGGACCATCGGCCGTTGACTGACAGGTGATGGAAATACTAGGGTGAGGTGACGCTGAAAATCGTATGTTACTGGAGACTATAGATTTATCTCTGCATTGCTGAAGCCGATGTCTATTTTCGTTTACAACAGTAACATCATAAGGGCCCTCCTCTCTGGTAATTGTCGTCGCTGTTAGCGTAGTTTGTCGAAAACGAAAACCTCCGCGTCCTCCTTCTGACCAAAGAGGGCCTTGCGTAGCCTAAATCCCTTCCATGGAGCTTCTTCCGCCTATGTTAAGTACCCCCCCCCCCCCCCCTTGCACTTCTTTCTGCTCAATGCCTTTCTCACAGCATCCGCCTTCCGGTATAGAACGGAAGAGGTGCCATTTTGTATTTTCGAAACGAGTCGACACCATCGCCCGATCTGCTTCTCAGAGTAGTTCATAGCTTTGCCCAGGAGAAAGCGTGGACCAATGCCTTTAGATGCCGATAAACACCGTAGCGGTGGAATAATACAAAATTTGCCCGACTCCAGAAGTACGTTACGCAGAGGCGAGCCCAGGCACACATGCAAGAATACACTCAAAAAGAAAACGGACGTCGACTTCGGTATAACTTCGGGCAAAAACTGGAAAGCGGAACCGGAAAAGTCATCTGCGGAAGCTGAAAAAAGAAGACCACGCGCTTCAAGTATTGGCGGTACTTAAAAAAGCGAAGGGCTTGTCATTGATGGGCTTTAGCCCGGCCGCGCCAGCAAGTGGGCATTGTCGAGAACATGCCTCTCGAAACGCGAAGAACCTGTCCCGTCTCGTCAGATAAGAATTATTTGCGACTTGTTCTAGCATGAATGTTGTGATTTATGTGGAATGCTTGGACATTAGCGCGCGAGCGGCGCGAACTTGAATACTTTTGTATTTTGTAAATAGTGTACAAAGCTCTCCTCTGTCCTTTCCTGCTGTCGCTCCCATCTATACTTCTCCTCACTATCCTCTCCCTTTCCTTTTCCTTTCCGCCGGCTGCAGCTCGGGTGCTTAAGATATTAGATAGCAATTGCCGCGGCCGGCAACACTCTTTTGCTTCACTTTCTTATTTTTAAATAAACCACTACCACCACCACCATTTATGTGGAAGAAACGGAGCGACTGGCTCCACGCAAGTGCTCAGAACGAAGGCTGTGAACAAGCTTAAGATATCACTCTTCGCTAATATTTTCGCTTCTGCCCCCCGGACCGTAGGTACGGAAGGATATCAGCAAAATTACATACAATTGTGTATTACTATAATTGTGCAACAGGGCTCTGTTGCGAATGAAAGTGTTGGATGACTCATCTACCTCTCAACCAATGTTTCCGAGACAAATTTAATTAACGCAAAAACATCACGCTGAATTCAGTTACCGTAGACACAACGGCCCATGATCCAGCCCAGAGTCTAGTTACGCTGAAGCATTTGGAATACAATAGTCAGAATACTTGATCATTCGAAAACCTTCACGCAGGTAGCAACGTATACACACTTTCACATCGACGCATGCCCAGAGAGCGACCCGGTGGTTACAAGAATCAGAGGACCGTAGTGCTAAAAATTGGTACATTGGTTTTTGAGGAAAGGAAATGGCGCAGAATTTGTCTCACATATCTCGGCGGGCACCTGAACCGCGCCGTAAGGGAAGGGAGGAAGGTGGGAGTGAAAGAAGAAAGAGAAAAAGAGGTGCCGTAGTGGAGGTCTCCGGAATAATTTCGACCACCTGGGGATCCTTAACGTGCACTGACATCGCACAGCACACGGGCGCCTTTTTTGCCTTTCGCCCCCATCGAAACGCGGCCGCCGCGGTCGGATTCGAACCCGAGTACTCCGGCTCGGTAGGCGAGCGCCTTAACCACTGAGGCAGGGGCGGATTTCGAGACACTTATCACGCGGTTGGTGTGAAGGCAGCCATGAACATGCGCTTGGTCACCGTAGAAATGCTGCTCACAAAGTACCATCTGGGTCAAAAGTAACAGAACCTCCCCCCCCCCCCCCCCCCCCTCAAATAAGTTCTGGCCCGTGCCACTCTACGCGGGGGCGTCACCTGAAAAAGCACTTCTGGTGTCGAAAGTGGCCCACTGCACCGATCTCGACACCAGAAGTACTTTGTCAGGTGGTGCCCCCATGCAGAGTGGCACCGGCCGGAACTAGGAGTGGGGTGTATTTTTACCCCGATGGTACATACAGACTTTGTAAGCATACGCACAGCACCCCACCCCTCCCCCCAAACCCAGCTCACGCAGAAGCGGGGCGCCTGAGAAAACTGCCACAGGCCATGTTTGTCGTGAACAGGAGGGACCGAAAGAAAGCGTGCGGAAATATCGCAGAAACGTACCTTGTAAGGAAGCTGCGTGTGTTTATGAGTGCCTGGCCTGCGACGTGTGCAGTGTGCGAGGCCTTGAAAAAAAACGGAGAGCGAAGTTTAAGCAAGCGACTAATTGGAATTTAACGAGCGGAAGCCGTTCGCATTTCAGGAAGGAAGCCCTTCTATGTCCCCACACTCTAAGAAAAAAGGGTGTGAGAAAGGGGTAAAAAGGGCATAGCATGGACTTTTACACCCTTTAGAGGGCCCTAGGAATAACTTTACACCCGTTAAAAACACGCTCCCGATCACTTACCCCCTTTTCGAAAACTTGCACCCTACTAACACTCTCTACCAGTGTTGATAACTACGCGTCCGTTCATGCCCCTAAAACAGCGGGAAGGCTATAGTTTGCTCGTGTGCCACGACGGGGCGCTCGTGCAGCATTTTGTGTGGAGTGCGTCTTCATAGAGTTGTCGTTTGTGTTCCTCGTTCTCCTGTCTTGTCCCATTCGTGCTTTTCTGCAATGAACCAACTAGGCCACAAGAACGTTCTACTTCATAGAGGGACGGCGAAGAACGTATATAAGGGTCGATTTTTATTGTGTGGCAAATACATCAAGTAAAGAGATTAAGCTGAGCAGTCTATGCTGAAAACGGAATGCAAATCCTTAGGGCTCTTTTTCTTATAGGCTATTTCTAGTACGACAAAAAATATTCGATGCTTTAATATGACATGATGCGACGATAAACTCCTACGTTCACGTTCTATGCGCATTTAATCTGTGTCCATTATCAAGAAAATGCAATATTTACACCTCGCGCTAAGCTGCACGTAACAAGAAGATCGGCGGGCCTTGATTTAGTGTGATAATTACACTTATATCATAAGCTCACGTTTGTCTGTAGGACATTCGTGGTTTACGTATTGCATCAGTCGATGTTGCGAGTGCTTAAATAACCTAAACGCAGTTTGCACTTGACAACTTTGCTGTTAGGAGGACGGGAGCGGGGGTGAGCCTACGGTAATATTTTACATAGGAACAGAAGAAAAACTAATGATTTTTGGGAAGCAAGTTGAGTCCTCGGCTACTTTATCCTCCTCCCTAGCACTGCAAGTTTTTTGCTTATTTCTCCACTAAATCTGAAAAGTTCTTTTGAATACTATGCGCCAGGAGAAAAACAAAGAGCAGAAAGACTGCTTGTCATTAATTATTGTGTGATCAATGAATGAATGCTCAAACTTTGTTACATGTCATATTTCTCATGGCACACTCGCAAACAAATTTCTGTAGAAAGGGCTGTGTACGAAAGAGGGAAAGGAAGGCGCCTTCGGCCACGTATGACTGCAGCAAGTAGTCCGAATAGTTTTTTGTCGCGAGTCCACTACTCCGCATTTATAAACGACCAAAGGGGGCAAGAGCGCTTCGCTCGAAAACCGATGAAGCTCGCGGAAGGGCGCGCATTCGTCACTTCCGTGTCTGCTGAATATATCATGATAAGAGCCTTCTGCATGGGCGTGGCTCGCTGTCCAGTGCAATAGTTCCCTCGAAGTCAATGTTGTGGTCACAAGCCTCACTCACAGTGTCCGCCACTGCGCTTCGTTCCCTGTTCATTTGTTTGACATCCTTTTGTTCAGCGAAGTTTTTGGTCTCGCCATGACTAATATCGCCGATGTACGATGCCGATCGCGCCTCGGCAGAGGGCTTTTACTTAAGTCATCAGCCACACGCGGCGCAATGTAAACCACTCCCTAGAAACTCTTCCCCCCTGTTACATCCACGGTTTACGTTCAGTGACCCGGCGGATGACTTGCAGAATGCTTAAAAATACAAGCTACAACTCGCCCACAGTCGCACGGGGTGAAAAAACCGAGTAGGTTCCGAAACGTGTTTTTTTTTTAATTTTTTGGTTGGCGTTCTCTCCAACTTAATTACGAACAAAGGGTCTAGACCACAAGCTCTTTTAAGATCACTTCGCCCATCTCCCATTGCCTAAACCACCATCGAAGAGGCTGCTTGCTTCTTTGGTCTCGTTTTTTTTTTTTTTTTTACTCATGGAGTGTCCTGGAGGTTTGAAATGCTGCATCCTGTCCACCCTCGCCCCCTACTCTTCCTCCCGTCTCCAAGCCCTCTCGACATTCCCGTGAGGGTTCTCTTGCGTTCCCCGACGCGGAAGCACTTGCACAAAAGATCAGTCAGGCGCGGCCAGGTGTCGACCAGCGCTGCCGGCACCATATATGGCATCCGCCACGCTTCCAAAGAAATGTGTCGGGAATAGAAAAAAAAGCACGAAATGAAGCGGGAAGCGAAAAGAAAAAAAAAGACCCCAGCAACGAAGGATATCCCTGTGCCGACGGCGTAGCTTTCTGCTGCCACGGCCGAAAACTGCGACATCTTAATTAAAGGTAAATGTGAAATAAAAATTTAATAGTCAAAATTTAAAAAAATTTTGAAAGAGGTGGTGACATACCTTAATGACCTCAACTATCAAACATAGGATGAGCTCTCCCCAAAAACATGGAAACGAAGGCTTAGCGGCGCCACTCCAGAGGTCAATGCCTTGCCGGACGTCTAAACGCGAAGACCGACCTTCCAATTCTCTGTGTACAGTTTTATTGTAATTTTTCTGTGACCCCAATGAGGAACGAACGAATATTTCAAAGCACGCCGTCGTTAGAGAATAGTACAGGAGCGAAAGAGACGTGGACGCTCAGCTTTCTAGAGCTTTTTAGTTTCGCAGCCCTGATAACCGCTTGGAAAATAATAACTCCGTGCTCTCCAGTCTCCGTGCGATTGCCTTGCTGTCTGTGCAAAATGCCGACTCCCTGTTCGCACGAGTACAGTCAACGGTATGAAGTTATCCCGCATTTCGAGCTTTCTGACTGACTTTGCAAGCGCAAGTGAGTGCGAATGCTAGATACATGTGTAAAAGCTGCAATAAATGAACGTTGTAAAACTTGTCTTTATTAAGTATGTTTTTAATAAAAAATTTCAATACGTTCAGATAAGCGCACATATCCATGTTTGTCCCATAACCTGTGGATCATCCTTTGTACCATCTCTTCATGCACCTTTTTTCGATTATGTATGTATGTTTACCAAAAGCTTCATAAACTAGTACCTACATGTTTAAAACAGATTGGCTTGATTTGCTCTCCTGCGATAATTACAATGTGACATTTGCATTGTTTTGGTAACTGGGACACCCTCTTGGCCGTTATTTAATAATGGCGCTTGGAGGAAGTACACCAATGAACATCTGAAATTCATGAAATTTCAAATTTCATGAATTTCAGATGCTTTATGAAATTTGAAACCATGAAATTTCCCCAGGAGTGCGCCGATCAGGACGACTGCACTTATACTCTTGTTTACATCGCTGTGTACGAACAGCTAGTGCTCGTTTTCATGAAATAAAACGCAATCTGCGCTTTAGTTCTATTAAACAATCTCTTCTCTTTTGTACTGGTTGTACCCGTGCTTGTTCAGGGAGTGCGAGAATCTGTGGGAAGCGCCGATGTGATCGCTCGCCTGAACAATTAACACATGACAGCTGGGTTGTTGCCATCGCGTAGGATCGGCACTTCTCGCTAATTGTCCCTGCTTCTTCCGAAGTGAGCAGTACTCTGTTTTAAACTACTTTATCCAGAAGTATGTTTGGTGATCGTTCGCGTTAACTGAAATGGCCTAACTAGTTATCCACAAGCTAGCGTCGGCGACGACTGCTCCTGCTCGGCCGTCTAGGTCACATCGGCGCTTCCCGTTCATGATATGTGCGCCCTGCGATGTAAGCAATGGTGGACTTCAGGTCACTGTTGTCGTAACTACACTCGCGGACCATTTGCATTTGGTTCTGAATTCGCTATTCACAACCGCCGCAGTCACAGACCGAACCCTGCGGACTAGCTAGGCCTAGTTGTCGCGAAAGGACTGAAATTTCGCCAGCGCTTATCGTTGGTGACTGTTCACTTGTGCAAATTTGAAATATAGCCGTTCATTTCGCTCATTTCTAACACGGATAATGTAGAAGCGCGAATATATTTCACACCGTCGCCTCATCAGGGTGTTTTCGCTCAGCCGCCGACCTGCCGAGAACACGAAGGCTGACTGTCCGCCGATCGAATTCGTCGGTGTCATTGGCCTAAGGAACTTTTCCCACCACAATCATATTATAGTGCATTTAGATAGTTCACTATAATCACACGCTGCTGTTGACCATGATAGTGTCGTTGTCCGACTAGTGTGACTGCCGCCGTCGTCTTCGTTGTGCTCTTAAAACAAGCTGAGGCTTATTCGAATGCGTTTGGAAAGTGTCATACAGCACCGTGGGGGTCCGTCGAGTCCGAATGCCATTCCAAGTCACGAATGCCATTCGACTAGGATCTCATTCTAACGTATCCGTGTAGCACAGGTAAAATTCACCACGATAATCAATTATATTTCAGATGGAACCATTTTAATTGTAATCGGTTTGCTATTTTCTGTAAGGTGTACAAGACTGATTTATAACCGAGCTGTGTCAGCTGTGTCCTCATTTCCTGAGTAAGGAATGCGGTTTGTATCACTGTTCATAGTTTTCCTATGTACGAAAGAGGTGGGGGGAAAAGGGTAAAAAAAAATATTTTTTGTATTCATGTCTTTCCTCGGCTGTTCTTGGGGGAAACGGAAACGGTAGAGGTGAAATACCAAGAAAGCAGACACGGGGTACACACGGAAACCGGTTCAGAGAAGGAAAAGAAGAGAATAAGCAAGAATCTGCCTGCAGGAGGAGGAAATAGTGAAGGGCATGAAGAAAGGTTGCAAGGGACACGTGGGTTCGCTCATTTGTCCTTCCGCGAATAGAGCGCGACCCGTCATTGTACTGCGTGTTACTGGCAGCTGCTGCCGAATGTGGTTTGCACTTGGCGCCTCTGGACCGTGCTTCTCATGTTGTCTGCTATGCGAACTCTGTGGTGTGCAGTCGCCGAGGGAATAACGCGTTTCGATAGCCGGCCAACAGGCTTACTTCGCGACGACGTCATCAATCCTGGTAAGTACTGTCGAACGTTTATCTGCTTGTATTTTGTAGAAGGGTGAGGAATTACTTATGCTCATGTACACTTTCACTAAAATAATTCAATTTCGTCACCGTCTTTCCATGCATCTTAGAATAAATATATGCAGACTAATCGTAATGGTGAAAATTGCACAGTGCACCCTTATATCTCCAGCAATAAGTTTTGGTCGCTCAGCTTTTACATGTTTTCGACGCAGTCGCCTTTCATGAGCTCTTGACGGCGGTTGTATGTTGTAAAATGCATGCAACTTCCAGCATGAGTGAAGCTATTAGGCCATTTAAGCTTCAGATGTTGAGTCCTACTTTCATTTATGAACCTTGATGATTTCTCTGAATGGTTGAAATTCAAAAAATAATTGAACTGTAGACCAACACTTTTTTATTATGCGGCCCAGAGCCATTTGGCAATCTTTGTTCCAGACGCACGCGGTTCGGGTGGTCACCGAGATATGTGAGACACTTACTGCGTCATTCATTTCCTTTCCTCAAAACCAATTTTCAGTTCTTTCTCCAAGCCGCTATAGCCGTGCTCAAGCTTCACCCGCAAACATTTTTCTGTCGCTATTTCACGTCAATAAACCTTCACAACAGTTCACAACTTGCAAAATTGCCGCTGGCTTAGAAGATATTTTTTAACACAGCAGATTTTTTCCCCAGACTGTATTATCACTTCCTGCTCGGCTCACAAAAGGGGAAATGCGTCAGTCGATCCCGAAATAGATTAGGGGCTTCTCCCACCTTCCTTTTCTAGAAAGAATGCGAGACTGTTCTCTGTGAACGAGTGCTTTTGGTCGGAAACCATCCTTCTTGAGGAGCTGACATATATAATTTTGCAAGTTGTTGCAGAAAGAAACGCTAGATCTCAGTGCGCATGCGCTTTTGTTGCAAGTAGGAGCTGAGATGAGGAGCTTAACTTTCTCAATTCAGCCGGAATTTTTCTAGCGCCAAACGCATAACTGGACAACAGGTGAACAAGAGTTCCCTTCAGTTTATTTTTGTTTGCGAAAAATGTTCCAGGCTCATAATATTACTGAATAATTGGTAGCACCACTTCATGCATGATAGATGAATAAAGACACCCTGCCTGTCCTTTTTGAACCGTCAATTATAGTGCGGTTCGGTTTCATATGTCTTCCTGATTGCAGCAGCATAATCGTGCCCCTTTGAATCAACGCCGGAAGAATGCTGTAAATAAAAAAGGAATAAAAAAACTGGGCCATTATCGAAGTGGGAGCTGCGCGCTACTTCCAGTGTGTGTTTGATATGTGCATCAAATGTAGGAGCCTTCCAGTTTGGTCTACTTGTAGGGGCATGCATGTTCTTCTGTCAAGTAGCATGAACGATTCTATAATGATTTGGTGTCCAGAGCTTGTGTTGTTCATTCTTTTGTTTATTTTTTGGCCTGCAATCTGTAAATCGGCTTGTCCCCAAGAATTATTTCCCAACCAAAAGGTCTCGTTCCCAGACGACACTCTCGCATTCTTCGTGGAAACGAAGAGTCAAGTTCCCCCTTCTGAGAAAACTGGCTTGTAAAGATGGCCCTGAGAGGGCCGTCAAAGGAGTGTACAGTGGTACAGTATAGAAAAGGGGGTTGCAGTCAACCTACAGTAGCACTGCAGTAGAGGCTATAGGCAGGAAGTGGAAGGAAATGGGCCTTTGTCCCTGTGCCCAGTAGTGAGCTAACTCATACGAAGCTTTATAAATTTTTTTCTGCTGAATAACATCATGCCTCTAACTTCCTCCCTTCAGATCCTCTCCTTCCCCCTCGCAATCCTAGCCAGAACACGGGACCCACTCACCATAGCACAGGATGATCTCCCTCCTTTTCCTGCCTAGTCTGCTGCATCCAGAGTGTTACCATCCGCAGGTTTCATACGCTTGAAAACTGTTGTGCACCCAATGGGTTCGAGACCTTTTGTTTGGAAAACAAGCCTTGCAGAGAAGACGACTTACAGGTTTCCGCAAATGTTCAATTAAAATTTATGCGTTAAAGGTGCACTGAAGAGGAATCTGAACTCCTCTTTTTGCCGCGGGAACTCGATCTACACGTTTCGAGCATTCTTAGAAACTTCGACTTATTGCCCTGTGTGGCCGATTTCCCTAATTAGATCGAATTAACGTCCGGCTCCCGCCTTTAATTTTTGAATTCTCCCCGTACGGTGGGCGGAGTCGACCAAAGCGTGGAGTGCCTTTCAGCCAGCTCTGTGGAGGCTTTGCTTTCGCTTTATTTTGTTTTTTAGGTTTCCGTGAATAAATAGTTTCATTCGCAGATGATACAACCGCAAAATAAGCCCGCATAAATAAAAATACGGGCGGTCTGTTTGCTTCTACGGATTACTACATATTACTCCGCCGATTGCAGAGCGGCAAGCCGCCACGGGACTGGGTGAAAGGCACTCCACGCGTTGGTCGACTCCGTCCACCGTACGGGGGAGAATTAAAAAAGAAAAGGCGGGAGCCGGACGTTCATTCGATTTAATTAGGGAAATCGGCCACAAAGGGCAATAAATCGACGTTTCTAAGAATTCTCGGAACGTGTAGATTGAGTTCCCGTGGCAAAAAGACGAATTCAGATTCCTCTTCACTGCAACTTTAAATATGTGTACTTACCGGCATATTTCAACGATCTTTTTTTCTCACACAGGTTCGCTTGGAGAATGGATGCCATTACGACGTTGAAAGAAGACTGATGAGAATTATGTTGTTATTTTAAACTCAATACGAAATAAACCCTGTCGTGCGTACTGGTGTACTGTCACTGGAGTGCAAAACTGCCCTGTGATGTTCTGCACGGCACGCCACAAACTTATCGCACTAACACAAACGTAACCAGGATTGTGGAAGAGAAAAACGTCTGTGAACTGCACGTAAATGAGGTAGTTATGTCTTTTCAGCAAGCAGCTTTGCTCTGTAGGTGTATGATAACATACACACTTATGCCCACTGATACGGTGCAAAGTTGCGCTTCGGGAGCGTCGTTATGAACTCATTAGGTAGGTTTAACTGTAACCATTCTGAGGGTAAGTTTACACTCTAAGAGAAAAACCGGCCCAGAGGGGAGTAAAGACAATTTCAGTCCTCAAAAGGGCCCGCTAGTCCCTAAATTTGCACACGACACTCTTCTTGCCACAAATGCGCGCCGTGCGCAAACTTAACAGACTAACTGCCGAGAAAGAGACTAACGGGGGGCGAACCGCAGCATAGCAACACGCGAAAATCGCGCGAGAAGACTCCGACTGCAATAGTACTCGATTTTTGAAGCGCAGGGCGTGGTCTAAGGCCAGTGAGAGCACCGCCGCTTCCTGTGACGAAGCGGATAGCCTTTCGCGTGAGAAAAAGGCTTCGTGCAACCGAAACGGCTGGCAGCTGTGCAAGTGCATAAACAAATACTACGAGCTTCAATACGTGTCGAATGTGAGTAGTAAAGGTTAGGGTTGGGCAAGTACACGTAGTTTCATATCGTTGCGGTTTGTTTACGAGCTTATGTGATACTGTGCAAGTATCGGCGACACTTAGCGAACTTGAGAGCGGCAAGCAGTTAATTCACTGTTACTGCTCTCCGCCAGTTACAAAAAACAAGGTGAACCACCGCCTTCTATATTTGTTTTGAACAGGCTGTAATGTGCAGCTGCCAATTGCTAGAAGTAAGACCACCACATAAGCAAAAAAAGAAACGAAAAGAAAACAACTGTTGTGGATGTGAAGTACCGGCCGTAATGTACACACAGTTCAGCCCCTCTTCTTTGGCCAAAACACGATTTAGACAGTTGTGCGTGCGCATTAAAGCTTACCGCAGGTTGTTCCAAAAGCATATGACACAAAAATCACCATACTGTGCTCTAAACAGCAATATGTTTGATAACAGTTTGAGCGTTACAGACAGAAAATGTGTGTGTTTCGCATATAAGGCTTTTAGTTTCTGCCTCAGCCCGTCTGTTGTGGTGGTGTACTTGTATCCGCGCTCGGCTCGTAGTCCAAAGGTTGTCGGTTCGAATCCTGGTGCTTTCATGTATGTTTATTTCTGTGTCCTTTATCGTTGTTATGTGCGTTAAGCTCTGTCGGAAACTCTCCCCCTCTTAATTACGCTGGAAATCACGTGTAGTTTGCTTTTTTTTCATTAAACGTCTGCTCCCGGGGACTAACTGTTGCACCCTTTCCAGGGGACCAACAGTTACACCCTTTGCCCCCTGTTAGTCCTTTTTATTACCCTTTCTAACACGGTGTAAATGTGCACCTGAAAAGATCAAAACCATATGCTCTTGGAGAGCAATCTTGCGCCCATTGATAAGGTGTAAAGTTGCACTTCAGGAGCGTTGTAGTAAGCTCATTTGATAGGCTTAATTGTAGCCCTTGCGAGGATAAATTTACGCTTTGGAATAGAGCATAAGCTTATTCCGAGTGGGTGCAAACATGCACCAGAAAGCAAAGCATATGTTTGCACTTTCATGGCCGAAGCGTTAGTCTTTCTTAGGAAGGGTAACGTTAGTCATCAGGGGCTTATACTTACACTTGTCCAAACGGAATAACATTAGTCCTATTGCAGCCTAAACATTACACCGTACGCACTTAGTCCCCCGACGATGGTGCAAATTTGCACCAAAAGGGGCTCGCCACAGCGTCAGTGGATTTACCCCCTTAAAGGACTAAGATCACACCTTTTTTTCTTAGAGTGCAGGGTCTCGTCTTAACAGTCTCTTCGGGCCAGAAGCCACGGTACGGCTTATTTCGCTTCGTTAAAAACGGTTTTAAATGGGAGGCACGGTCTGAAACGTTGTTTATGACTTTGTCATCTGAAGCTAATTTGTTTCAAGTGAATGTGCGCGACACAATTTGCGTTTCGCGCTTTAAGCACTGACATTCCAGTTTGCCGCATGAACCCTTTGTTTTTCCCGTTAGTTTATGGTTGAGCCTGGCAACGGGAGAATATAACGTCCGCACGTGACTTAAATAAGCGTGCGTTAATTATCAGCGCATATGCTCTACCTGGAGTCGGGAGCGAGAACATGCGTCAAAGAAATCCAAGAAAGACAAGAAATAATAACCTGACACGAACAAGTTAACAGCGAGAGTGTGTCATGCAGGCAGCGTTTCTGGAGAATTCGGTAAATTTCTACTGTGACTCAGTGGCTACGGCGTTCGGCTGCTGTTCCTAAGCTCGCGGCTTCGATTCCTGCCGCGGTGGCCGTATTTCGATGGAGGAAAATGCAAAAACGTCCGTATGCTCTGCGATGACAACGCATGTCAAAAACCCCAGGTGGTCTACATTAAAATACAGCCCTCCACTAGAGCATCGCTCGTAATCCGTGTGTCGTTTCAAGTCGTTAAACCCAACAATTTACACTTACATGATGATAATTATGCACAAAAAGCACCAAAGCACTTCATGTTTATTACTGCCTCTTCCCTCGCCAACCTGGATCAACACATGCGTTTATACTAGACGTAAAGACTAACCTTTTTATTATGTTACGACATTCAGTTATTGCTATTGAGAAGTTGCATATGCACCTTGTGTAATATTTCAGGTACAGAAGTTATAAATCGTGCTTCATGGCTAAGAGATTGTTATGAGGGCAGACCTCAGTCCCCTTAATATATTCCTCGTCAATCTTGTGCAGTTACGACACTAGAACCTCGGCAGATGGAACCATCTAACACGTACCGCGTACACACAGATTAAACCGCGTAAAAAGTTTAGAAATAAAGACAGCTCTTCGTCACAGCAGTGCGCAGGCGAAGCAATTCCCGAGCTCATTTTGGAAGTCTCACTGCGCAATCGTTTGACCCAGAAAGGCGCAGTCATCTAACCGCTGCCCTTTGCAGGATCACGGCACATGGAACCGCAATGAGAGCTTGCGCAGGCACCTATCTATGCGTGCGCAATGCCAAGCACGCAATCGCGTGCTCTGCAAGATATCCGACCTCAGCTGCACGCCACCTCGCAAGGAAGTAACGCTTTCCTTAGGTCAGTTTGCGACACGTGTCACGCTGCGGGGTCAATTAGCTTGCGAGGAATTTCGCCGCGTTTCTTATTTTCTTTCCCTGTTTTCTTGCTTGTTTGGCTGCTGCGATCCTAGAATGAGGACGTTTATAACTTAGTGCCGGCCCTGCTATGAAAATGAACACGCAACCAGAGGTCAAGGAAGGGCCACCGACAACTGTGACGGACTACGATCACGTCGAATATTGTTCTCGAAGCTCAGCTTTAAGATCAACGCTCTTTTCAGTACTTGCCTACGTAAATACTGACTTCTTGCTTTGTCTGATGATAGTTCTGGGGCTTCGCTCACGCTCAACTTACAACAGTTATGCTATGAATTATTCACAGGTAAAGTTCAAGATAGACAACGCAGTTTAATTACATTTTACCGATTTCTTCCCGTTTACGGGCCAGAAAGACCACATGGAGTTGGCATCCAGCAATGCTTACGCTGATATAACTGTCTACAAGTTAGTGCTACTAACAAATAATTTGCTCGCTTGCTGGAAAGCATTACTTATAGCCCCACATAAGCACAACGGTATGGTGGCATTAAGAAGGTCCACTTCTATCCAAACATCTACCTGATAATTCACACCAGCCTCTGTGTATGAAAAGACGGAACCAAAGCCGTATTCTTCGCCAAATGGCGGAGGACGGCGTGACGTAATTCCTCTCTAACAGAAACCCCCTGAACACTCAATATGCTCTGCGCAGCAACATTTCAGAAAACACACGAGGTCATCGTTCCTTAAAAATACAGGCTTCTTTTGCTAGGCGCATAAGGAGGAAGGACTCGACGTAACTTCGCGATGTGCAAACTTTTTCAGCCGAAAAGCTCCAACCTTGAGCTTCTTGTTTCCTCGCAGCTTCAAAATATATTGTCAGTCCAAAGTAGCCCTAGCAATTCCAAGCAGCGGGCTGCTGAAATTTTTGGCTTTCGCAGTGTTCATTGAAACGAAGCCGGAGCACCGAGCACCGACACGAGCAGCAGCGACGGTGGTGATCGGACGCCCCCTTATCTGCTTTGTTTTCACCTTACAGATTTCAACGACGAAGCCTGCTGCACTGCACTCAAGACAGCACTAAGTGTGACGTCACAGACTTTTGCGCCACCGCGCTTCTACCGGCCGAGCTGTAAACGGGTCACACGAGCAGCAGCGACGGTGGTGATCGGACGCCCCCTTATCTGCTTTGTTTTCGCCTTACAGGTTGGTGGAAAACCTACTTTTCTACTTGCCATTTTTTTCTTTCACCACCGCTGCTGCTGCCGTGTTGCTCGCTGCTGCCGTGTTGCTCGCTGCTGCCGTGTTGCTCGATGCTGCATTGTTGCTCGTTGCTGCCTTGTTTTTCTACCGTGCTCTCAGTTGTAGTGTTAGGAGAAAGATTTTCCGAATTTAAACCTGTATGTTGCACAAGCTATACCAAGGCTAACATGCCGGGGACATGCCCTTCCTGCGAAGAATGTCTGCCAAATGACGGACTCGCCATCAAGTGCGCCGAATGTGAGTACACCTGCCATCTCGGCAATTGCTCTGGTGTTTCTGCGTCAACATATAAGGGAAAAGGCGAGAAAGGTCGCAAAGCGTGGCGATGTCCAGACTGTCGCAAAACAAACGCAGGAAGCTCTGACACACCCAGTACGCAACTTGACCTTGCTAGCTGTTTAGCCGGCATATGTCAAAAACTTGATGCTCTTGCTGGCCTGCCTGACCAAGTCGATGAAGTGAAGAAGTCCATTGAACTAATGTCAAAAAAATACGATGATATACTTGAACAACAGGTAAAACATGAGAAGGAGATCTGTACCTTAAAGGAACGTGTTAGTGCACTTGAGACCAGAGTCGACACTGATGATGTTGGGTCACTGAAAATGACTGTGAACGACCTTGAGTGGCGAAACAGAAAGCTGAACCTTGAGGTGCACGGCATACCGGTGACAAATGATGAGAATCTGATGGAAAAGGTAAATAACGTAGCAAAATCTGTGGATTTGCCAGAGCTTACATTGAATGACGTCGATGTTGTGCACAGACTTCCTTCAAAGCCAGGAAAGATGCCCGGGATCATTGTACGGTTTTCAAAGCTCTCAACTCGTGACATGTGGTTTCAGAAGCGTACAGCTTTAAGAGATGCTCACTCGGATGTATCAGTCAGCGAAAACATGACGCGTCAAAGCCGTGAGCTGTTGCGCTATGCAAAGGCTTGGGCAGGTGAAAATGATTACCAGTACGCTTGGCACCGGAATGGGAAAGTGTTCGTTAGAAGGAAACAACGTGACCCTGCGATTGTCATTCATTGTCCAGCAGATTTGGACCAGTTGTAAAGCCAGTAATGTGCGGCAATACGCGGCACTCTTTTTCCAATGGCTCTTTCTACTGATCTAGTTAATCTTTCTGACCTCAATAGTTTCATTAAGCCTGAAAATCCTCATTGTTGCTCTTGTATTCATATTAATCTCAGATCTGGTCGAAATAAGCAAGAAAGAACTTGACTGTTTTTCAGAGAAGTGGAAACTCGTTTCAATGTTATGTTTTCTGAAACGTAGTTTACTTGTGAAGGTGACGTCTATGTGATTCCGACGTACAAGTGTTTCTATATGAAACGATCCATAAGAAGGGGAGGTGGTGTTTCAATGTTAGTTTCGAATATTATGGAATCAAAAATGGTGCCTGAATTTTGTTGTATTACACCCCATTACGAAGTCCTGGCAGTCAAGTCTGGCACAAGGATATTTTGTGTCTGCTATCGTCCACCGGGTAGCAGTTCTGCTGAGCTCTTTTTATTCCTTGATTCATTCCTAGAATTTGTTAACATGAACCAATATCAGGTAATTTTAGGTGGCGATTTTAACATTGACATGCTGGCCAACAATAACACAACAATCGAGTTCAATACTTTACTTAACGTCCACTCCTGTGAAAATGTCATTATGTCACCTACACGGATTACGACAGAATCAGAAACACTTTTAGATCTTTTCATAACAAACTCCAAAACAGAAAGCTTGAAATCAGGCACCATTGCTTATGCTCTGAGTGATCACATGCCAATATTCATATCTGTCAATCTTGCTCCGATTTCTCAACGACAACCCGACCAAATGTCATTTTATCGAGTTATAAATCATCACACGTTATGCGAGTTCAAGGAACGCTTATCTATTGTTAACTGGGAACATGTTCTTGAGGAAAGCGACCCTGATGAAGCATACGAAATTTTTTTAGAGATTCTTACTGACATTTATAATGATTCCTATCCACTGAAGAAATTCTCCCATTCAAAGAAAAGTAAGAAACCATGGGTCGACAAAGACATGTTGCAGTTGATAAGAAAATGCGATAAACTTTACAGAGTGTTTTTACAAAGTAGATGTCCTGAAGCGCTGAAAACATTCAAAAAATTTAGGAACTTCATCACAAAGCAACTTCGCGTCGCTAAAAAGCAATATATTTATAACCGATTTAATTCAATTGGTGGACAATCTGAAAAAGTTTGGAAGGTTTTAAAATCTATCTTCAGTAATTCTTCCGAACCGACCACAAAAATTATTTATGAAGGGATTGAATTAAAAGGTTCTGATCTAGCAGATGCCTTTAATGACTACTTTCTTTCCTTTGCTGACACATTAAGCGGCGACGTAAATCTGTCCTATATGAGTGCCAGAAATGGTGAAACAATATTTCTAACACCGGTTACAGTAAATGAAGTAATTACAGAATTTTTAGCGCTTAATAATAGTAAAGCTACATATGCGTCAGGTTTTCAGATACAGCCCATAAAATTTACTATCGACATTCTTGCACCTTCCCTCGCCCATATCTTCAACCTATCCTTAGTTTCCGGTGTTTTTCCGCGTCTTATGCAAGGGGAAAAAGTAACAGTAGTGTATAAAAAAGGAAACAAAAATGAAATGGGAAACTATCGCCCGATATCAATCTTACCTGTGTTTTCCAAAGGCCTCAAAAAAGTTATTCTTAAACGGCTATCCTGCTTCACTGAGAGATGTAACATTATCACTACCGCTCAATATGGGTTTCGTAAAAATAGATCGACTGAGTTAGCTCTCCTTGCTCAGAAAGAATTCATACTAAAACATTTTGAAGTCAAAAACATGGTACTTGGTTTATTTTTAGATTTTTCAAAGGCGTTTGAACTTGTTAGTCACTCTGTGCTGCTTAAAAAATTAGACCACTACGGTATTAGAGGCATAGCCCATATGCTGATTTCCTCATACTTGCGACATAGATCTCAGTTTGCTAGTATTGCCGGTGAATGCTCCCAGTTGAAAGCGGTAGCTTCTGGCGTTCCGCAAGGGAGCATTTTGGGTCCGTTTCTTTTTGTTGTTTATATCAATGATATTGTTCGCATCGATAGCACTGCTAAGTACATAATTTATGCAGATGACACTAGTCTGTTTTTTTTTCGGGTACTTCAACGGCTGATCTCGCAAATCGAGCTAATAAAACCTTAAAAGAAATAAATACTTGGACTGCTGATGATCACTTAAGAATTAACGTTAGTAAAACTGCGGCCGTCATGTTTCACCCACTTCACAAACACTTTGAACTTCCTCTAATTGAATTAAACAATACCAGAATAGAATTTGTGCAGTCTGTGAAAACTCTGGGCGTTTACTTTGCAGCCGATATGTCGTGGAATGACCATATTAATTACGTCGTTCAGAAACTTTCCAGAACAGTTGGTATCATGCGCCGCCATTGCTTTAATTTTCCTACGTCAGTCAACATGTTACTTCATCACTCTTTGTTCTCTTCTATAGCCAGCTACGGATGTATGGTGTGGGCAACAACAACAGCTGAAAATATTAACAAATTCACAGTCTTACAAAAACGTATTACACGCATTGCATGTAAAGTGCCGTATTTCTTCCACACTGCGAGCCTTTTCCACCGACACAACGTTATTCCAATGAAATCCATGTATAACTATAGGCTGTGCTATAAATATAAACTCGCCATAATGAAAAATGATGACTTCTTACTTACACTTGCTAGGTTAGAGCAAAGCAGAACTGTGTATGATACCCGCGCAGCAGAGCCTTGGAATGTTAAGAAATGCCGCACAAACTATGGCAAACAAATGTTGCAGCACACCTTACCGACACTTCTGAACCAGTTGTACTGCCACAAGAATCTTGATGTCTCCAATATTTCTCTGAAAGAATTGCCCCAAATGCTCGTGTAGTTCTTTTTTTTCTTGCTATTACCATTTTGAGTGCACCTGTCAGTTCTGCTGTCCTTTATTTTCTCCTCCCTGTGTTTGCCTTTATAGGCTCTTTGACCTAATGTAGTTCTTTTTTCTTTTACAAGCAGAATGTACTGCTTACTGAACGTACATGTGTCATTCTATGTACAGAACATACGAGTTTTTTTTTCTTACAATTTGTTTGATGTCCTATTCCGCCGCCGTCAATGCTGCACTGTAAGAAGCCAGGACCTCTCAAGCTGTCTATACAGCTTTTTCCCTGGCTGTCCTCGCAACACCTAGTTGCGGAAATAAACCTTCAAACCTTCAAACCTTTCTCAGCGTTCACCTGCGCATGCAGCCGAAACAGCAGCGACATGCTTAGATCAGACAGCTCTTATGCATAAGATCTTTGCCTTCGACACAGTATCGTTAAATGGTGGACGGGCGTGAAGGACATGTCAATAAAAAGTTGTATGGGACCCCCTTACCATTTAATCCAGCGCCGTCGTTTCTGCAGTGCAGCTGCCATCAACATTGGGCCACCGGCTGCGTCAGAGAAGTCACTATGCGGGATAGGCATATTTAGCTGTCAGCGAGTTGTAGCGCTACCTTATTTTCGTGCCGACAAGTACAATGCTTGTCGTGCTACCTAAATTACCGGCGTCTCTTGCGGTCTCAACGTGGACTCCATGCCTGGCGGGGGTCCAATACAGGCGCAGCAGCGACTCCAAGAGCGTCATTGGCACACGGTCACTGATTCAACTAGCTCTACTTTTAGGTGAGGAAATAACTCACTCAGTCCGGCCTGTCGCATTTTCTTCCTATATCAGCTTGTGAATATGAAAGCTGGTACCCCACTTTTTTTTCCCCGTGTGCCACGAAATATCTGATCCCGGCATTTTTTTTTTTGTGCAAGATTTCATGCTTTAGAGACGTCATAAAAACTTTAAATGTAGTGCATGGCAAATAAGTACAGCGAATAAGTAAAAAAACATACGACATGATGAAGAATTGAGTATCTGTGAAATACGAATCAGTCAAAGTTTCTTAAACTGTATCAGTAAAAGGTTGCTTTTCAACGACAGCCTCTTCAGTCCAAAAGCCTGTAAAATGAACAGAAAATCCTCACACAGAAACACTGACCATAATTTAAGCTCATGTAGCGCATTTCGTAAACCAGCGTATCTGACTCCGAACAAGATATTTCACACGAAATGAACAGACTACCAAAAAAAAAATTACCTAGTTTCACTGCGAGCTACTAGGTAGCCTGCCACTTCTCGTCCAAGCAGTTTCTTTTTAACTTCTCTAATCAATTGCTTATATCACAGAAATACGAGAGAGTTCAGGCCCAATTATGGAGCTTAAAAACGCAACCCAGGTGGCGAGTGGAGAACATCACACAAGGAGAAACAATAACGTGGCCGTTGCACTGAAACCTGTGCCTTGTCCACGGATTTGAAGCGTTTTCTCTCTTTCACTGTTTTCCACTCTCTTGTTTTTCGATTACCCTCCGCGATAAACAAGGCAAAGCTGGCTTACAACACGAGTTTTATGCCTACACATTTTATGCGTCTGCAAGTGGGGTAAAAGCACTGGCCACACCTTGAGCTGTCCTTGCGAATTTCTCTTTCTTCTTGCCCATTCGTTCAGTCCTTGTTTCTTTTCCTTCCTCCTTTCCAACTTTCTTTTTTTATTCTTTGTTTTTCTTTTCCTTATACTTTTCTCTTTTCTTTGCGACAAGCGACCGGGTACGAATGAAGGTTTAAAGAAAAGCTACAAGTGGCGCGCTTAATCTTTAAGGTCATCGCGGCTGTAGCTTATGGCGTTGCAACACGTTGCCCGGTCAAAACAACACTGCAGGCGGGATTCGGTAGAAAGCGAAAGCCGGGGTGTAAGCCTGGCCTTAACAAGCTGTGATCATACAAGCCGGATAATTACACGAGCTTAATGTTCTCTCGGCAGAGACTAGTCCTGAGAATTTGCAGGTGGCCAGACCATAGAGCGCCGCCTGCGGCCGTGTGTTCTTTGTCGCTAATGCTGAAACGGGTCGTACCAGACAACATCAAAAGCTCTCCTGTTTTCCAAGAGAAGACAAATGCTCCCGTTGCTTACTAATGAGCGCCGGGCGCAGGGCTACCTTTCACTTGGTGCACTTACTCACCTACCATGCTGTGCGTCCAGTGCTCTCTGGTACTCCTGAACGCTTGAAAATCTCGCGGCTTCCTGCGAGCTGATCGACTTGTGCTGTCACAGCCGTCTACAAAGTCCAGCATTTGGTCACGGTAGCAGCGTTTCCCAAGCATTTGGGCGGTATTGGCCAAGCGCATCGGACAAATCATTCATCGCCTCCTGTATCTCTCAGGTGGGTTTTCTTTATATTCGTTAGCTTCGTTTCGGATGATTTGGCAAATGGCGGAGCTCCGCGCATCTCTCTTGCGTTCGCAGTTTGAAAGCTAGAGTTTGAAATCGTCCCTGAATGCTTTTTGCGGGTATCTTTAATTTACATCGCGGATGATCTTCAGCTGTCGCCTAACGTGCTCTCGAAAACAAGACCAGCCCTAAACAAACTGTGTGTGTGTATCTAACAACTAGACAGAAAGCAAAAGTTACACTTCTGCACTGGTTCATAACACTTCAACTGAATGCATTAAGGAATTTGTCAAAAAAGACAAACAAGCTCACCTTACTTCCCCTTCCAGAATACAGTGTGGAAGGTATTGAACACTTCCATCAGACTCTGTCTGAGTTTACAGACACTGCGTTGGTTTGATAGCCATGAAGGGAAGATAAACTGTACTATATGGAAGGTTTAAAAAAGAAATCTGTGCGCTTAACCAGAAGAGTTATAGTATGTGGTTTACGAGGGTTTAACGTGGCAAAGCGACTCAGGCTGTGAAGGACACCGTAGTGAAGGGCTCCGGAAACTCCGTTCACCTAGGGTTCTTTTAACTTGCACTGACATCGCACAGTACACGGGCCCCTAGAATTTCGCCTCCATCGCAATGTGATCGCTACGGCCGGGATCGAACCCACGTCTTTCGGCTCAGCAGCCGAGCGCCATAACGACTGAGCCACCGCGGCGGGCAACCAGAAGAGATAGGCCGCTTCAAGCGGACCTTTACATCCCTGTTTGGCGCAGCAAACACTGAAACAAAAAGAATAAAAATAAAGAGAGACCGGGGAATAAAAGGCAAATCTGAAATTGTGCAGAGTTAAAATTTTTTTGTTAAGGTGAGTTATCTTGCAAAGAAAGTGATAACAGAACTATTTTCTCGGCAGGGTAAGATTTTCTGGCGGTTTATACTTCCATCTGAGCGAGTAAATTAGGAACGCTGTGATATAAAAAAATGGCCTTATAGGACTATCCGGAGGATGCATTCATTAGTACAATACCTAACGTCCTGCTCCTGGAATCCTCTTGCTAAGGATCAGGTAAAGTAGGGCCTGCAAACGCCAAACTGCTCGCGCGTATCGCTTGCAGAGAACGATGATCCGATGACTATCGTCAGGAACAACAGTAATCTTCCTACTCTGATGTCAAGCTGTGACTGCATGTCTTGGTTCAAGTTGTGGTTTGATAAATGTAGTTACGCAAATGTGGCATCTTGCCAAAAATTGGCTCACTTGCCTGGGTACTAAAAAAAATTAAGGATTCATCTGCTAACGCACGAACGATCGTGAAGAGATTTATTCGAGCTAGAAACTTATTTTTGTCTCTCATATAAGTGACCAGAGCTAAGATTTCATATCTAAGTGCAACCTTACTTCAACTTTAATGCCTTTCAACTGCCTAAATAAAAGAAATAAAATTGGTCCGCGCACACTAGTGCTGTTGTTTCTTTTTTAATAGACAATACTGCATTCTTGAATTTGGTAGATGCGTAGTGTGTTCTTACTGAACTTTTTAAGCGTTGCGTGCGCCTACATAGGATGCACTTTCCTCTGTGTGTTATCGTCTACCGAACGATTCTCCAGACACATTTTTTAGTTTTCTTAGGACGATGTTAAAACTTTTTTGAGAATAAACAGAGTGGTGGTAAGAAGAGACCTCTGTATAACAACCTGAGCTACGATGCTACATCAAATTCCAACCTTGAAATAGAATTCGCGCCATGACGGTGAGATAGGTGCCCCTACAGGTACTCACCTATGAAGCAGGAACGCGAAGGATAACGAAGAGGATTCAACTTAAGGACAATGCAGCGAGCCATGGAAAGGAAAATGATCGGTGCAACGTTGAGAGAGGAAGAGGGTAGAGTGGGCAAGGGAAAAAAATTCAGGTTAAAAATCAAGAGGAAAGAATGGGCTTGGGCAGGGCACGTAACACGAAGGCAAGAGCACCGATGGTCCTTAAAGGGTAAGGGACTGGGTTCCAACAGAAGGCAAGCGTAGCAGGGGGCGGCAGAAAATTAGGTGGCCGGATGAGATTAAGAAGTTTGCTGTAATGGGTGGCCGCGGCTGGCAAAGGACCGGGTTAATTGGAGAGACATGGGAGAGGCCTTTGCCCTGCAGTGGGCGTAGGCAAGTTGATGATGATGATGACGATTAAGCAATATAAAATTAAAAATAAATTACCAGAATGTATTGGAACTACTCTTGGCCTTTTTTAACTAATCATGAGACATTATTATTAACTATCGTAGTTCTCAACTCTTCTCTCACTGCCAATGTTCTGCAATTAATGACAACTACAAACAAAAGAATGCCATCATTTTTTTAAGGTATTAAATGACACGTGGTTACACTTTTTTTAGACCGATTTATTCAGCAACCAGTGTGGTGGGAAGATGGCTTGCAACGAGATGTCGTTAAGTCAGCGTTTAACAGAGCTGTTAGCAAGTCTGTAAGCGTAGTTTTCAGCCATAACTTCGCCAGCGAAAGAACGAGACACGAGGAGAAGAAGAACACAGGACAAAGCTGGTGAAGCGTTGTCCTGTGTTCTTCTTCTCCTCGTGTCTCGTTCTTTCGCTGGTGAAGTTATGTCTGATGCCCACATGGGTACCTTGTTACAGTTTTCAGCCGTGGCTGATTTTTATTAGGAACATCTGTTCATCGGCATCTAGGTGAAGTTTTAACCACTGCCAACACATCGAACGACTGCAAAGGTATCCGAGCTAGCTACACATTGCCACAGAAAACGCAGCAAATGCAAAGGCAGGGAGTGCAGTGTATTATCCAACGGGCTTTGACTCAGCCGCGGGACCGGTGCCTCAATTGCATGTCGGGGAAGAGCTTATCGATCGCCGTCGGGCCGAAACGTCCCGCCTCGGCTAGAGTGCAGCAAGTTGCACACCACTCCATCAATGAGGGGTTGGCTGCGCTTGGGTCATATGGACTGAGAGGCGACACGAATGACTCGACGACCACTTCCCTGGGGGTGAGTACGGCGCTCTTTCCCCACCGCCAGAACAACATTACATGCCATTCCCTTATGACAGCGACTGTGCGAAGACTCTAAGGCAATTTCATTATAGATGGTCACAATAGTGTGTACTAACGTGAATACATAGAGCATAAATGGGACAATGCGAACTGCAAGATCAAGAAGAACAAGCTTTCATAGATCCACGTTTCACATAGAAGTAGGTGGAGGACTCGGTGAATGGCTGCAGTTTAATTTAAGTCAAAATTGAAAAAGAAATGGCTGCGTATTGCACAGAATGTGTGCTGCGGTCCTAGGGCAACTTGTAGAAGAGGGATTGTAAACTAAATTGTGGGGTGCAACGTTCCGAATCCACACATGGGCTACAACGGAAGCTGTAGTGGAGGGCATCGCACTAATATAGGCCACCTGTGGTTCTGAACATGAACTCGCATTGCACAGCACACGGGCATTTATGAATTTTGCCTTCATCGAAATACGACCGCAGCGACCGGAACCGAACCCGCGACCTTGTAATTAGCAGCCACTGCTGCGGGTTGTAGAAGAGAAGCCGTTGTGTGGCTCTCCGCGCAAGTCTTTGGAAGGTACAGTCTTTGCCAAAAGTAACCCGGCACAGGTGGTTTGTTTCTAAGCCGCGTAGTGAAGCACTCATGGCAGCCCTTAAGATCTGATTCTGTGTAATGAAAGGTGAGACCTTGTCCTTACATTAGGGCACCGTTCGGTCCTTAGGGCTGCTGTAAATGCTCCGTTATGCGTTTGAGATGAAAGAACCTGTTGCTCGGTTACTTTTGACTGCGAGTGTACGTTTTTCAGAAACACAGTACAACAAAACACGCACAAAAAAATTTTGTGCCATATCTTGTCCGCGACTTGCCGCGCAGCGTTTTGTGTGAAATGAGTTGTACCAAGTTGCCCGCCATCGTTCCATTGTTGAACGGAGCAGGCGGTCCTCGAACGCCCTTTTGTGGCGCTCCGCAATACATTTCATGCTCAGCTTGTAAAAGTTTAATCTGTACTTACGCCAACAAATGCCGCGTACAGGATAAATCTTGACCTGGAAGAAGGAATCGCCAACCAATCGCAAGGGTAAATGAGCGTAACTACGGAACAATGATAGCAAAAACTGCGCGCAAATACATCTACAGCATCTACAGCAAATACAGGATCTGCGCTAAAAAAAAAACTACAAAGGCCTTTGCCACCAGACCTGGCTCAAGTCAGTGTAGTAGTCTCCGGTAGCATCCACATCGACGTTAAACTTTAGAGGGTGAGAATTCAACGATCGATTGAAAACATCAGGCCACCAAGAGTGTCAGACGAGCCCCAAAAGGCTGGACAATGGTTTTGATAACGCAAAGAATGAAAGCTTTTTTACTGACTGAGTGTGTGTGTACTCGTAGCAAATAAAATAAAAAGCATGTACAAACTATTCTAGTAACATGACCTCATAAAGCATCGGTTCGATAACGTAGTACATTTTGCCTGTAAGCCGAACTAGATCGAGACACTGTAAGCAGGATCATCCGCCGTCACCTACATGACCTGGCATATGGAGGAAACAGATTTAGCCGGGCTTTCTCATAGCCCCCAATAGCGATCCGATTATCTGTGGAATAAAACCGTCTTAGCAGTCGTTATCAGAAAACCTTATATGTGGTAAAAGGTCGTGCGTGCGACGCAGACCGATGTAGCCGAGCTGGACCATTTTGCGGCCTTATCGTGAGCCCGAAAAACCGAAGCTTTATAGCGAGAACCGAGTGCACCATCGATCGCTCGGTATAACAAGATGCCCTCGCCGTAAATGGAGAAAACGCGGCTGCCTGTGGCTGATTTCTGCTGCTGCTGCCGCCCACGCATGACAGCTTGAAAGCAGAGAACGCAACGAAAGCACGAAGCGGGAGCCTTCATTAAAGTCGCGCTCATGTCAGCGAAGAGATTGAAAAGAGGAATATATATAGAGGCGATGTTAACATTTGAGAAAATGTCTTACGAAAAAATCAATCGCGCGTCCTGCGCGAAAGGTACGGCTGAACAAGAGAAGAAATCAAAACAAGTGTCATGAAAACCGTCGCTTTGGGCAGTTCTTGAGTTTATTCTATCCTCTTTCAAGCGTGTTTTGCTGACTTCGGATTCAGGTAAACGTCAGCGGTCTGCAGCAAGCATGACTCGAAAGTAAATTTTACAACCGGAGTAAAAAGTTTGTGGAACGCATAATTAGCGAGAAAAATTTCTTTCCTCGCCATCTCTGCAGGCAGCTTAGAACCGACGTATGCAACCCAATTATAAATCTGGTAATTGCGCAATGCACTATTCAATATCAGGCAACGTACGCGCCCAGGATGCGAAGAAATTAAATTGCTTCACCAAAGCTGCCTTCAAGAAAGTTTTGACGGCGGTATTACATAAGAAACCGAAGATGGGAAACATGGCTCTTTGCTATACTTTAAGTTGCTTCTGCGGAGCAAACAACCCGCGCTCGGCAGAGCATGTTTCAGAGGCAAAGGCGGAATCCCGCATCGTTGCGCGAATAAGAAACTAAAATCAAAAGGCTAGTTTTTGTGCAGCTCAGCGCTCAAACGTTGACCCTTCTCTCTTTCCCTTCTCAATCCCGTCATCCCCCTTCCCCAGTGCAGGGTAGCAGAACACCCTTCTGGTCAACATCCGTGCCTTTCCTCTTCCTATTTACCTCACTCTCTCTTTAATTAAACAGCCTCGCTAACGAGCTAACGTAACTTAAAAAATTCTAGGCGTGCACTTAAGACTCCTTAGGTGCTGTATTGCGAAAGCATCTCTCTTACTGCTGCCGATTAGGTTACTGCGTGTTCATTTCTTTATAAATCTGCCGTTTCTAAGTCGTGTTTTTGCTCTAACTTCAGTTCTACTGCATCCGAAGACGTGGGTTCCATTTCTAGAGCATCTAGTAAGCACTTCAGTTCTACTGCATCTCAAGACGTGGGTTCCATTTCTAGAGCATCTAGTAAGCACACCAAAGTACTAATTAAACTAATTGATTACTTAGTTTAGGCCATTAATCAACTTGATCAATAACTAAGTCATTCATTTATATACTTACATTAATAGTGATTTTGTAAAGTTTTACTAATTGCATTAATGAATTAATCCACCAGTTATTCATTTACTCGATTAATTAACCATTTTCGTGATTCGTAGATTGTATCTGAGTTTGTGTATTTGATCAATTCAGTAATTAACTAATTCATCAATGCGGTTCAATTACCGATTAATTTGTAACTAATTTGTGGAGGGGAGATTGTGCTCGAAAAACTAGCCACCCTGTTTACGTAATTCCATGTGAACTCAAGCGTACCAGAAGCTTGGAAGAACGCCAAAGTTACTTTAATTCATAAGAAAGGAGACGTCAAGGACTTGAAAAATGACAGACCGATCAGCTTAGTGTCCGTTGCAGGCTTTCGTAAAGGCTGCTCGACAATAGACCATATTCACGCTATCAGTCAGGTGATAGAGAAATGCGCAGAATATAACCAACATCTTCATTGATTACGAGAAAGCATTTGACTCAGTGTAAACCTGAGCAGTCATGCAGGCATCGCGAAATCAGAGTGTAGAAGAGCCTTATGTGAAAATACTGGAAGATATCTATAACGACTGCACAGCCACCATAGTCCTTCATACAGTCAACAATAAAATTGCAACAAGGAAAGGAGTCAGGGAGGAAGACAGGATCTCGCCAGTGCTATTCACTGCCTATTTACAGGATGTATTCTGAGGCCTGAAATGGGAACTGTTGGGTATAAAAGTTAATTGAGAATATCTTAGTAATTTGCGATTCGCTGATTACATTGATAAGTCCCTCAAGACATGAACTGCAAAGCATGATCAATGAGTTAGGCAGGCAAAGCAGAAAGTGCGGCGAACAATTAACATGCTGAAAAACAAATTAATGCTCAACAGTCCAGCAAGGGAGCAGCAGTTCGCAAATGGTAGCGAGCTGCTGGAAGTGGTAAAGGAATACGCCTACATAGGGCAGGTAGTTTCCGCTTATCCGGATCATGAGAGGTAAATAACTAGAAGAACAAGAATGGTTGGTTTTGGTTTCATAGGGTTTAACGTCCCAAAGCGACTAAGGCTATGAGAGACGCCGTAGTGGAGGGCTCCGGAAATTTCGACCACCTGGGGTTTTTTAAGATGCACTGACATCACACAGTACACGGGCCTCTATAATTTCTCCTATAAAAAAATTCAACCGCCGCGGTCGGGATCGAACCCGCGTCTTTCGGGTCAGCAGCCCAGCGCCATAACCACTGCGCCACTGCGGCGGCGAAGAACAAGAATGGGTTAGAGCGCATATTGCAGGTTCTCTCAGATGATGAATGGCAGTTTACCAATATCCCTCCAGAGAAAAATTGTCAACAGCTGTGTCTTACCGGTACCCACCTCCGAGGCAATAGAATTTGAAGAGAGACAGGCTGCTCGTAGTTGCGCATCTGTTGAGGAGTGCAAAAAATGCTAAAATGTTTTACCGGACGTAAGGATGCATGACAGCTTAACAGAATTAGTCAGGATTATAAAATAAAGGCATATTGAGGTGCTTAACAATTATATTTGCCAAAGCATCTCTTGCCTATGAAAAGCTGCTCGCGCCGCACTGACCGAAATCGTTAACGTGTGGAATAGCTGCTGCGATTCACGTCGCAGCCAAGGAGGATATAAAAAGTTTTTTACATCCTCCTTAATCGAAACCATAATGCGATTGGTCCGTATTTTTTCGTGCTCATCACACCATGTGAAACAGCCTTAAAGGTAAACTTCATATGTTTTAGAAATCAAGGAGCTTAAGAGGGTCAAATGTGTGAAACTTGCAGGTAAAGCATGCGAAGTCTTTCTGGGCTAGCACTTTAAATAGCCAAGTAATCGCAGATTAAAACACGGACGCCTTTCAAGCTTCTCCGCAGCGCACAACGCCAAGTGGGGGGCGCATGATGACGTCATCGAAGGTATCGGTACATTTCCAACTCACAAACGCCTGCTTTGAAGAAAAAAACCAACGCCACCGAAGGCAAACCTGCCGAGAGTTGTTTGGCAGCGTCTAACGAGTTTGGGCAAGGTGCGGGGTACGACAACGGTAATTCGAAATCTGACCTTTCGTGACGTCACGTTGAATTTCCCTGCACTCCTTTGATGCATTGAGCACAAACGCAAAAGTCAGTCGTCGATTACGTCACTATTTTAAATGCTAGTGCAAAAACACTTGGCATGCTTTACCTACAGCCTATATAGATTTGAATCATTGAATATCGCGAAATTAAAAAAAAAAGTGCTGCAGTTGCCCTTTCCGTCACAATAACACAAAAGCCCGTAACGTGAGCGCAATTTACGCGTGCTGTAGAAACGACGCGCCCGTAAGCGAGGAGAACGCACGTCGGGGTCGGAAGGGGGAGACTGCTCCTAAAAAGGAAAAAGAAATGACCAGCGAGGACCCAGCCGGCGTCCGAAAGTGGCGCGTATATGGGTTCGGCCGAGCAGGGAATGCGCGGGCCGACTGCTGTCCCACGGGCGAAGCTCAGAAACCATAATATGCGGCCAGGCTATTTTTTGGCTTACCGACAAAGGCCTTCCGACTTTTGTCACTTCTTTTATACGCGCACTATAGGTGCAAGGGCGACGACGCACCATGCAACAGGTGGGATTTTCGCACGATCTTGCCCTGCTGTAAAGCCTCTACTCGCTCCTTCTGAAGCCTTATACGAAATGCCGCAAGAGAGCTTTCCCGCATATCATAGTTGAACAAAACGCGATGGCGGAGCTCACGCTGGGAGAGAAATGAAGGCGACAGGACAAAGGCCATGGCTGTGAGCGTTAACTATGCAATGCAATGAGGAAGGATAAAAAAAAAAACAGAGCGCTTTCTGGTTGTGCTTGTTCGAAGCGGGCGGCCGGTGATCTTGTTCTCTCACCTGCTGTCATAAGCGGAAAGCCAACTTCTCGCATTATGTCAGTCCTAACAGACCCAAATGGGATTGATCCATGTGGTAAACGATGGAGAAGAAAGAGTGCGAGGCCTTTGTATTGTTTTCCTGGAACTTTAAATTCGATCGTCGCGTAATTTGTCTAGATATTGTTGTTTTGGCATGGTCGAATTCATGAACGTCAGCGCAGTACACGATCTCTGGCGACATTCGGGAATTTTCGACTGATCGGAAGTTCTAGACTATGAAATCCTCGAACCCGAATATGAACCGAATGTGAAGTATGTTCGATTTGTATTCGATATTTACGCATCTCTAATAAAGATTACAGTTGTAATGAAGGAAACGTATTAATTTTAATATACGCACTTTAAACGACGTGGAGTTGCTTTAGCGCATGGTGGAAAAAGCGGGTAAAGACGAAGACGGAACAAAGAAACAACAAAAACAATTGTTTCCGTCTTTAGGCGCTTTTTGCACCATGCACCTAAACTAACTCGACCAACGTTCTGCTCTAATTACTTCCAAGTGACCGCATGGACCTGTGCGGCGACCACGGAAGTTCCAGTGGCAGCAGCGGCTTAAAATTTTCAGTCTGACCACTTCGTGACCTATCGCAACCGGCAGCTCTGAGCAATTTAAAAATTTTCACACTGCTGCCGTTTTTAAGGCATTTCCGAATAACTGCTACAAATCAAGCAATAGATAACGTCAATAGTAAAAGGAAAAGAGAACCACTTGATAGTTACATTTTTTTTAAATATTTCTCGATCCCGGCCGCGGCGGTCGAATTTCAATGGAGGTGAAATTCTAGACGCCCGTGTACTGTGCGACGTCAGTACACGTTAAAGAACCCCAGGTGGTCGAAATTTGTCGGGCCCTTCACTACGGCGTCTCTCAAAGCCTGAGACGCATTGGGTCGTAAAACCCCTATAAATCCAACCAACCAAAAGAAATATTTGAATGCTTACTTTCTTCGTGAAACGCACAGCCTCGAATGTCGAAGCTGAGTAGCATGCTAAACGAGGCCTCGGTCGCTTCGCATACCTCCGACTTTCTCTTGCGCTCAGTGCTGCTGCTGCTGCCGCTACGGCGGTCCCTGATCCCGGTTTCAGAACCTCAGGTTTTCAGATTCCGAAGCACGAAGCAATAACGAATTAATGAGCAATGCCCAGTAGTGGTGCCGCACTCCTTTTTTGATGCGCGCAGATGCCAGACCAGCGTTGACTTGGAAGGCTGGTTTCTGGCTGACTGGCTGGCAAAACCATTGCCGCACAGGATGAAGGCGAAGTTACGAGTAGAGAAACCAGAAGCGCGGAAAGCCACAACCGTCATTCTTGTTGGCAACCCACATTGCTTCGATGATGCGACATCAAGAACGCTGTTACGGAACTGACAGAATTTTGTATAGAGACCTATTAATCAGCACAACAATGCACTCCATAACTCCTTGCACTTTTCTGAGAGGAGTTAATAGTGAAGGCGGCAGGTTTCACTTTTTTTTCGCTTGGTTCTCTTTCCTCACTGTCCACTTCAACCATAGGGTTCAAAGCAACAAGATAATCCGGCTTATACTTCGCGTTCTCTCTTGTAAGCATTCAAGCTGACTGAGCGCTCAGCAGGATTGCGTTAATTGGTTTATTATGACGTGAACTAGTCTTCGGGTACAATATAATGCACGACAACGGATGACGATGGTGCAACTCCGCATTGGATATGGTCTCTGACACTGAGATGATCTTGAATGGGCCTCTACCAATGACAAACAACAAATGGGCCTGCAGCAGGCCACCGTCATTATCGACAGAAGGCAGCGACAAGGTGACGAAAAGTACCCGTTGCCTTGTCATGCGCTAGCGCTGCAAGCAGAGCAGTCTTTTCCTTGGACGAAGTGGGGCCATGTCTCAAACTCTGGCCAAACAACAGCGTTTTTCGATATTCTGTGGCATACTTGCGCACGCTCTAAGGAGCCATGTGTTCACTCGCGTAATTCAATCGGTGGAAAGAGAGGCGATTGGTGACAATATAAAATAAAGCATTTACGACTGCTTATTGAAGAAAAAAGAAAGCGGAAACGTTGGGAAACGTCGTGACAGCGACTTTGAAAAACATATTGATTCAATAAGATTCGCCCACCTAAGAGAAGTAACGTGACACCAAATGCAAATCAGTCTCTCGCACTTGCACTTTCTGTTAGTCTCAGTGGCGATGTGGCTGCAATGATTACATCGCCTCTACGTCAACCCCCTCACCCCTCTCGACGAACGCTTGGATCACATCGGCACATGTAGATGGCCGCAAACAGTGTGATCAAAAAGATACCACACAGCGTTGACAAACGCGGTGTTCCCTCGCAAGAAGTTGAAAAAGACCGAGGTTTCGCTTCGCCGCTGCATAACTGTTTATGCGGTAAAGCCCAACGCATGCCTCCGTATTCGGATGTTGTCATATTCAATGGTTTTTCGTTGCACCGGCGTAATGGAAATCAGCATAACGTTGTCGAAGCTGTCGTCGTTGCGACTTAACATTCTTTACTTTATAGCTATCGTCCCCAGAAAAACTTCGGATTAGTCCGGTTGGCTCATGTTAGTAGATAACAATGGTATCACAAAAGCAACTAACCTTTCCTTCTATCCATACCACTTTGTGCAGCGCATTTCTCACAAGCGCCTGTAGTTTACTTGAACATGCCTGTGAAAGAAATTACACTGAAGAAATAAATAATAAAGAACCAAACTGACCTGTATACATACTTGATCACATTGTAACGTAGCGGTGGGAGGGTAAACAAGTAGCCGGTGTCTCTACTGCCGTTTTCTTGGTGGCCGAAGCCGCCAAGTCTCTCATCAGGCGAATTTGCAACAGCGCAAGTTGCTTTCGGATCACTCATTGCAGATTATCACCACCAACAAGCCGCTTACCCGACGGCCTTCTTTGGCCGCTTCAAAGATGGTCTCTATAAATTTTCTCCCTGCCTCCAACTTCCATTCATGCCCACCCGCTGGGGCTAGCCAAACTGTTCCCGAAGAATATGACATCACCTATGATTAAATCGCCCTAGTTGCTAACCCAGAGTAAGAGTGCATTCCCAGCTACCTCAGTAAACACTGTAATGATCACTACACGGACACACGCACTATGCGTAAGAAAACAGCAACATATCACCAATTAGAAGTTAGCTGCCCCCAAATTGCACGGCCCAGCACAGAACAACCAAATCACCGCCGCCGGCCACATTGCCGGCCAATTCACTCAGAGTCCATTCCGTTACGTTCTCAAGGACTGACTTAGAAGACCGTATACAGGAACGGCACACGTATTACGCGTTGGATCGGGACTTCGGCAGGGTACTTATCTAATTTCCGCTGTAGGCCTTTCCGGCACTCCCTCAATGAGCCCGCGACGCTCCAAGTAGGGTACCGAATGAGAGTGCATTAGGGAAGAAAACGCGCTTCCATTCAAGGCATAGGCGGCCGGAACCGGTTCCTAGTTAAGCGGGATAGACCTGCACGCCATACAGTGAGCACGGAAGGAGCCACAGGGCCATCACGCCACGCAGCTTATTACAGCACAGCCACGCAGCGGGAAGATTAAAGGGAAGGGTTGGTGGACGGTAGCCACTCTCTATGTTACGACTGGCCAGTTCGTTCTCGCTGTTTGAAAGGCGTAAATAGAAGCAGTGGTAATGAAGGTAAAGTGACGGGGAGAACAGGCAGATGCGAGCGAGTACCGGAGGGAGGAAGGTCGCTCCTTTCACAGCAGCGGATCCAGGTAGCGAAAGAGAGCCCAGATGCGCACTGCCCGGTGAGACACAAACAAAGCTCGTAGAAGATCAAAGGAATCTGTCAAACGAACTTCTTGGCCCTCACGTTCACAAGCCGATCGTACAATCAGTGCTAATGAGCGAGTGGCGGGCGGAAAGGCTGAGAAAGAGGACGCTCTCGGTAGTTGGAAATGCGCGCTTCCTTGTTGTGAGGCTGTCGGCGAGAAAGCACTTTGCATGTCTCTCCTTTTCTGTCGTCCTTGTCCTTTTGAGCGCTTTCACTGACAGAATGGAAAACCAACTCGCCCACGCACTCCAATATTCGAGAAATAAATGGAACAAGATAACATTCGTTTCACCGGTAATGTAAGTTCCAGTAGTTTTCACTTCAGTTGAGAAGTGTCTGCACTAATGAGCACAGGGAAGGGCACATTAAGGCGAGGATATATACAGACTCGCACATGTGCCTAGCGATACATGCGTTTAGGATTGTCCAGCCGCTACGAGTAGAAACATGCGTGATTTAGCAAGCTACGATAACAGAGTTGTCTCGGTGGAGGTTATTTCGTGGGTAAAGAAAAAAGAGGACGTTAAGGAATAAGAATGATAAAAAATCAAGGCGCGTAGCAGCATGCAGAAAACAGTGGGAACATGATACCCGAGCGCAATAGTGGCAGAAAAGAGTGAAACGAGTAAACTAGCATCAACAGTATTAGGTACATTATGTAGGACTGCGCATAACAACTAGTGAGGAGATGATCACGGACTTAGCTAAAAGGTAGACAAACTCGCAATTTTGATCGAGCTGGAACAGTTTTGCTCGCCCGAATAGCGGCTATATGAATTTCAGGAAATGACTTTCTCTATGTTCTCCACATACGCCGTAGTAGGCCACCGCGTTCGGCAGCACATTAGGAACTGAAAAAGTAAGGGCAGTCTGTTCAAGAACTGCCCGTAAACAGTCACAAAAAGAAACCCATCAAGACATTCGTTGTTACACCGTATATGCGCTTCAGTTAGCTTTTTTTCATTCGCTCTCTATCGCGAATGGTATATGCGGTTGCCTGCAAAGAATGACCCCCCCCCCCCCCCAAAAAAAAAAAAAAAAAAACTCATCAACGTGCTTACGACACCCAGGTACGTTGGGACACCCATCTAGACACCCGACGTGGTTGCTTTCTTTTTTGCTGTCCTTTCCTTCGGGCACAAAAGCTTGAAGTGTAGCGATCTGGCGGGACTGGAAGAAAATTCCGTTCAGCGATACAATCGCAAGTGAGGTGGTGGAAATGGGCTGCAAATGGGAATGCGTCGCGATCGATACAAGAAGAATGTGGTCCACTTCCCGGTCACGACGGCGAGCTTCAGGTAAACACAAGCTAAAGCTACACGCCACCATCGCGCCGCGCAGTCGTCGAACGCTACTCGGCATGACGACCTGCGGAATGTCCGGCTGCATAGGTGCAGCGGTGTGGTTAAATGGGAGCCAGAGGAAAGTCTGAAATAGAATTATGTAAAAAAAAAAGACAGCAGCACACTTTGTTCCTTATTAGATGGCCTTCAGTCTAGCTTAAATGTCGATGATAGCGTGAACGGTGGCTATTTTCCTTCGGTCCTCTGGAGCTCGATAACCTTATCCTGCTAGATGGATAGTTTTATCGGACAGAATAACAGGGAGGATAACGCTATCCGACAGAGAAGCCTGCCACGGTGAGCGATGAGTATGAATACCAGTTTAGCGGCGCGAACTTAATTTGAAACACAGTTCAGACAGGCTGCACGTGAGCCTCATTTCCTGATTTTTGAAACCACCTGGTAAGCAAAAGCTGGTAGAAAAGAATAATAATACGATAAAAAAGCCTAAGGCCAATGATGGACAGTTTTAACGTTCGAGATGTTTTGTTAATTAAGTTTCAAATTAGCTGCTTCAACTATGATGGACACTACTCCTGCTACTAGTGTGCTTGATGGAGACAACAATCACACTAGCAGAATAAGCACCCAGCTCGTTGCAAAGAAAACGATTATTCTTCACGAGAAATAGACATCCGTCTCTCTAGCAAAGTATACCACGTTGGCGCGGAAAGATCACCTGCACTTTTTCATCGCCTACTATTTGCACAGCACCCAAAGCAAACGGGTCGATATATCGGTCATCTAGTTCGCACTGGTCGTCTTTCGGGGGCGCACGAACTGACCTCCGACGTTATTTCAGGCCATCTCGTTGCATATGCAAGGCTTGTTACAGATAGACGTTATTTCGGATGCAATAATTTACTTTTTTGTACATGTTGAGAACACATGCCAGCTGCCCTTGCCGAACGTAGGCGACCTTCCTGTAGACAGGAAAGTAGAAACAGTATACACAGTGAATTGGCGCACGAATGTTCTACTGAGGTGCAGCGTCATTAGAACATCGCTCTTTTCGAGTATGCTTAACGAACCACACCGTTTAACCCGTCAACCTAGCGAGACTTCAGGAATAAAAGCGCGGGTTTACTGCAACCACATGTTTCTGCCACACAAGCTTGCGTTATCTGCTGAGGATTCTTCGAAATGCAGTTGGTAGCAAGGAAGCGGTCAGTGAACTGGGACACGGGTGCAGTACGGAGCATGCACGTAAACTGTTTTTTACCGTTTACGCCGGTGAGAAAGATCGAAAGTAACATATGACGTCTGCTAACAGCAGCTCAACCAATGTACCACTCCTCTTTCTCCGACCTCCAAACTGCATTAGGGCCACGAAGGCCGTAAGTAGGGGCTAAAAACTTAATGTTTGGAAATCAATGCGCCGCCATGCTTCTGGCGAGGACGGAACATTCTTCAGCGTTCCTGATTAGTCCAAACTCCTTCATCGTTGTTACTTAGTGCTTCTTCGCCAGTATCCCTTACGGCTCATCGCGAGAAACCACCGTCGCAACGAGAGAAAAGCAGCGCAGAAAGTTCCGCTCCGAACTGTTCTTTAGTCAAGCAGAGTATAAATCCTTCAAATGAACAATACTCAAAGCTATCCACGATGGGATGACGCGTGCCGCTACTCTAAAAGGAAGTTCAATATCGGCAATTACTCTTTACGCGAACAGTATCGCAACTTTTACATCTGAAAGCGGTAAGCTGTCCGGAAACCGTCTTAGCCACATAAAAAAAAGCCTAATGGTAAGAAATGTGCGTCGTCATTTTAAGTTATGAGTATTATATAATAATCTATCAAATTAGTATCTGGCATTTCAGATAAATGAATTATGAAAGACGACAGAGCTAACAGACTCATCGAAAGCCACGCAGCTTTCCATGCTTAGCATTCGTCTGACTTTGGCTGTGAAGTGCTATCTTAAGTGGCAGATGCAGAGAGGCGCGGTACATTGGCATCCCATCTTCTTTAACCCTACTCAGCGGTGCGTGATAAAGTGTCCACAGTGGAAGATTCCTCTCGAAGGCAGTCGGGGCCATGAACTCAGTCCAATACAAAAAGAAATATGAACATTAATCTACAGATTTCTCGAAAAAAAAGAGTACTCGATCATAAACTTTTAAATGGCCTTCAATGCACTCGCAGAATGTAAAGTCAGGTTGCTGGGATATCAACGGTGCCTGTGCGTCGCAAAATGCGCCGACGCATTGGTCACCTCAAGACTGGCACAGGAAGCTCGTAGCGCCTAAAAGTGACACAAGCAAAGCCATTCGTAAGCGACTTTTATGCAGTCATCGACCATTACTAATTGTGTACTCACTGAACGATTCAGCCACGCCGTTTGAACGTGATAGCGTTACAGGCCCCCTGTCCCGTGTCTCAGAAAAGCCGGCGTCGTTGTCGGCGTCGTTGGCCGTCAGCAAAACGTACACGAGAAATTCCCTGAGAAGCAATAAACCTACCTTGATGGGCCACCTGCGACCGGATTGTGAGTAAACCGCCCACCTTGGCAGGTTGCAGTTAAATTAATGATTGGTCGCTCGAGAGGTTTCTCGGGAAGAGCAACCTGGGTCTCCCAAGCCCCACCGGTGGCAGCACCTGCCATCGCAGGGCAGTGGTGCATCCCTTACCCGCTACACCACTGCGCTAGGGGTGATGTGAGGACTCCCAGGGATCTATGAATGCATAGTAGAGAATGACGAATTCCGCATATGTGGGTATTTGTTCCTTTACGCTATCACGGCATACCATTAAGCCAGAGCTTAAATGTCCTTTCCAGTTTTTTCTTGCCCTTTCTCACTAGAATTACCCACTTCGCCTGTTTCTTGATACACCGATCGGCCTGTTTTGGGCGCCCAGACTCGACTCGCAACGTTGTACCGTATTGCGCTGTAATGTTTTGTCAAAGTGCTGCGCCGAAAACCTATGCTGCTTTGACATCGTTTTTTTTTTTTTGTGGCTGAGTTGTTTCTTTCACTGTGCTGTTCTTTCACCAGTACTACTATGCCGCGTGCTGTTTAACGACCGAGCTGTTTTTTTCTCGGCGGTATATTGTAGCTGTGTCAATTTTTTGTGCTATTATACGGTGCACTGTTTTTACGTTTCTTGTTTTTTTCCTGTCCCCGTGCGACTGTATACCGGTTAAAGTGACAAGACTGCTGGTTTTCTTAACTGCCCTTATCTTTTTCTTGATGTTCGGGTGTTTCGCTCCTTAGAACCGTGCATCGATCAACACGTGATCCGGCGTGCGGAGTTGCGCAGGCGGAATAACTGCCCTTATCTCTTTCTCGATACGCGTGTGTTTCGCTCCTTACAACCGTGCATCTAGCATCGATAAACATGTAACCGAGAGCGCGTAGTTGCGCAGACCTGAGCGTACTACCCAACAACCGTGTTATCCCTGGAAGGGACACTTCACCCTTCCTCCCAAGCCAGCAAGGAGCAGTATACTCCAACATTCAGCTATCAGTGCACGCGCATTAGCTCAGCAAGCCCCCTGGTTCAACTGCAACTCAGGATCGATCTAGGCAACGTATTGCAAGCGAACGAGCGATTGCACCATCCGGTTCGATCGAAAGCGCACGCGTTCGTTCCACGAAACATAAGCATGCAGACACAGGCTGACTTCAGTCTTGAAATAGCGGTGGAAAGAAAGAAAGAAATGTAGACGCAGTCGATAGAGCTCACGCTCCTGGGAAAGAGAGCCATAAGCTTATGACGCAACTGAGACTCCTTTACGGGTGCCTGCGAAAAAATTTGTTCGTCTAAAATACATGTAGTATGCTACGGACGTAATCATACAAAAGCAAAACGTATAAAATTTCTGTCCGCTTCTACATTCCATCCGACAAGATATCGCCTTTTGCAGAATTCATGGCGATTGCGCCCATTGCAGTCTTATTCTCTCCATGCTACTCCCTACAATTGAGAGAGTCGCTCCTTCATTGTCATTCTCCGCTGTCCTCGTATCGGCTTGATAGTGCTAGTACCTTCCCGCTAAAATTCGTGCAATCTTCGTTTCATTACGGTCTTCTACGTTAAACCTCGCAGTGTAAACATGTAATCTTGTGACCAACACTGTGGGTGACTAAAATTGAGCTTAGTGCTGCGAGCTGCAGTTTGAATCATTGAGTTCTGTTTTGTAAAACGCCGTCCAAGGCAGTATCGACTGGCCTATAGTCTACACCGTCTACTATTGAAAATCTTTTGTAATCTGCTTCACATCTTCATTTGAAGCAGACACACTTCCTCGGACAGCGCTTAACCTTCGCTAACTGAAAAAAATACACTTGAGGAAATTTGTACTTTTTTATCAAGTTGTCTGATATTCAGCACACACACGAGTTAGAATACAAGTTGGCTCATTTGCCATCCCACCAACTTTGGGCGTCTTAAAAGGAGCACTTTGGGAACGCGTTTAACTTATTTTACTCCCAAATAGGGGTCGCCATCGTTTTTGAAGTGAAGCACTGCGATTTTTTTCTTTCACAACTTGCAAATTTTGCAAAAAGATGAATTCCCTCTTCCTTATTCGCCCTTGCAGTGCACTACATATCGGTGCATCACTTTAGGACAGTTTTTTTTTCTTTTTTTTTTGCCATTCAAACGATGTTAGCAAATTCACGCATCTTGCCACTTGTGGCGCACAGTGCTATGAGATGCGGAGCCGCCACATTTATTACGGCTGATGCCGGGCCATGAACGAAGCCGGTGGGTCATGCATAAAGGAGCTCATGAATACGCAACTGTTCGAGCTTGGAGCTTAACCGGTTCTATTCTGCTCGGGCTCACCGTTCTTCTACCTTCTTGCGCGCGCAGAAGCGGGGGTGCCACACTCTCATTCATTGAGGTATTCCTATTGAGGTTTGTCAATTTTCGCGTACAGTAATGAATACCTTAAGGAGTAGAAAGCACAGCTTGTGGCAACAATCAATGACAAGCTCGTACGTTAGACCACGAGTCTTTTACGACTGCGCGCTGAGGCCTGGCTTTGTACTCAAGGAGTCTACCGTTCTGCATTTTCCTCTGAGGTCACCGACTAACGCTGCTGCTTCAAGAGTCTAGTAGACGGCGCGCAGATAAATTTATTAATGGATTTTTACGGGACAGTGCAACACATGGGGCTCCGATGTAGGGCGTATAAGAGGGCTTCAGATTCGCTTATTTATTTTTGAGGGAGACCAGTCAAAAATACGAAGAACGAGAAAAGGAAGGCACACAACGACGACTGTACTAACATCTGTGCTTTACTGAAAAGAGCACCGTCCAGCAAGGCTAACAGGGCATGCGCAGCACAATCAGCAAAAAACATCTACTCAGGCTAGGAATATCCTGTCAGGAGATTCAATTTGACGTAAGAGGTCAGCGTGACGGCGTCCCTCCGACGAAGACGCTCCCCCTCACTGCATATTTATACGCAGCTGAAGTTGGCAGCGGCTGTGACGGCACTCACCTCACCAAGGTATCGGACATTGAAGTAAAAACAGCAGAAACAATAGGACTGCAAAGTAACCGAAAGGTATGAATTAGGAATAGATTTTCTTTAGGGAGCTTTAGGCGGGGAAAACCAGCGTACAGGTCTTCAACCCCCGCCTTTATGCAAAGTAAGCGAGCTACAAAGAGCGAGGGCACCCTCTTGTTTGCGTAAGGCATTATCGGAGCACCGTGCCCTGACAGGCTCGTTTGGGTAAGCGAGGGAAACGGGAGCGGACTTCGGCCGGCTGGGCGAGTGAACAGAAAGAGGGCTGACAAAATAGAGACTACCTTGAAAACAAGAAAACAGTGGCGCCGCGTATAGTTGGCGTGAAACCGCCAGTGAACTTGCACACACACAAGGCAGCTGATTTTCATGTACAGCTACCGCGCCGGATGTTATGCGGTGTCAGTATGTGTGACAGATGATCGTAGCGTCGATGCTGGAACATTCGTATACCGCATTTTGCACATGCGTGGAATAAGCTGTCATTCACCAGCTAATCAGATAATCCATCTTAATGAACGCAAAATCCTCGAGCCGACAATTCTTATTACTTTGTAAAGACTAAAACTTACTCTTACGCCAACAGTGCAAGGTAAAGGTTGGCTAATAGAACTTTAAATTCTCGCATTTCGGTCCTGTAAGAAATAAACCAGTAGGTCAGTACTGTTGTGGCTGAAATCCAATAAAGCTGGAGTCAAAGGCAGTGCGACATACGGTTTGAACGGACATAGTGCAAAGTGTAGCCTGAACGCTCCATCGATTTCATTTCAGCGGTGGAGCTCACAAAGATGGATTAATGATTTACTCAGCTTTGCTCTTTTTAATCTAATGACCAAGAAACACAGACACATTTATCGTGCATGACCATTACTGCGCTTTTCCCGTTACTGAACATCTTAAACTGCTTTCAACTATCTAGGTGGAATCACTCAATTTGCGGCTTTTTCAATGTCTCCAGTGTGACTGAATATGACATTCGCAGTTGAATTTTATTTTATCTTACAATTTCATATCGGCGCGTGTCAAAAAAAATATTTTCATATCGGAAGAGGATTCTAAACTAATATGGTTTTCGTTCTTGCAGCAACCTAAATGCAATTTCTTAAGAGGGCACTCGTTGCTGACGCCTTGTTCACACTCTTGCGGGAAGGAATAGGGCATGCAAAAACGGCAGTAAAGCCCTCGCTGCAGCCTGCAAGCTGGAGCTCGAATTGTCCAAACACATTCTCTTCCACCGCTTTGTCCTCGGTCTTTTGCTGCAGCCAAAGCCGAGGTCATGGCCTCCCACGTCTATAGGTTCCCCTGCGACTCACCCGAGTAAAGCCACCCCGCAACGGGCAGTCATTACAGCGGCTGCATTCGCCACGCGGCGACACAGTGGCGAGACGCGCGAGACATTCAATTAGTTTCAGACAGTTCGTTAGCCCTTCGTAGCTCCGGGAGAGGAAAATAGGATGCGGAAGAGGATGAGAGCAAGCTTGGTCTCACTTCAGTTGCGTGCAGCTCGACTTAATTATACCCCACACAAATGTGGCAGAGTTTGCAGCATTTCACGCTATCAACCCGTTCTCCCCTGTTAAACTCTCAGCTTTGCGTGGCACTGCACCGAAATGGGAGATGAAGCACCCACTGGTGCTTCTTCGACGAGGTCCGTGTAGGGAACATAGTTAGCGACCGACGCATTGACGGCAGCACCAAGGGTACGGAAAGACGGAAGCCTGGTTTCGGCATATGAAAAGACCTGTGCGGTGGACTTATTACCTCCTTCCCAAGCAGCGAAACCGGGCTTGTGTGTCAGGTATTTTTTTTCCTCCATGAAAAGAATAAAATAAGTGGTGAGAGCCCAGAACCGTAAGAAATGAGTCAAAAGTGAACGGAGCATGGTGCTGTCATTGTATTCTCAAGCACTATAACAGCGTAAGTGAAATACAGAACCACGGAAGAAAACCTCTGTGCTACTCATCGATGTAGTACCAAAGCGTACAAGCATACCCACACAATGTCTTCAAGGTTGAGAGAGGCTGCCCTACCTTTACCTTTAATTACAAAATGACCCCAGTTTTCTAATGAGTCAACACTCATTCGAATTCCTGCCAGGCCAAGTCTGCCAAGAAGCGCGTCCACAAACTATTCGGCAGTCTAATCAATGCTTTCGGCAGCATTAGGAGTTATATGATTACCTGTTTAAACTACAGCCGCCGCGGTGGCTCAGTGGCTATGGTGCTCGGCTGCTGACCCGAAAGACGCGGGTTCGATCCCGGCCGCGGCGGCTGGAATTTCTTTGGAGGAGAAATTCTAGAGGCCCGTGTACTGTGCGATGTCAGTGCACGTTAAAGAACCCCAGGTGGTCGCAATTTCCGGAGCCCTTCACTACGGCGTCTCTCATAGCCTCAGTCGCTTTGGGATGTTAAACCCCATAAAACCATAAACCATAAACTGTTTAAACTACACTTGACGAGATCAAATTGCCCTTTTCAGCGCCTTCAACCATGTGAAATTTCTGTTCTTCAGAGGGGGCTACGGTGATCTTATCGAGACAAATCGGTCCGTCTTGCCGTGGTCATGCGTTTTTCCGTGCTAGTTCTTGGTTCATTTCGTCCTGTTCCGAAGTCTAGCTTTCTTGACATCAGTTATAATTGTGAGGCAACTGTGGGATATTGTAAGATACTGTGAAGTCTATATTGGTGGGAATGACTCAAGCTTCCGATGCCAGCAAAACCTTGCTTTTAAAGATTGTCCTCCACTCGTACCGAGAAGGTGGGACTGTCATGAAAAGCCAAAAGGGTGTGTCTTTGACAACAAATAGCAAAGAATAGCAGAGAACAACAAACATCCCAAGGAGGGATCTGCGGATACATTCTTTGTAATGGTGCGGTCTCAGGACATGCCGCCTAAAAATTGCGTTTGTAAACAACCTCCCTTTGAAAATAGCGCATTCTAAAATCTCTCGGTATGCACATCTTCCGTCAGGTATTTTGCGCTGCATATTTCACTTCTTCAGCTAATTCACGCGAGTGTGATGGCCGGTCCTAAATGTCCGGAGATTGCGGCAGGTTTTCATTCGGACTTGGAGGCCATTGAGGAACGAACTCTCCTTTTCAAGACCCTCCCATGAAGTTGTTCTCCCTATTCCCTTTTCAGTTGCGTTTTTTTTTAAATTGGTTACGTCTTTATTAATTGAATTACGGAATAGAATTAGCTCTGAGAAGCTAATCCTGCTTCATGTTTCAGCGAAACAAGAAGGCACACCTGTAGTATCTTAAAGTCATCGTTCTGCTGGCGATTTTGAACAAATTGAAGTGCGTTAAGGAGAAACAGGGAAGCGGAATTGAGAGGCATATAAGTTGCGCTAAGTAAGTTCGCAGCCACAAAGCATGGGCATCCAGTAGTGGAGCACTAAAGATGTAATGTTTAGTCACTGGAATAAAAAATGGCTGGCGGTTTACACCTTTAAGCACGAAATATCGAAAGCACAGTTTTTTCAGGCGGATACCACCGCCACGACTTGAAAGCGCGATTGAGGTGTTCACTGATACAGGGAGCCAGTTATGCGCGCATTCAAATTTTTCATCGTCAGTGCCAATTTCGCAATGTACACCGGCGGCCTATGATCCAGTGCGGCGTTTCTGCAGCAATTTTATAAATGCCAACGTGCATTGCTCTAGTGTCGTGCTTCTGCCGCAACGTTGCCCACGCCAGCGCATGCAGCGCACATCTCTCTGTCACTACCGCCATATAACTCAAAGAGCGAATATTAGTTTCATTGTAGTATTAGTTAACGAAGAAGACGATGTGCAATGCACAGCGCGATAGTGCGTTATAGTTTGAGGCGATGCGCGTTCGGCTGCGATGATAGCCAAGTGCTCTCGCGCAGAGGCTAGCGAAGTTGACCTTCTCGCGTCGCCGTGGGTTAGAGTCCCAGTCGCGGATATTTATTTGATTTATTTTTATTTGCTTATTTTACTTGGCGCAAACCCACAAACACCGCAAGCATAGCAACATCGCAAGATCTTTCTAGGGGTATACCCATTCAAATAGTGCTTTCCCACTAAAAGTGACACTGGCAATGTGTAGGTATTCGTTTTCACAGGGTTCTGTTGATCCAATAACAAGCTTTGGCCTCCAGTAATTCCTACTGGTTTTAACGGCTCCGCTATATTGTGCTCACTTCTATATTTTCTAACTTTAGTCAGCCCGCAACGATAGAACTCGTACTAAGCAAGATTTCTATACTCTCCTTCGAAAGCTTGGGGTAGAATTGAATGGAGTGTTTGTGGTGAGCTAGAAGGGATGTGCAGAAGGTCAGAGCTAAATCTGTTAGTCATGATGTCTGCATGCAAAAAAATTGGACGGAAAAAGCAATGAAACGCTTTTCGCTGGGTCATTACCGGAGAGCAACGCCAGTCATTAGCCTCCGCAGGATAAGGAACCAACAATGTGGGAAATGCACTGAAAGCCAAGTTAGAGCACGAGGCCCGCGTAGGTTTCGCCAGTAGCCGCCATAAAAATCACAACTAGAAAGCTAACTGCCCGCAAACTAACTTGCGCCCTGTTTGAGCCATTAGCCCTGAGTTGAGGCTTGATGCTAGGCTGACAGCCCATGAGCACCTACTAATGAGCGCTGAGCCTAGTGGCATCATTAGCAGGGCACAGGCCGCATGCCGGAAACAGAACTGAGCAACTAGCCGTGGGCCGAGCTCAGGACTCCAAAGTTCAACTCTCTCTGACCTCGTCACCCTTTGAGTGGCTGTGAGAGCCCGCCTTCATTTTCATGCGAGTGCTTTGAACGCCGACACCGCACTCAAGGCCTGAATGAAATGCTCTGGATCGAACGAGGAACCTAAACCCATAAAGGCCGTCGCTAAGAAGCGAACGGGTGTACAACCGAAGTGGCATACTGTTATTTTCTCTTTCCAAAAAAAGGGTAAAAAGATCGCTTTTGCGCCGTTTAGCCTAGTCAAATAGGCCTCAACGACGGCGCCTCTCTCTGAGTAGTGCCTGCCAGGAAAAAAGGAAAAGTTTTTTGCTTCTCACCCACTATGCCCTAATTTTTTATATTTATTTTTACTGCATTTTTTGCGCGTCTTCTGTGCACATTCAAGATAGACATTTAGAGAGAAAATTGCGAGCCTTTAATCCAAGTAAGTATCGACTTAACACCCCGGTGTGAGAATCGCACATCGGGGCTACGGCGGCCGACTCTCCCTGCATTATCAAAGGCAACACCTTTCAGAGCAGAAACACGAATTTCTCGCTTTCGTCCCTTTCAGCATTCAGTGTTTTTCTGCCAGCATGGAGCACAGGTTGTGATCACCGGCTACTCCGATAAAAAGGATACCCAAGGCGAAGGGCAGCTGCTCGCAAATGATGCCGGTCAGTGCACTCGTCGCACTTTAGTACGTACTTGCAGAGTAAGTTCGCCTTTTAACTCTTGATGTTGGGCCGACGGTTATTTTGCCGCGTTCCATGGCGCCAAAGTGCCAGCGCTTCTGGATTCTTACTTTGGGAGATAACACGCAGCCAGAATTTTTGCTGCTCGCTATTGGGGCCGCGGTTCTCTTTGCGGCAGCAGTGGACAGTGATGAAGTGCACTGCCGGACGAAAAGGCTTTATCGCCGGATAGCGAGGCACCCACAAATGCTTCCCGGCACGCGCAGGTACTGCGAGGCTCGGCGCACACATCCGCACGCAATCGCGTGCAGCCGTAACAGGCAGGAAACATGAACGAGTCCGGCAGGGAAAGGCACCCACTTCCCTCGGCATAAGCCACGAAGTGTGTCACGCACAGGGCGCCCTCGCACGGGCGCCGACCTCTCGTGAGATTATACAAAGCTATCCCCAAACTCTAAAACACAATATTTACCGAGTCTTCTAAAGTGCGCGAAAAAATGGCAAGATAAAACTGAGGGGAACAAGGGAAGAGGAGAGAGGGAAAAGAAATATTAAAGTACATTAACTATGCACTTCCTATAGCCGCTCGGGCGAAAGGGTTAATCATTAGAACCTCGTAATTGCCGCTTCCCTCAAGAATTTCTTTAACCATTCTTCAGACTTGAGCTCTGCTGTGGTAGACTAAACTGATGCCAGGAAACAATAGAGGCGTGAAATTCCGTCGACGATAGCAACAGAGGTACGAAGGTTCACACGCGTGGACAAGTTATTTCTACACACAACACAGCAAGGCACAAACGTGCATAGGTCGTTGCGACCTCGCTTGGGATCAGAGCTGCCGCTATTTGTACGGGTTGTGAACGAAGTTTCATGCAAATATGCCTTAACAGTATTCTAATACTTCCTAAAGCACCCGAGACAACTGCATGATGAATAATGTAATGGCCACGAGGCATTGTTTGCTGTAGGGAAAGTACTAGATCTATGTGCACTTCTATGAACTCATACGAGAAGCATATGTGACCGTACTAACGCGCTGTGTTCCTTCGTGGCAAATTATACCACCAACGCTTCGTCTCGCCACACGCTAGCAGTCAACAGAACACGCAGCGAACCGGCAGGCAACGGTGGACAAAGTCGTATTTTTGCTCGGCGCAGTATACTCGGTATAAAGCTCCAGCGCACACATATAACAATTATGTATTCTTTGAACTCGCTTAACGCCGAAAGTTTACTGACATTGAGAAAAACAACCTTTTCTTGGAAGTTCAGCGTGCCCAATATATGCGCGCATGCGGAGACGGTGATGTATGGGCCCGCAACTGTTCGCGACAGTTTCGAGGCACTCCTCGACGTTTGCCCTCCTGCGCCATAGAGTGAACAGCCGGAAAACTGCGGCGGGAATTCATCAGAGTCCGGAAAGCTGTTGCCGTGTTTTGCATCTTATTGGTAAGCACCTCACGCTCGAAGGCATCCGCGAACTTTTCCACACGAGCTTCGTGACTCAACTCCTGCTTGGAATAGGATGTGAAACCGGTTGAAAAAAAAAAAACGACGCAACCGTTTCAAAAATACGACAAAATATTATGGAGTTTTGTTGCAACGACAGGATTTCCTGTAGAACTGTAGTTTTTTTCAGTAGCATCTTTGTGTAGTCAATAGTTCCGTAGTACATTTCTGTAGTCGCTACACCAAATTCTGTAGCTACAAAAATTTCTGTTGTTACTGCAAGTTCTTGGTCAAAAACATTACAGAAAATCTGTGGTGACGACAGGAGCTTTTCTGTTGTGCTTATCGTCTGGAAGCATCTAAACTCCGAGTAGCAAAAATAGACAAATCTGATTCCTAGAGCTGAGCCTAGAGAAATCTCGCCAGATAAGAAGCGATACACGTAAGCGAATTTTATGATTTTACGGGTTCACTGACTCTTTCTTTTGGACCCCCTATGGGTTTGGACAAGGCCGAATGCTCTTGCCAAGTATACAGCAAACGAGTACTTAGGGGATTGTTTTCGAGATTGCTTTTGTAAACCGCAAGAACTGTTTTTCATGGCAGGTTGGTTGGCCTCTGCAGCACCGTCAAACACTAAAATCACGATACTCGCTGACGAAAAACTTCCTAACTTTTTTTTAGTGCCCGTACATTTAATACCTACCTCCCTCAGTCAAAAAATATGACAAAGCCGGCCCCACACGGCATTTTTGTCGTCCTGTCGTAACGACATAGTTTTCAATAGGTTTGCGGAGTTGTCTGTGGTGGCGACAGAACTGGCTTTGTTGTTACGACAGCGAACTGCACAATGCTACAGAATATCCTGTCGTTTGCGCAAGAATTTGTTGACAGGTCCCAAATTACTACATTAAAATTGGTTGCACTTGCTGATAGGGTGGGTTTCATGCGATCATTTATGACGATGTAAGGGCGAAATAATTCCGACTCCATGCTGCATCTTGCAAACGATGTGAACAGCGAATGCTGCAACACAAATATTCATTGAATGATTCCGAGGAAGGAGTGCAAGTGCCTTCAGTTGGACATGTGAGGTTTGCCAACTGATCGAAGCTCGCTTAAACTAGAGTTTACCAAACTTATCCTAGTGCCGTCGTTTTGTCACTGGAAAGGATTGTTGTCATTGATGCTCGCATAGTGTTTACCATACTTATCCTAGTACCATCGCCTTGTCACCGGCCAGGACTGTTGTCATAGAGGCTCGTATAGAGTTAACCACACTTATCCTAGTGACATCGCCTTGTGCTGGGCCTCAAATTTTGTCACCGGAGCTCATATAGGGTTTATCAAACTTAGCCTAATGCCGTCCCCTTGTCACAGGAATGTTGTCATCGAAGCTCGCATAGTGTTTACCACAATTGTCCTAGTGAAATCGCCTTGTCACCGGCCAGGACTGTTGTCACCGAAGCTCGTATAGAGTTTATCAAACTTATCTTAGTTCCGTCGCCTTGTCACAAGCCAGGACTGCTGTCATCGAAGCTCGCATAGAGTTTACCAAAGTTATCCTAGTGCCGTCGCCCTATCCCGGGCCTGGAATGTTGTCACAAAGTTCGCATAAACTAGATTTTATCAACCTTAGCCTATTGCCATCGCCATGTCACCAGCCAGGAATATTGTCATCGAAGCTCGCATAAACTAGAGTTTACCTAACTTATCCTAGTGATGCCGCCTGGTCACAGACCAGGACTGTTGTCATCAAAGTTCGCATAGAGTTTATGAAACTTATCCAAGTGCCATCGCCTTATCACACGTCAAGAGTGCTGTGCCCTATAGTCTCATATGCATCTCAGGGCTGGATAACTTGGCGTCTCTCCGCGATTAGGCAGACGCGACAGACCGCCATCTTGTAGTCCGGGAGGTACGTAAACCTGGTGTTGGAAAAAACGTCCCCGGAAGATACATCCAGGGAAAAAACGTGAGGAAGCGCCCTCTACCAAAAAAAGGTCCCCAAGTGAAAAGTCACCCGAAGACTGAAATGGTTGGGAAGTAGACTTAGAATAACCTATCGGCAATTGCTCCGCCTGAGGCACTGAGTTAAATGACTGTGGCTCTACCACTGTTCTATAAGGGCAGTGTCCTAAAAAACTTTAAGAATGATTGTGACATTGATCGTGACTGATTGTGACACTGAACCCCTTAGGGTTCTCGATGACAGCCATTGGGTTTGTCTCAGCAGCATCGAAGATATGAACGCCCGGAATCTGTTCGGTGTGTCACTTCCATGCCGATGGGTGTAACACCTATAGCGTCAATGTTGCATTGTTGGTCCTGTTTCTCCATGAAGAGTGGCCGAGTGGACGCTCCACATCGCAGGGGGATAAGGAGGAGGCGATCGCCGAAAAGTTACTTTGCTTTAGCTCTGTTTGCCCGCATGTAGAGGTGCCGGAAACATATGCACACCAACGGAGTCTAGTATGTCTCGGGCAGTTTCTGGCATTAACGCACTTCTGCAGCCATTACGTTTAGCACAGCGCCAGCGGGGACAAGTATCCCGTTTAGAGCGCGCTGGATACCGCACCAGGCCAGGGGAAAGTTTGTGTCCATTATAAAACCTGTGTGTTACCGAGAGCACTGGGGACCTAATCCCCCATATCTGGCATGTGAGCCGGATGCTCAAATCACGGGGGGCCGCCGCGGTGGCTCAGTGGCTATGGTGCTCGGCTGCTGACCCAAAAGACGCGGGTTCGATCCCGGCCGCGGCGGCTAGAATTTCTTTGGAGGAGAAATTCTAGAGGCCCGTGTACTGTGCGATGTCAGTGCACGTTAAAGAACCCCAGGTGGTCGAAATTTCCGGAGCCCTTCACTACGGCGTCTCTCATAGCCTTAGTCGCTTTGGGACGTTAAACCCCACAAAACCAAATCACGGGGGGTTACGGGACGCTTGGCAAACCGTGTGGGGCATTTTTTCCTACTTCGAAAATGGGGGCGTTTTTTACGGGGATATTTTTTCCAGGGACATTTTTTTCCAGGGACTTTTATTCGGGGACGTTTTTTGCGGGGACTTTTTTTCTGGAACCCACGTAAACCACCTAACGTGGAGACCAGATGATCGATGGTCCCTCAGACTAGCCTAGTGTATTCATGGGTGGGGGCTTAGGTACCAGGGGGACGTAGACAATGAAATGGGTTGAGGAGAATATGAAGTTTGCAGGATAGGTTGGCCGCAACAGGTGGAGGACAGGGTTAATAGGAGATCAACGAGCGAGACATTTGTCCTGTAGTGGACGTAGTTAAACTGAAGTTTATCAAGGTTAGCCTTGCGGTTTCCAACCGGCATTGCTCTTCTGCGGACCACGCATTCAACTGTTTTTGTTTCCAGCTGCTTTCCGCTGTGCGTCAGTAGCTGTTAGCATGCATGCATTAGGGAAAAGTAAAAACGTAAAAGAAGTGTACGGGACACGCCGACTGAGGACGGCGTCTTTGTAGAAACGTGAGGGTGCCCGCCGGACACTTATGTTCCGTTACTGTCCCTCTTGGTAGTCAAGGGGGCGGTTACAGATTACCTTGCTGATGAGCGCAGCTATCGGACAACCCAATAAGCTATAAAGCTTTCTGAAAACTTCGACATTAAATTAAGAAGCTTGTCCTTATCCGTAGCATGAACCCTGGTCTGCTTGGCCTCCGGAGTAGCTGCTGTAGCAGCCGAGTTCAACATGTCTGGCTGGTGACAAGGCGAGGCTTAATTGATAAACTAGAACTGGGGATGCCAGCAAAGTTTGGTATGAGAATCCCTAACTTTGCTTGGATCGTTGATTTTAACCATTTCATGAAAATAAACTCCAAGCTGCGAAACTCCAGTGCAGCATTTCTCTCTATGTTTTGATTTTGTGGTCCACCTGTCCATCTCCGCATTGTTGTCGGGTTTCCCAGGCACCCAGCCGCGTCAATAAAATCACAAAATATACACGAGTAAGACGCACAAAGTCCCTCCACAAAGCCTCCCCACAACGCTGGCTTCGAAAGAGCAGAATTTAAGGCGCAGCCTACCGCATATATAGCTTTCGTGCGAGATCCACTGAACCAGAAAACGGTGGGTCCTGCCTCAAAAGCATAAACAAACAGGACACACAACATGGCACCATGCGCGAAGTATTTCAAGCACAGAAGCAAATCACTTCTAATATTCCTTTATTTACACAATAACATCCAGCCGGTGCACTCTGATATGTTTATCAGAAGCAGAAATTAACATAAAAAGCCACATTTCGTGCACACACAAACATTTGCACAGTGATAGACTGGTACACAAGCTATTTTTTTTTCAGTGTCGGGTGCCACAGGAGTTAACGGATCACGCTAACGTAGCGCAAGGGTACAAGCAGCAAGGCGCTGTAGCTGTCATAAAAAGGAATTGTTGAATACCAGTAACAGCATGTGAGATGCCCAAGCACATTTGTTCCACCACACGCAAACGAAAATTGAAAGGCAATGGATACTGTTCTGTTCAGTTAGCGCGCTACGACGCGGACACTGCAAGGAACTAATAGCGAGACGTTAAACAGAGACCACGAGGACAAAGCGCGCTCATAATTGCATCCTAGTCAGGCCAAGAAATCGGTTTCGATTGTGCGCACTCGTAGGAGCATGCGCACGAAATCGCGTAAAAGCACTTCGCGGATTGACCAAAAGGCAGTTGTAAGTGCATTCTCTGCGCTCTAGGTCTTTCTTCGTCTTCCTATCAGTGTCGTGTAGTGCCCCCGTTTTAGCGCGCTGAATTAGCACTCTGTGCCATCGACTAGCCCCAGTTGCTGTTTCGGGATATTGGTACCAAACGAAAAAAGGAAAGTTAAGAATGACCAACTTCAAGGATCGATGGCATTCTACGGGAGCAAATAGAACCGCATTGTTGGTTTGTTTAGAGATGACGTAAACAAAAGCCGACAACGGCAAAAATAAGGGTAGCCATTCATCGCCTTGTATGACTAGTCGCTAAAACGATACCCATGGGACGTGCTCTCTCAAGTAATTACCGGATAACTTAGTCGTTTGTGATTCGAGCAGTCACTCAGGACACACTTAGCAAAGACGAGATATATCTCGTATGCAACACCCCCTGTACGAGCTCGAATCGAGCGTGACGCTGGAAACTACAAACACTTCGTAACTAACTGTATGTGCATTCATTAATTTTCTTTTTTTCAACAAACAGACGTTTGCAATGACTGATGCAGTATCCAAGTGAATGCCCGCGACAGTATAAAGCGTGAGGATTAACAATGGCTGCTCATCGCACCACTGGTTTCTATGACGAGGGATGCATGTTGAGAAGCGAGAGTACTGCGAACATCAAGCCCAGCAAGATAAGGTGCGAAAGGTGGAAAAGTGCTAATGCATGAAGATGGGCACGATTGCTTTATTGAAATATCACTGGGTCCTTACACGGCATCCTAAACATGGCGTGATCTGTAGAGCTTAGGCGAATGCATTTGATATGAAGACATTGCGCTAGTCAAATCTGCACTTCTATATCTGCATCGTTATTCTTCCGAGGCCTTGTCCAATGCGTTTTCCGAGCGCCATGTGCGTTGACAGAAGATACGTGGAACTAAGTTTTCTTGAATATGCACTTCAAGCCTTGCGTACACAAGGCTGGAGAATGCGGCAGACAAGCAAGAAAGAGAAATCTTGGCCGAAAATAAGAAATGGTTTTCGGAGCTACAATGAAGAGTTTAAATGAGTTTAAAAACTCGAAGTTCTTGCAAATTTTTCAAGGTCATTTACTAAACTGGAGGTTCATTTTTTTTTTTCTCAATGTAGTGATATCACTAGACCCCAGCTTACAATACAATCACTCTTCCGCCAGAAAAAAAGAATCTGAAAGCCACAATGACTGATCAAGCTGGTGATCAAGGCTTGAATATTTTCAGTTCACGTACCTTTCCATGAAAGCATCTTGGCGTCTGCCTTTGTGTACTAGTTCCCAAATCGCTGAAAGCCTATGCTGACAACTGTAGATTATTATAACAAATGGAAATGATAGTGAGCAGATTTTAAATTAGTCTGTTAGGCTAAGTGCTCTACACCTCATCGCCGGAAAAAGAAAACAAAATAATTCGTCTCAAGAAAGTCATCTAAAAGGTTTTTGTTCATAGTACATACCCTCAGGATCTAAACTTAGATTCGGTGTTCGAAAACAGCAGAAAAGATAGCCTTCCACAAGCAAACTAGTATGCTTAACACTTATCAAGTTTCACTTTAAACCTGTTACTGCGGCGTCAACGCATCAGGCTGGTAATAAATGACCCAGTCAGAGCAGGACAAAACAATGTCAGCGTGCGCCAGCACTCGGGACAAGGAAAGTCCTGCCACTCGCTGCGGCATAGTCCTCAGTGTAATTACAGCACTGACAAACACAGCATGGTGTCAAGGCTGCAAAAGAAAATGCCAGAGGAGCAACGATTTTCGGCGAGATGTACAGGACAGTGGCGGAATTCCTGCAGAAAGACAATGTCGCGCTGCAAAAAACGCAACGTTGTCTCAAATGAAAACCACGCTACAGTGCGTGTAAACTACAAACTTTCCGTGTAACGTAGCAGAAAGAATGTTGAAAGAGGGTAGGATGACAGCCAAATCACTCCTTTGCGCGCGACTTGAAAAAGTACCATGACAACGCTTTATTGAGATGGACATCTTGGCTACCGCTAATGTTTCCTTTACGCACACAAGTGGCATAGCTTATTTGAGGTTGCCTTGCATATTTCTTTTCAGTGAATACAGGTTCAGAACACAATGCCTGTCACGGGAGAAAACAACGCCCTTTGCTGTAATATTGTGGTCATAAAGACTTCGGAAAAAAAACTATGAAGCCTGCTTCAATTACACAGGCAGTATTGGTGAATACATACAAAGTACGCTCACTCTGTTCTTTTACGGTTTGAATGTGATTCGCCTTTTGAGCGCACAAAAAAAAAGCGCATTAGTCTTTAAAAAATTCGTACGCTGTTCAAAACCACACCTTTTTAAACTGATATGCACTAATATTCTCCCATTACTGCTCTAAAGCATTTCTGCGAAGCAGCTTTCAAAACATAAAAATTTGTGGAAGGCGATTACGGGCCCTCGGACGAAAGAAAATGCCTGGCATCGCTTGGACAGTGTCAGCGGGTGAAAATAGCCAGGCTCTATAGATCACCGTAACAAAACGCTGACTGCGCAACGCACACAGCTAAAGACAAAAGGACACTACCACGCAAGCCCGCTGTCAGCGGTTCCGCACGCTGTTCTGTACACTTTCGCGTAAATCAATTGATACTTTCCCAGCAGTACAAGTTCCCTTGTTGCCTGGCTGGAGGCTTTTCAGAAAAAGAGAACGAAAAAAAAAAAGACACAGGCGCTAGAAAAAGCACTCTGGCCAAAGCACACTTGAGGAACTTCTCAGCGCTTCCAAATTGTCAGCTCCATCAGTCGCGTTGCTCAAGCAAACAAAACACGCCAGCGTGTTTGAAAAAGAAACGCAATTTTGATGAAGTGCCCATGAAAAAACCAAAACAACGGTGCCACACAAAAAAAAACGAAGCATGCTTTCTTGATGCGAAAGGCGAAATGCCACTAACAAATAAAAACGATAACCTTCTGAGAAAAACTGACAGGCTTCGCAGCGAAAGGGAATCTCCAGCGCTGATGTAGCGAGCAAAACGTCCTCCACACAATGCCGAACCAAACAGGGGAATGCAAAGGAGATGACTGCTCTTGATTCAATAAGGCGGCTCAGAGAGGAGGCCCACGTCAGATTTTATTTCCTTTATTTTTTTTCTTCCGGCGTTTCCTCGCAGGAGTGCCCGCCACTCTTTGAAGAAATGTTCGCGTTCACACAGCGGGACAGTAAAATTATATGGTGATAAACACTTTCGATCGCTGAAGTGCTCCAACAACAGAAAAAAACTCTGAGACTCCCCGAGCTGGAAGAAATATAATGGTGCTTAAAATGCAAGGCGCGAAAAAAAAAACGAAGTGAAGAATCAAACGAGTGTGAAGTGCTTGTCGAGTCTGATCGAATTTGAACCGTTCTCGCGTGAAAAAGTACGAAAGAAACACTGTTATTTTATGCTCGCGTTGATTTGCTCAAATCATCGGTACCCAATTTCTGTGTTTTCATCCGTCACAGAAAACTGCAGACCGACGTCATACCTGTCTTTCCCTGCCTTCGCACAACATGGTTTCTCTACTGCTTCATAAAAACACGCTGGGATCTATTGAAGAATTAGCATTTCAGATAGTGGTGAGTTACAACAACTACTGGGACTTAATCCTTCCTGCCCAGAATGGCAGAACTTTCCGAGCGCCAATCACACTTCGTGCTCGCACTAAATTAAAGCACTGACGTGCAGGCAGTGATGTGAGCCCCTTGGATAAGCGACAGCACAGGTCCCGATGCTGTGGAGAGGACCTGGTAGTGAAGAAAAGTGTCGGGCACTGTGGAGTAGGAGTCCTGTGTAAAATAGCAGAAGTTTTCCTCTGCGCTCACCGACAAGCTGTGGAGGCTTATGTTGCTGAAGCGAACCTGTGAAGTAAGACTGCAGTGTGAGCGAGAAGTAACACCGTGACTAGTCAAACAATGAAGCGAAATAGTGATGATCGAACCTGTAGTTCTTCTGCAAGCACAGTCAATGGCTAAGCTATATATATATAGTTCATCAAGAAACATATATTAACAACAAGGAAGCGGTGTTCCACCGCAGGGATTTAAAACTAAAAAAATATAGAAACGCTAAAAAATAAAACAAAATATTCGACGCAACAAAACAGACAAATATTGGTGCTGCCCCAGAAACATTCACAGGAGTGAGTGAAACTGCAAAGGTGCGCGCGTTTGTCACAAAAAAAAAAAAAAGAAAACAACTCTTTCTCTGAGAGACTGCTCTCACATTTCCTTTCTTTCCCTGCGTGAAGCTATGCGAGTCACTAAATATGTAAACCGTGGCCGTGCGAAGTGACGTAGCGACGGCAGTACGGCGAACATTGTGATACGCACCAGTCGAGCAGAAAGAACCCATCTGAGCACAGCTCGTCTTTCCCGCGGTGTTTATCACCTCGTGAGGCAGTTTATATCACACTCTGCTTAGAATGATATCTACCCACTCACCAACCGTTCATATTAATTCAGAAAGAACCCGGCACATATCTGACGCTGCCGAGATGCGCAGGCTTTCTCTGTACTGTCAGGTAGCCCAGCCGCCTCTTCTGCGTCCCTTTTTTTTTGTTGTTGTTTTTTTTTCGTGCAAGGAGTGAGAGAAAGGGGCACTGTGTTTCTCATTGTGCTAGTTTCTGCTGAAAACAAACTCAAAACTACTTATTAATGATCTTTTCCACACTTTTAACACGCGGCGTGATTCTTCGCAGGCCGGGTATTGTTTTGTTTTTTTCAAGCAGGCATGACGGACATAGCTTAAACTATGCTTGACCATGACACGCAATAGACCTGCTCCGGCTTACTAATAGCGCACAGTGTTCAGCTGCTGCTAAAGAACTTACTTGCAAAGGAAACCGTAACTAACTGCTACAAAATCGTCCCCGTAGCTGTAGACGCATCCTGTCATTTAATTAATCCACGCCGACCGACTCACTGGGTGAGACTGCGACTACCAACTCCAGTAGGAGATAAGTGGAAGAAAAAAAATAAAGTTGTTGTGTGATTAATCCATATTAGCTGAAAGAGCGTGTTAGAGAGCGCCCCTACAGACTGGGCACGACTGTACTCACGCGCCGCCCAGAGCGTCCTCTTCGAATAAAAGTTATAGCCTAAAAATTTACGCATATCTGCTTACACCAATGCGCGGTTCCCTGCCGGAGTTTAAGCGCTGCCGTTGTAATGAACGCATGGAATGTATAGTTATACTTTTATAAAAGCGCGTAACTTCCGCACCGTGGCAGAGTTTTACCAAGACCTCGTTGGATGGCGCTCTTGAGTTCTAGCCTCAACAGTGATCCGCTTAGAGAGCAGCGCCCAAAGCAACGACAGTGAATGTTCAACGTGGCAGAGTCCATGCTGCGGTGTACAAAACCGCACGCATAGTGAGACGTTTCCCACCGCACTGCATCCGCTGCCGTGAAGCAGATTAGGCCTGCCGAGTTTGCCGTCAAGTATAAAGTGCCGCATAAAGTGCGATGCGCGGACAGTTGTCTCCTTAAAGGTGGCGAGTTTGCAATGGAAATCGCGGGGAACGCGAAGTAACTGGGCCGCCGCGTGTGCATTATGACGTGGGCCGCAGCAGCGCCGCGGCCAGGAGACCCCCAACGAGGACAGCCAACACCGGCGCACTCTCTCTAGATGAGGCGCTGGTGAGTCTGCTGTGCTGGGCCACGCCCACTTGGATGGCCTCCTTGGACATCTTGAACGGCGGGCTCATCTCGAACTGCCCAGCTGCGGGTGGAAGAGCGGAGAGAGAGAGAGAGAGAAACAAGGAAGATCTACTTTAAGAACATTGCCTTCAACAATGCAGCATGTGAGGACATGAAGAACCACGCACTGCAAGCAAACCTCACAGTAGTGTCAGCAGTCTGCGAGTAAGCGAACTTTGTTCCTCTGCGAGCAAGTGTCGAAAATGTGTAGTGCATACGTATAGGACCTACCTCCATCCCAAATGCCGCTTCCAAAGATTGCTAGAGTATACACCCTTGTAGCACAGGATATCGGAAAAGCATCAACCCCCCACCCGCCGCGGTGGCTCAGTGGTAAGGCGCCCGTCTACCGAGTCGGAGTACCCGGGTTCGAACCCGACCGCGGCGGCCGCGTTTCGATGGAGGCGAAACCCAAGAGGCGCCCGTGTGCTGTGCGATGTCAGTGCACGTTAAAGATTCCCAGGTGGTCGAAATGATTCCGGAGACCTCCACTATGGCACCTTTTTCTCTCTTTCTTCTTTCACTCCCACCTTCCTCCCTTCCCTCACGGCGCGGTTGAGGTGTCCTCCGAGATATGTGAGACAGATACTGCGCCATTTCCTTTCCTGAAAAGCCAATTATTACTGTTATTATCACCCGCCACTTTACCGACCGATTCCTCGCGCAAATTCCAGGCGCTAATTTCCAGGCCAGTTCCCCAAGCCAATGGCTCGCTCCCACTCCACATGTAGGTTTCCCGTGCTCACTCCCCGTGGCGATTCCTCGTGTCAATTCCCTGTATTCCCAGTGCCCATTACCAGTGCCCATTCCTCCAACTCTGACAATATGCACTACGTTCTCGTGTGATCGATGTGGGCATGGTCTATGGCATGGCTTTCGTGGGTTGGGTTGGAGGACGCGGAGCTGTCATCGGTGTCACTACCCCGCAGCAAAGAAGGGAGACAAGTCAAAAAGTTGTTTTTTTTTATACTGTTTACGACGTGACCGGAACTCACAGGTGAGGTTCGCCTGTCCCCAGAAGTAGTACTGGTAGAGTGGTAACGTGAGGTCGACGCCAGAGATGCGCACGGGCATCCCGAAACGGCACCACACGCGTTCGCCGTCTTGCTCGAACTGCGGGTCCTCGAAAACCTGCGCCAGAATGCAGAGAGGTAAAAAAAAGGAAAGAATCTGCCACATGGGTATTTTTTTTTTTTTGACGCAAACATCAGAGCACGAGACGCAAAATGCGTCATGAAAAAGCGTAGAGGTGGAACCGAGGTTCCCCTACGTCAGAAGTCCGCGCTCATCCCTCAAAGAGCGAACAATGAAATATGTAGTTGTCTGTATAGGCTAGCTCGCACAGGCCAAGCCTTGAAATCCACTGCAATGTTGAGTCTCTCTTGATGAGAAAATTTTTACAAGAGCGGATATTTTTTCCTAATATTCTGTTGGGACGTCGGCTTTTTAATGTAGATAATTTGAAAACCATGCCGTCATCCCTAAAGTAATGCAGGATTTTGTATACCTCAGTGTTTCAATTAGAAAGGTTGATGCAGCATAGCACGAAAATAAAGGCTGTTATCATCGATGCAGAGGAAAGAACATGAGATATGCGCACACCCTCACACGCCAAGTGCTACTTTAGACAGCCTATGTATTCTGGAAGCGAGACGACCCAAAATGTGCAACTGGTTGTCACAAAATTCGGCGCATTTTAGAAACAAAGAAAAACCGCCGCGCGCACGGCGTCTCGCCGGCGCGAGCCCAACGGGAGAGAGGGAAAGCCCCGCCGAGCGCGTGCCTCTCTCTCCACCGTCACGGCATGCGCCGAAGGAATGAGTCATCCACGCCGAAGATTCTCGAACATGCGAGTCGGTTCTACAGCTGACGGGGGGAAAGGGCGTAGCCTTGCGTGCACTAAGACACGTCCCCCTCGCCCGTCGGCGTCGGCGCCGCTCAAGAACACGCTCGAAACTTCGAGATGCGACCTCTGACCAATGGGGACGCGCGGCCGGTGAGAAGAGGAAAGGGAGACAGCACTGCCAATGCTGCGTGTATGTGCGCGCCTACTCGGGCGCGAACAGCAAACAGACGGGAGAGCGAGCCTATAAAGAAGGACGTTGACCGCTATCAGTCAGTCCGGACCGCCGTTTAAGCTTCATCAAAGCGCGCCCGTTCGACTCCCGGGAAAACACCACTCGGCCAGCATCGGACCAACGAGGCAACGTTCGCCAGTCTGCGGGACGGCATCGTGATGGAATTCTGGTCGTCGGACTGCCGCAGTGCCCGGTGAACAAATTGTGTTTTGCTTGTTTACCTCTCTCTCCTGTTTTAGTGCACTTTAGGTGTAATATTTCCTTTGAATTGTATTCTCTCTCTAATTTAACTTTGCACGAGTTGCATTGTGTTGCTAATCACTTTGTCTTTGTACTAGTGATTGTGTAATCCTCTGTATCGTCTCAATTGCTGTATAAACTTTGTTTTGTTTTGTGAACCTTTGGCTCCGACCCATTCTCTGGCTTGCGACCAGCGAAAGCTGGGCACCGAACGCCCAAAAACCTCTTGTCACTTGGTAGCTGGTCTCCGCTGAGCTTGCCACGCTGAGTCGAGGGCATCTCCTTCGAGTCCGAGACCGCTACCCCCACACGCTCTAAGGGTGTCTGGGAGCTTCACGTTTAAAAGTGCGCGAAGTGTGGGTGACACTGGTACGAGTTTGTTGAGGAACAGTGTGGGCACCACACTAGCAGGAAAGAGCTTAACGAAAAAGCTGTGCACCTCAAAGTTTGCCACAGCTGCTTCCCTGTATTATCAGAAAGTAGGCGTCTCTAATATAGCAAGCAAATAATTAAGAAACCTCTCCTTTTTAACATCCATGTCATTGCGCAATTAAGTAAATTAATGGCACTGGCGAGTTCCGCGTTTCGATGGAGGCGAAACACAAAAGGAACCCGTGTGCTGTGCGATGTCAGTGCACGTTAAAGATCACCAGGTGGTCGAAGTTATACCGGAGACCTCCACTATGGCACATCTTTCTCCTTTTCTTCTTTAACTCCCTCCTTCCTCTCTTCCCTTGCGGCGCGGTTCAGGTGTCCGCCGAGATATGTGAGACAGATACTGCGCCATTTCCTTCCTTCAAAAAACCAACTGACCAATTGATTGAGTTCTCTCTGCCCGTGACTTAAGCGGAGCCCAGATCTCAACGGCCATGCAGTTTTACCAAGGGCAGGGTGAAAGAACCGAATCCAAAATGGATGATTTGACGGGAAGCACATGAGGCACAACTATTACTGCAAGAATCAAGGCTCGAGACGGCGCCATTTTCCTTTTCATTGGCGCTGGACTGGTATGCAGTTACAACACGTCAACCTTTTTTACATTTGCGTCTCTTGCGCAAGCATGAAGAAATTGCTCGCATTGAAAAAAAAAATTGAAAACTAGTTAAAGTATTGAGAAACAGGGCAGGAAGGCGGCCAAGCATGGCACATTTCCCCACCTGATGAGTTTCGACCGGCATAATCTTCTCGTCGTTCAGCGTGTAATGTCGCACCTCAGCCAGCCGCTCGGTCCGGATGCAAGCGAAGATGCTGGAGCCTTTGAGCTGCAAGCGGGTTTCAACAAGTACGCTTTTTCAGCGAACGCCTCGGACTGACACTGTCAACTCGCATAGGGTTTCTCAATGGCTCAAGTTTCGGTTTATGCAACTGCCGGAAAAAAAAAAAAAACTTTTCGCGACATAAGCTACGGCAACATCTACTGAGTGCCAACATCTACACATAGGCTGAGTACACTGAACAAACATTGCTCATTTAGCATTCGCATAAAACTCGACGCTGAGGTCCCCGTACCGAGCGATCCCTACAAAAGGGAAAGTAGCACTGCCGGGGGTCCTGCCATCTAAACAGCATTTCACCCATTGTTAGCAGCGGGGTACCAGTATGAACGTACAGATAGCTTTAACATTAAAGAGAACGCATTACCTGCATTCAAGCAATGATTACTACATAAGTACGAGTGAAACGCACAGTTTTTCTTTTGTACTAAATAGCTCTTCTCTGGACGAATAATGCGAACGAGACATTTTGACTTAAAAAGTAACAACAGAATTAGCAATTGCGACCTGTACATGCTTGAAGATTTTATCCTTGTCATTTTATATTCCATCGCTGCCACCTGTCTTTCAACATAGCCGCAGCAGTTGGTCTTAAGCGAGCAAATTTCAATGAGAAAAACGGCATTCTAACAACTCCACCCCCTACCTCCTATTATTTTTCGATGAAGACAGTGCAAGAAAAGCTCACAAGACGGCTACCGATGTGTAGCGCAAGATTCACATCTGTTTGCGGCGGCGAGTATAATATAGTTGCTTATTCATGGTTATTGTTGTCTCTGCTTGAGTACCCGTGACTTCAATATGCTGCAACTTGTGATGCGTCAGTGCTCGGGCCACTCAGCGTGCGAGTAGCGGTGAAATCATGCGTAGCGTCATTGCATGCTGACCAATCACCGTCGCGTGGTGACGCCAACTATGTTGAAACAAGAAACGTGCCTTTAACAGCTGCCAGTATAAATCTTTCGGCAAACAGCTCCCTCCTCTCCCACCTTGTCCGCTTCCTCCAACAACTGTTAGAAAATCTGCCGTTCATAAACAATTTCATTCGGTTTATGAGCGCTTCGCAATACGCACACTGCAACGACACTGGAGAAACGACGTATCACTTAAGCACATAGTTCATCAAACTGGTAAGAGTTGCCGTGGCATCTGGGTGGTATACGCGTCTGAAATCATCAGCAGGCCGTTCGATGTTACAAGAAGCTACGACCAGAAGGGCACCATAAGGGGCATAAGTTGCTTGACTAAACACGCGCGATTAAAGACCACGGTGTCAAATGTTTCGCGCATGTCAGAAGAACCGACGCGCCGGCAACAATGCTAAAGCTTAGGCTGTGTCGGCTTAAAAGCTGGGGATCAAATCATTTGTCGACCTCGATTCCCGCAAAACTTGTTCCAAGGCTTAGGTCAGAAGACACATACTGAGAGACTAATGCGCGGGAATCTCGCCAGTCACTCACAGTGTCCGTGTCGTTGGTGAAAGCAATGGCCAGGTAGCGGCCGGGCATGGACGCCAAGCCTCCCATGGTGACCACCAGCGTCGAGTTGTCGGGGCTCAGGGAATAAGTGACGGTGAGATCGCATCGGCTGGCCTTTTCGCACTTGGTGCGCGTACGGGACAGCGTCACGCAGCTTTTCGACACCCCGCAGCCCTCCATGGACACCGCTGCGAACACCATATACTTAGTTCTTCACTTTTAGCGCACTCGGGACACGTGGCGCGCCACAGGTGGCACTCATACCGATCAATTCCTACTAAAAGGGTTCTAGTGCAGGCCGGTGGTCCATCCTAAAATGTGCTTCGACGCGATGCTGCTGTGTACTTCTGTGTTGTGCACCTCAGTACTGTGTACCTCAGTACTGTGCACATCAGTACTGTGCACTTCAGTACTGTGCACTTCAGTACTGTGCACTTCAGTACTGTGCACTTCAGTACTGTGCACTTCAGTGCTCTGTACTTCAGTGCTCTGTACTTCATTGTGTACCTCAGTGCTGTGTACCTTTGTCCTGTGTACACTCAATGCTGCGTACCTCCCTGCAGCGTACCTCAGTGCTGCATACCTCCTCAGTACTCTGTACTTCAGTGCTGTGTACTTCAGTGCTCTGTACTTCAGTGCTCTGTACTTCAGTGCTCTGTACTTCAGTGCTCTGTACTTCAGTGCTGAATACCGCAGTGCAGTGTACCTCAGAGCTGGGTACCTCACTGCTGATTGCATCCGAACTGCGCATCTCAATGCTGTATACCTTGTATACTATGTATTCTGGTGCTCTATATCCTAGTGCTGTCTACTTCTTTGTTGTGTATTTCTGTGCTGCGTACTTCTTCCCTTTCGTACGTTGTGTTGATGCGCCGAAGCACACTCCTTTTTAGACTTACGATTACCGAATTCTCGGGGAGATCTGAGTAGACAGATCTCTTCGTTTTTCAGCCCCATACGCCGAACTGCGAAAGCAATGAACGACAGAATTTAATTGCAAAATTTGATACGGGAGCAACAGGTAATTTCAGGACACTACTATTTCCGACAAATCCCTTACATTGCTTAACAAAGCAAAACTAAGCTTAATAGCGCCTTAGAGCACATCATTAACAAATCAGAGACTTTATAAAGACTGTACTTAATGCGTTGTAATATTTGACAAACAAAGGTCCAGCTTAATGAGATTTCCCTACCAAATTTATATTTCCTGCAGCACAACTGTGCCAGGCATAAACGAATCCAATTTTCTATGGCAACGCTGGCGGGCACCGAATGATTCCCGTTCCGCGTAACCGTTACGGTGTCGAGAACTGCATACGCTATAAGCAGTAAAGCCGCGCGAGCAGTGCTTGTACATGCAATACAAGGGGACATCGTTTCACAATTCGCAGGGGCCGCATCGATGAAGACAAGCGAAAAGCTTGCGCACTGAACCGACAGGGCATCGGGGCCGTACAAATTCGGGCCAGGGGATCGGCACGCAACGATACAAAGTAGCGCAGAAATGCCGCTCACGGAATTCGTCCACTTGGAAGCCGCTGGCGATCTCGAGGTCGTGCCAGTACTCGTTGTTCACCACGAATGTACCCCTGGGTAGAACCAAAAAATGCAGCACGCACAGCGATTAGCCGAAACCATAAGGGTGACCAAGTGCGCTAGCAAGCAGTGCGTGACGGGTCACTCTAGTTTCACTAAAGAAATCATCGCAGGCTACGGTGAAACGCCCCACAAGGGCGAATTTTTTCCCGCTTTCTTTGGCATCCTTTCAAGGCAGCTCTGTAGGTGCTTTTCTGGCTGCGAAAGCAACACTACGCTAGTCGCCGAGCCATTTCGCGGAGCTGACGAAAGGCCATACTGCGCATGCGCGAGGAGCAGGGACGTCGCACGGCGCACAGTTGGCGCGCCGCCGCCGTCGCTGCGCGGGTGACTCAGAGGTGCCGCCACCGCGCTCGCCAGTTGCGCATGCGCAGTAGCGGCGCATAGCTAGCCTGCCGGCGCCGCCGCCGCTGCAGCGCGCTCTCCATCGCCTCTCTCTCTCCTCGTTGCTTTCGCAATCCTCCAGGTATAACCAGAGCTACACCACTGTCAATTTTTTTAAGTTGCCATTTTCTAATGACACTTACACTGCGTTTTCCTCTCGTTCCAGATTACGTCCACAGGGCTTGCCAGTAATGCGACTATTCGCTCCTGCGCAAATCGACTTAAACGTTAACTATTTCAACAGTCTCATTTCAGATTTTTTCTACCGGCTACAATGCTTTGTGACGTCAGAGACAATACCCGCACGTTAATGCCCGAGCCCCGCTCCACTAAAGAAATAATAATCGAGGCTTGCATTAGGTCGTCTAAGGGAATTTAAGAAAGTACTCTTCGTTGTTAGTCGTTTTCAGTTCAAAATATATGTTAAGTAAATCCATGCATGTATAACGACAATAACCAAGAAAACCGCGACGAAATGGAGCGGCCGGTGAGAGACATTGAATTATATAGCGCATAACATTAAATTGAGGTCAGGCATCAATGAAATGGTATGCAGTAAACAAGAACGTAAAGTCACAAGAACAAATTAGCCTATACGAGCAAGGCATAAGACGGTATAGTGTAAAGAGAGATAAAAGATAACTTTACTTCAGTTCAAAGTCGGTGAAAAGTTGTTCCAATCAATTATTGTGAGGTGCATTAGTGATCTCGACAGCTGTGTGTGATCAGTATTTTTTTCAAAACCAAATCGAATACAAGTGCTTTAGCTCTGCTTCCGAATCGAATAGCAATAGTGCAGCAAAAATTATAAATCGGATACTAATCGAACAGAACCGAATGCGAATACAGCACATCTTAGGAACATTCGTCATTAGCGCGAACATTTCCCTCCGCACTGCTAATCCCCTGCAAGTAGCCCCTCCACATGCTCATACTGCAACGTTTGCTGCATCATTCTTCCCTCTTTCAGCCATAGAATGAAACGAGCCTCAACATAGCGTCTATGCGACTACCTGCCCGTTCCCAGTATATAATTGTACAGCATCCATATTTAACCTATAATCCTTTTGCACATCAGTGTATGTTTTTTTTTTATTGCGAAAGCAATACTACTCCCAAAACCGGCCTTTCGCGTAGTGGCAGCCACTTGGCACGTTTGACCTTTAGAATGACCCCTGACGTCATACCATGCCTAGTGACGTCACAGCGTGGCGTCATACCCGGAGCGAGAGACGGGCTACCAACAACCAACTCGGCTCGTCGGGTAACGGCGGCCGCTTGGCACGGCGCGCCGCGCTCCTCCCGCTAGAGGCGCTAGTGACGTTATGTCGTGACGTCATACCAGGAGCGAGATGGCGAGAGACGGGCTACCAACTCGGCTCGTCGGGTAACAGCGGCCGCTTGGCACGGCGCGCCGCGCTCCTCCCGCTAGAGGCGCTAGTGACGTTATGGCGTGACGTCATACCAGGAGCGAGATGGCGAGAGACGGGCTACCAACTCGGCTCGTCGGGTAACGGCGGCCGCTTGGCACGGCGCGCCGCGCTCCTCCCGCTAGAGGCGCTAGTGACGTTATGGCGTGACGTCATACTAGGAGCGAGATGGCGAGAGACGGGCTACCAACTCGGCTCGTCGGGTAACGGCGGCCGCTTGGCACGGCGCGCTCTTCCCGCTAGAGGCGCTGCATATGCAGTATAAAACACCTGCTTTCGCAACCTACCAGGCTTAACCAAAGCTAAGCCCCCGCCAATTTTTTTTCTGTAGTCGCCCCTTATGTAATAACCACCCTAAACTGGGGGTCCTTGGGGTAATAGATTAGCTTTATGTGAACATTTGTACAATAAAAGAGCTAAACTCTCGCGAAAGCGCTGTGGCACGGCGCTACAACCTGTGGGCATGTAGCTACAGCTGCCAAAAGAAGCAACACTGATCTCTTTAAGGGGTGCGCAACACGAAGCACATAAATTAACGCTACTACCGTTACATCATGCATATCAGGAAATTACTTTTTCCGACGGGTGACGACAGGGAATAATCAAGCGCCACATCTGAGTAGATTAGGGGGGAGAAAGCTACGCGTGCGTCATGGATGGAGCGGGCACCAAGCCAGGTTTTTGCTAAACCTGCCTCAGCCCTGCCGCACCGCGCAGTTTTGGAGGCCACGTATGAGTATTCTCGAATGACGCCACACGAGTGGGCAGTGTCGAAGTGCTTAAAAGCACCCATTCCGCACAAACCGATCGCGGCAGTCGACCCTGTCTTAGAAACATTGGTCTAGGAATTTACGGCACGCCTCCATTCGAACTTCGTGCCAATTCGCGAACAACTCGGACACGTGACAACATAACCACCCGTTGCAAATGATTTTGGATGCATAAAATAAGACATTCGATTCGCTATCAGAAAATTTCGAATATTGGCACACACCTAAATTTCGGCTATTTGGATGGGCGACAGGTCATGGAGTTGTACTTGCAGGAGCGGTCGCGGCGTGGGAATATGACTAGAGGGCGTTTGAAAGAAGTCAACGTAAAGTGATAGGTGGTAAGAAAATTTATGGGAAAGCAATAAACATGAGAGTGCGCGCCAATGCTACAAACCATCTAGTTCAGCGCGTATTATACCGCTATAACACTAGTGAATATATAAACTGAGAAAATAAAGTCAGCGGCAAAGTTCCCCAAATATTCAGCATTGTTAAGAGATCCGTATAATCCGGATCTAAGATGGCTGACGCGTACTCTATTTTCGGACGAGTTAATGTCATATGCTAGCTTTCTTTTTAAGAGGAAGGAGGTGAGAAAGCTTATTGACTCCATTCGAGCGGAAAAAGCGAGCGGGCGGATAGCCCGTGGTACAGCAAAGTTGACACGATGATGCCACGGTAAGCCAGAGTGAAAATTAACACCCAAGAACATGTACCGTCTTGTCAAAAGTAACCAGGCTGCATGCTTTGCTTCTAGCTTCTATGGTGGAGCCCTTGTGGCTTTCCTAGAGATCGAAAGGTGTTGGAAGGTAAGAAGACCCCCAGTCCTTACCTTTGACGACCATTTCAGCTTCAGGGAAGCTGTAAGGGCTCCACTGTACGAGCTAAAAGCAAACCATGCAGCCTGGTTACTTTTGACAAAGACTGTACAAGCACATCTACACTATAAACACGAATAAGCCTGCATGGGTGTAAAAAGAGAGCGCACTGCCTTTTAGGGTTAAAGCTGCTGAAGTCCCGGTAGAGATTTCCATCACTAAAGATACAGGATACTTACAGTAGGCAGAGGAAACAGATTCTATAGATCCCTATAGATTCTATAGATTCTATAGATCGAAACAGATTCCCTCTTCGAAACAAGCGACGTTCTCGCAGTTACGAAGATTTCAACCGAGGTTGCAACCTCCTAAATTTTCTAACCCCAAGACATTTCGTGCCGCGTTGAAAAGCCTTCCTTCATTGCTAACTGCCTCAAGTCATTGTGCTTTGCGGCGGGGATAGTATGCCTCCGTTGCCAAGAGTAAACATTCCCTACATTTCCCTATATTCCCTATATTACCAGTGTAACCCGCCCGTGAATGGGAGTGCTGGAGGACAGCTTACTCCCATTTCACTCCCCTATAGGCTTATTCGTGTTTAGAATGTACGTGTACAAAGCTAAATTCATCACGCACCACATCCTGCGAATACACTAAAAACGGGTTTATGTGGCCAGCCCAGCACTCCAAAAGCCAGTGTCAGTGTCAACGACATCGTGAACAAGTGTATGAAGAGAGGATCGATCGAACGCGTGTTCTCGTTAACAAATGCACAGGGAGTCTCAAACAAACAAAAAATTAAGAACACCTCAGCTTAAAGACTCCGTGAAATAAAAAATAAACAACACAGGCTTCCAACACAGCTAAGGCACTAAGCACGCAAGCAAAAAGACAAATCAGTGGTGCTACAAAGCTCCGGCCTGCGTTGTCCCAAGGGTACGAAGCGTTAATGTTACGAAGAGAAATACAGCGTACGCAGCTCGCTGAACGCTTCTGATAAACAGAGGCCTTATTTCGATCAACAATCTACCTTACTCAACATTTTCTTTAATACGTTATTAACTGCCAGCTAAAGGCAGGCCAGCCCGCCTGCGCAGTTTGACTATGAGGTAAAAAAGTAGCCGACAGAAACAGAGCTATTTCAAGAGAAAAACGGAGCGACGATAGCACCTGCGTTACAGGTCCCAACGGACAGATACCGTTGCTCCCCTCTGAGATCGCGGTAACGGGAAACGCTGACAGGGAATCCCCGAGCAGTAAAACTTTCATCGAGCTAGCCGCCTTATTTACGCACAGGCATATTTTATGCACGCATACGCGTCAGTGCAGACGCGAGAGCTCGCCAGTGAGGAAGTTTCTGAGCTTATTTTTTTTCCCCGGCCAGCCCTCTTCTCTACTGTACCTTTTCAAGTCGCGGTAAAAAACAACGCAAAGGAGCACAAAACCATAAAAAAAAAGTCACCGAGGCTTTCAAAACATACAAACGTTAGCGTCATTCGCAATTCATCTTTTTGTTTTATCTGGCAAGCCTCTCGAGCATTTTATCATTTCTATGGAGGTGAAAAAAAAAAATCTGTCGAAGAGAAAGGGAGGTGGGGAGGAGGGGGGGGGGGAGCAGTCCCAGATAGCTGCACACTAGGGGCGTGCAAACGCGGCCGCCCGAGCGCTCACACACCGGGCTCCTCATCCTAGCTCTCCTGGCTCAGAAGCACATAAATCGCTTCTGCGGTTCCGCGAAATCCTAATTCATTATTGCGACAGCCACCGCCTCTACCCGGCACCTGCCAAGGGGCTGAGTAAGGCGGAGGAGCGAACTCTGCGGCGCCTGCAGACAGGAACTCTTCTCTCTCCTGCCATAGCAAAACACTTCGGTCCGAACACAGATGGGCGCTGCCCGCACTGTGGAGAGATCTGCGATATCTTTCACATGGTGTGGGCATGTACTCAGAATCCTCACCTTCCCCCTTCCCCCACCCCCACCCGAGAGGCATGGGAGACTGCCCTCCTCAACTGCTCCACACTGGAGTCCCAAAGGGCTCTAGTAAAGCGGGTGCGAGACGGGGCCTCGTCGTGCGGTGTCCCGGACTAAGGACACCGACCATGCAGCGGGGTTTTCTGACCCTCAAACTCTCTGAATATTAAAGTTTTTCACCACCACCACCACCACCACCATCATCCTGCCCTGCATAACGAGATACGCCTACTCCGAAGTGCGGTATGAAACTTCTAACGTTCGGATCTGGAGGTGATTTTTAAAGCGCGAAGATCTACTGCTGAAGCGGACGCTGAAGAAGTGAAAGCTGGCCCAATCCCATACCTTTTCATGTTTACAATGCCGAAGTCCGCCGTGGGGGCGCGTTCCACCAGCGCAACAGGGAAATATGACCGGGTACGGAAACGAGCGCATACAATGAAACACTCATGTCCCCTGTTCCCTTCCCAAGCCCGGTCGGATGGGTAAACCGAAAAAGAGAATTATTTGTCTCCCCTCATACGCACTCCCCTCATCCCCCCTCATACGCACTCACGCTTTGAAGAAACTTCGAAGTGCATTAAGTATATACATCTATGCTTGCAACTTGTCGAAATCAGACATTTAGTAATATGGAGAGTAAGCCGCAGTGACTCCCTTGTTCTATTCAGCGCGCAGTCACGATCAACGGCTGCTCTCGAAATGCTCCAAGTGCATGAGATGAATTTGCGATCGTACCGCCACTCTTAATACCAGTCCGTAAGTTCGGTTTTTGAACGCAACCAATACAAGGCTCTACATAGAGGGGCAAGGAGGCATACTTGAAGGCGACGTTGATGTCCTCCTCGTCGGGCGGCATCCAGGTGAACCAGAGGTCCTGCTTCCCGGACAGGTCTCGGTTGGTGAGCGCGTTCGGTGGGCCGCCCTCGCACTGGAGCGCCCGCAGGGAGTCGGACCACTTGACGAAGTAGCCCTGCGGCTCGGCGGTGCCGCCAGCCGCCGAACGGAACACCAGGATGAGCGCGTTCACCGCCAGGTTCGGGGAACTCATGTTCACTGCGAGAGAAAGGTGAAAGGTAAAAGGTTTGGTTTGGTTTGGTTTATGGGGTTTAACGTCCCAAAGCGACTCAGGCTATGAGAGACGCCGTAGTGGAGGGCTCCGGAAATTTCGACCACCCGGGGTTCTTTAACGTGCGCTGACATAGCACAGTACACGGGCCTCTAGAATTTCTCCTCCAAAGAAATTCTAGCCGCCGCGGCCGGGATCGAACCCGCGTCTTTCGGGTCAGCAGTCGAGCACCATAACCACAGAGCCACCGCGGCGGCAAAGGCAAAAGGAAGGAAAAGAACGCGTTATGTATGCAAACGTAGCCCTCATCGATGAAAGTATACCTGACCAAACAAAAGTACTATCAGCAAGAAATGAAACGAGAACAAGACAACAGAGCCACGAACAGCAAATTAAGAAGCTCCTAAGCCAGGGGAAGTTCAATACTTGCAGATGGCCATTTCACTTCGAAAGCGCAAGGACTCTCCTTCAGAAGTGCTAAACAACCTCGCTTGTATTTGCTCTGCAGGAGCTAATGTGCTGCTATATTTTGTTGCTCCCTGAGATTTCTTGTTCGCGTTTGATTCGTTGCTGATAGCACGTTAAGCGCGCTTGTTTCGATAACGTGTTGATTCTGCGGAAAACTGTTGTGCTTGAGCAGCCAAAGAAGAGTAGCTTCACGGCTCCTGGTTTCCTTATTGACTTTCCAAGACAAGCATCGCGAAAATGGATGTCCTCCAACAATTGTCGTTGGTCGAAGGCTTTCCAGCGTTCCAAGTACAAGCCCGACTTCGGCTAGTACTAAACATTTGTTTTAATGCGAAAGCAGTACTCAACACGGTTACAACCAAAAAACTTGTGTGAAGCTTGACCTTGAAGGTGACCTTACTTAACAAGGTTCCAAAAAAGAATTTTGCGTGAAGCTAGACATTGAGGGTGACCGTACTTAACAACTTTCCAACCAAGAGCTCCTCGACGACACCGCACCTCTAATCACAACCCGCCTGCTGTTCGAGACGGGCGATCGCTTTTGAGAACCTTTCCTTGTCGTGGTGAATGGACTGTCACTGCGCCACCGGTCACCGTATGCCCATTTAAAACCTTTCTTTTATTTGAACTCCTTGCCGCTGTTGACTTACATCGTGCCTTAGTCTCATTCGCCACGCTGAACATAAACCGGCTAACGCTGGGCGTCTAATTCCGCCCCCTTTTGCTTCGGTTCAGAGAGGTGCCTCGCATTTGTCCGGAGCCGTTACACACAGGGATAAGAGGATTGCCTGCTTTTCAATTCATTCTTTTCTTCTCCAAGCACTAAACTGATACAAAACACCTTTTCCACGCACTATGCCTTTGTCAAAAAAATTATCTTCGCATCAAAGGTAAATCTCAACTGGGATTGGCTCGCGAAAGTTAAATTTTGTACCCTTCTGGTCTCTGCGCTTTTCGAAAAGATTTCGGCATAGCTCTCCACTACACGTTAAAAAGGGCTAGCAACACATTTCCTCTGCCCAACGCTCTTTCACAGAAGCACATTCATCAACTGAACGAAACAACATTCATCGACTGAACAAAAGCGCATTCATCGTCTGCACGTGCAGCAGACGCGCTCAAAAACCCCGATCGACCTGGCCTGGCATGCGACAAACATTGGGTACAGAAACTACCGAGTTTCTTTGCAGCGAAGGAACCGAAAGGCAAATCAAAAAGTTCCCGTTTGACTGAAAAAGGCGTGTCGGTCCCATTCGACCGGAAAAATCGCTTTCAGTGCATGAGGCGCTATTTGTTCCGGTGGAACAAATAACAGGACGAATGAAAGTGCGCAAAAGTGGAGAGGCGGAACTTGCATGTTGCACACTGGCAACCACGGTTGCAACGCTCCCTCTGGAAACTACCACAGCTGACAACAACGCATTTCATTTCCTCAGAGGACGCGGTAGAACATCCGTGCAATGTTGGTCCGCGTAGCGCATCACCAGCGACTGCCATCATTGTTCTTTTCCCATGGAGTCAATCGTGATTACTTAGGTATTTTGGATGTAGACAACTGTTACGTTCTGTCACGTATTCGAGCTAAATATACGCGAGGGTGGCGTTACAATGTCCCGCAGTCTAGTGCGATATTTAAAAAAAAAAGCTCCCCAAGCTTGTAAGGCACAGAGAAAAGAATACGTAACAAGCTACGTGGACGATTCGTTCACTACGAGACGCGCCATTAACCGTTACGCGGAACCTCTTACCATTTATTAAATCATGCGCAGTCTAAGAATAAACCCTGTTAAGATCGTAATTCATTTAAATTCCTGCTGTCAGAAAAATTGCGTTCAGGCGCCCTGAAAAGTTGACGCAGAAGAGCTGTCTGCCTCTCTTAAGCTTCGACTGTTCAGCGACAGCAAAGAAGAAATTGAATGGGAGCATAGAGAGATGCCGACGAAAGGAGAGCGTTTATTTATAAATATCACTGCTCTCGTCGATATTTACAATAAGTTGCTGAAACTCACAGAACTAGGAAACTTCACTGTTAGACATATGTGCATCCGTAGCGAAAGCAGATATAAACACTTATTGAACCGTCAGTGCGTTTAAAACATATTAAATGACATCAGATATTTGACACTGAGTGGAGATATTCCATTTACAAGTGGTTTTCGAAAGTCATGCAAATGGTATTACAGCCACCTGTGACTGTCAGTTCTGTTCGGCTTGAATAATCCGACCAGCTCAGCTAAGAGCTGCGCCGAGTAAGCCGTGGATAGGCTGCCGGCACGATTTTAATGAAGGCTCAGCTCCAGCAGAAGCCGTCGTTTGTAATAAACTAAAAAGAGCACCTGCTAGCGAAAGTATGAGCTGGTGTACAGACGCCACGCTAAGTTTAAACTATTTAACTCTGTATTCTGGAAGCGCATTAAGGTGCCGAGTAGCAAAAATAATATTTTAAAATTTATTTTTTGCTACTTTTACCGACCTTTCATAACACTCAGTGCATAAACAGAACTGGTTATAGCACTGCGCTTTATTCATTTATGTTTTGTGCGAGAAATTTAATATAGATGTGTGCAACGGCCGTCACATAACACCATTTCTGCATCCGCCATCTATTTCTAAGCAAACCAAGGTTGTTGCCGATCTAAGGTTTTGTTCTTGAAGCTTTCTCCTTTAACCCTCTATCTCTATCTTTTAAGCGCTCCAAAAGGAACTTCAGCTTTTTGCAACTGTCCATGCCTGAAAAAAAAAAAAGACTACGGCGCGCACTTCTTTCGTGAACGTATGGAGAAGGCTGCCTCAGAATTAAACTTCTTCTGGATTCCCGTTGAAATGTTTCCATTGTTACGGATCGCGCCATGATTCCTATCTGGTGTCATGCATGTATGTACTACTCGTTCCAGAAGAACTGCATGCAGCTTAAGGCTTCTTCAAGAAAAAAACATGACAGCGAGCGCCCCGAATGCTCGCGTGGAGAACATAAAGGGGGAACACTCCGCGCCGGGGATGCCACTGCGCGATATCGGTAGGCGGCAATGTCAACGACTTCGAAACACCGCCGAACCGGATATGCACGCCGACAGGTGCACAAAAAGCGGTGCTTAGAGTTTTTCTGTTTCAATCGTGCTGCATGAAGCCGCCACAGTTCACCTCGCGAATTCACTCACTGCTGGTCTGCCGTGGAACGACGGGAAACCCGATTGGGGCGCGATGTGTGACAGTCTTCAATTTGAGATGAAGATTTGACGGCCGACAGCACTTCGATAGGTGTGATACTGCGGCGGGCCCCATGTTTATGCTGTCACGCTAAGAAAAAAAAAACTTAGTAAACCGCAAAAAAAAAAAGTGCATTAAAGCCGCCGAGGACAGGAGAAAACATGTGCCTGCAGCAACAGGTGTAAAGACAGCCTATGCAAGGCTGCTTTCGAGTCTATGATGTGCTGAGGATAAAAACATTCAGACAGACGACGCGCAGCACAAATTCCCTAGCGACATTGCCCTTCAAATTTATGTGTCACGATCATGAGGCACACAGAAAAAACTAAGCGTGGGGAACTGAACGAATGAAATTAAGAACGCATTTCCTTTAAAAAAAAACAATCTATTCAACCATTTTAACCATTTCAATTTGGTAAGCTGATTTCGCTTCACATACTTCGTTGTCTATGTAAACGCCAAGCGTGCCAAGATCAAGGTGCACACAGAAAAATAAGTTTGGTTTGGTTTGGCTTCAGCGGTTTAACGTCCCAAAGCGACTCAGGCTATGAGAGACGCCGTAGTGAAGGAGTCCGGAAATTTCGACCAGCGGGGGTTCTTTAACGTGCGCTGACATCGCACAGTACACGGGCCTCTAGAATTTCTCCTCCAAAGAAATTCAGCCGCCGCGGCCGGGATCGAAGCCGCGCCATTCGGGTCAGCAGCCGAGCACCATAACCACTGAGCCACCGCGGCGGCGCAGAAAAAGAAGTGACTAACACCAGAAAACATAAAAAAGAGTGAAAAGATTGACTTCACAAAGACACTTTGTCCCGTCTTATTTTTACTTAATTTTGCTGTTTTGACAACACAAACTTGGTTCTCGCACGGAACCCCTGAGCATGACGCAAAGCTCCGGCAGACATTGCGATCAAACTTTTCCTGTCTGCAGATAAAGCAGCCTTCCTACCGCACCGGTCCTTTCGGAGGAAACAACAGCTGGCCAACAGCGCCGGGTCCTTCCTTAATTCGTTTTTCCCCCGTTTTGTCTCCATGCCGTATAGTTCTGGCGGGCGGCTCCTTATCAGCGCCGCAGATTCGTTTTCTGCTTCGCTCGTATCCCGCGCACGTCTCTCCGTCACGGGCGAACCGCGAGATGAGCCCCAACCGCTTCCCTACAAGGGCACAGCAGCCCATCGATCTGGCCCGTCACCGCCGGCACACGGCGGGCCCGGTTGCGCGTAGACAGGCCATGCGGCCATCGCATACACCCGCCGCTCGCGTGCCGACCCCAACAGGCTCGCACCGGGCTCACGGTTATCCGTCGGGAACGCACCGGGAATTCTGCTCCGTGCCCCCTACACTTCCCACTTTCTCCTCCACTTTCCGTCACTGTCTCCCTATTCTGGGGACGCCATGGCAAGAATCTCGCCACGGAATCTCTGAAACACCACCGCGACGACAGTTCGGAATTTCGTGCATCCTCGTTGTCGCCCCTCTGTGCCGCCTATTTTTCTTTTCGGGTAGTATTAAAAGAACCACTTTCTTCAACTACTTTGTTAGCGAACCCAGAAAAGATCACGCCACCCGAGAATACTGACAGTAATAGGCTCGGCGTTCGCGTCAGGCGTAGCCGTATACGCTGGAGAGCTAGAGAGAAATTGGTAAATTGGTTTTTGAGGAAAGGAAATGGCGCAGTATCTGTCTCACATATCTCGGCGGACACCTGAACCGCGCCGTAAGGGAAGGGAGGGAGGTAGGAGTGAAAGAGAGAAAGAGGTGCCGTAGTGGAGGTCCCCGGAATAATTTCGACCACCTGGGGATCTTTAACGTGCACTGACATCGCGCAGCACACGGGCGCCTCATGCGTTTCGCTTCCATCGAAACGCGGCCGCCGTGGTCGGGTTCGAACCCGGGTACTCCGGCTCGGTAGACGAGCGCCTTACCGCTGAGCCACCGCGGCGGGTAGGGAGAATTTCATGGAACGTATATGGAAGGCTTAATTTCTTGTATGTGCATTTTTTACGCCGACCTCTATACGCACTGCTGAAGCGCTCTGCCGACTGTGTAAAAGTGAACTTTCTGGAAAGGCGATTTCGTTGCGCTGGTCCTGTCTTCGCGGCGTGCATGAAAGTGAGATGTTTACTGCACGCTCCAATCACGCATCCTGCCACGAAAATAACTACCTGAGTTCCTCCTTCTGAAATTAACGATCCCAAGAATGCAATAAACCTTGGAACACGTGGGAAATGAAGACACCAGCTGTGGGCACACGGTAGCTGGAAACATCTTTAAGCTTTCAGTAAAGCGGCAGTAACTGAGCGCTTACAGAAGCGGCCCCTACATGTTTAACATGTGTCATGTTCAACCGTCCGATGATGACAGGTCTTGCTGTGCGTCGGAACGAGAGTTGCCTCATTTCAGAGGGAATCTGAGGACAAATTTAAGTTGGCCTATATCGACTGATTGTAGGGTTCTAACGGCAAGTGTAATGCGTGCGCTGACACCAATTAACCACAGATACCGGGGGCTATGCTACACCACTATTCACTTCAAAATGGCGGCGACCAGCCCTCGACGTGGACGTTACGGGTCTGATTCGAATGGCGGGGCAATTTCTAAATACAATTTTCTCAGCCTAAAATTGACTTCTCGCTACCGTAAAATAGTTAACATGCTCAGAAATAGACATAAAATCAATTTCTATTATTTGTACTGAGAGTAATAATTGGACGGAATTTCCATGACCCGCCGCGGTGGCTCAGTGCTTACGCTCGGCTGCTGACCCGAAAGACGAGGTCCCGGGCGCGGTGGCTGAATTTCGATGGAGGCGAAATTCTAGAGGCCCGTGTACTGTGCGATGTGAGTGCACGTTAAAGAACCCCAGGTGGTCGAAATTTCCGGAGCCCTTCACTACAGCATCTCTCATAGCCGGAGTCACTTTGGGAGGTTAAACCCTAATAAACTAATCTAAACTAAACGAATTTTCATCAGTGCTCCTTTAACTCGTGCCATCTGGGCACGGTTTGCGAAACTATACCCCGGCACTGAGCCGAGTTTCGCTGCATGGCGAAATAAGCACTGCCGGAATGCCTGTTTTGATCCCGCACAAAAGGCAGAAAAGGCGTTCAGAGACCCTATTCTGCGAAACCCTCTATACACACGGTGTCTCTGCGGGATCACCACGAACTACGCACAGGATTTACCGGACGAGTGCTTAGTATGCCATTCAGTTATGATGGAGCGGTTCCCGCCGCAACATGTCATGCGAGGAGCCCGCTGATGGAACAAGGGCCAGTATGGAACTCGGCGCCCAATCAATGATGACTAAAGTGCCGACCTCCGACCGAAAGTAACGCCGTAATGTCCGCAGCGACGAAGCACAGCGATATACTGATTGCGCCTCGAGGTGATATTGATTACTTTTTTATTATTCGTGAAGATGAGAGACAATGAGGCAAACGAGTGGCAGAGACGCGGCGGGGGTGGTCGAAGAATCACGCACGTGCGGTAAACGCGGGAAAAGCTAAATGGCCCCAAAAATATTGATGGCGCTCGTGAAAAGGTTAGGGAATCTAAACTCAAGACACGGCGAGGATACACGTACACTACTGGGCAAAGACGCTTCGTGACTCTAGCGGCCTAACGACTCTCGTAATGACTGCCCTAATGGTGTCTTTTTATGGAGGGAACGGAGGCTACCGTGATGACCCGCCCGTCTCCGCGCTCCTCTGTCGCCCGATTACCAAGGTCCTCTGGTCTTTAGAGTTGCAGCTAAGGTATTAGGCGCATGCCAAGTTCCAAGGATTCCGTTGTTGACTCCTACAGTGCAACTCCTGAAGTGCGACTCTTGAGATGCAACTCTTTTGGTGCAACTCCAGCGGTTGTGCGATGCAATTTTTGCTTCACAGGTGGTGAAACAGCGTGATCACATGTGAAGCAGCCATGAAAATTAGATATGTTTACGAGAAAAGCACAGGACAATAAACTAACATTTACCCATGCTCATACATCAAGTCTATTAGGGCAAGTTTGGTTTATTGGTTTATTGGGGTTTAACATCCCGAAGCAACTCAGGCTATGAGGGACGCCATAGTGAAGGGCTCCGGAAATTTCGACCACCTGGGGTTCTTTAACGTGCACTGACATCGCACAGCACACGGGCAAGTGATGACTTCAAAAAAATCATGACAGGCATGTTGATGGGCTGGGACCAATAGTTAGTCAGCATCTGTTGCAATAAATTACAGCTTTCAGCGTCCCCGCATACAGGATTCAGTGGTCATTTGTATGTGAGCGAAACGTCAACGGCGACATCGCATTCCAGTTAACGCGAAGGAGGAGAGATGGCCGTTTCATCGAGCCAAGGAAAGGGGCGTCTACAAAGCATTCGGTGGCTCAGGCAGAGACCAGATACTTCGGTCCTAAAAAGAGTTTAAAAACTGAGTGAGACAATATCTTTCAGCCTAGGGCATTTAATCGAAGTTCACATGTCAGTGAATGGCTTCACGACATCCACAAATGCAGCCCTTATACAACGGGTTGCTAACTCAGGACTAGCGATGGGCTTCACACATCTTAGGTAGGGAATAAATGCGCACGCTTAACCAGTAGAGAAAAACTGGGTGAGCCTAATCACGGGTGAAGACATCATTGATTCAAGATCGGGAGATTGACGCCGGCAGCATCTAAATGCTGTATGAAAGAAGGCTGAAGCCAGCAGGTTCCTTGTCGAAATGGCCATCGCATTGAAGCGCCAAGCTGCCACACCTGTTCAAAAAATATTGCAGAGGGATTACACACAATATTTAAACAAAGAGCTCCCGACCAGCGTTTTTCATCACCGAAAAAAAAAACGAAAACAAAATAAAGAACGTGACATTTCTGGTTTGGTTTGGTTTATGGGGTTTAACGTCCCAAAGCGACTCAGGCTATGAGAGACGCCGTAGTGGAGGGCTCCGGAAATTTCGACCACCTGCGGTTCTTTAACGTGCACTGACATCGCACAGTACACGGGCCTCTAGAATTTCTCCTCCAAAGAAATTCTAGCCGCCGCGGCCGGGGTAGACCCCGCGTCATTCGGGTCAGCAGCCGAGCTCCGTAACCATTGAGCCATCGCTGCGGGTCATGAAAATTCCATCCATATATCACTCTCAGTACAAATAATCAGACCCGTAACGTCCACGTTGAGTGCTGGTCGCCACCATTTTGAAGTGAATAGCGGTGTAGCATAGTCAGCAGCCGAGCACCATAACCGCTGAGCCACCGCGGCGGCCTGAACTGACATTTCTGAAAGAAATACTGGCACGGAATGATCCGGCATTATTTACGCGTGGTGCTGCACGAATGCTTTTCCGGTCACGTAAATTCTCGAACAATCGTATCGCCGCTCTTCCAGCGTACTTTGTGAAGTGTAAACATTCAGTGCCGATATCATCTCCGCTTTACGGTGCCTCTTCTGTCGCAAAAAAAAAAAAAGAAAAACGACCTAAAAACCATCGGTGCTGCTCAGAGACGGCGAGTCAGCTTGGCCAGAGATTGCTGCGCTTACACACAGCGCAAGCCTGCAGCGGGGCTTTCTTCGAGTCAATATTTCTGCTGCCTAGTAACCTGAACGTCACTCGGAATCAATGACGCACGTTGCTTAAACCTAGCATCCGCTTCTTCTTTCCCCCTGCAGTTTTCTTTCACCGCAATATAGGGGCGCCTCGTACTGCACGGCATGCTCCCTCTAAGCGGAATAACCAGAATTACCGTCTAGCCCAACTCCCGATCGAACGATCAGGGAAATCGATTCGAAATCAATTTGCGAAATATAAAAAGGGCGACCCAGTTTCTCGCCCGTCGTCAACAAAGTCACCGCTCCTCCATTTGATACATTGTTCGCCATTTGAAAATATCAAAATAAAGCGAGGCCGCTTGCAGTACCCTAGCGACGACGTACATTATCCACTAATGCACCCCGCATATTTTATGCGTTACAGTCCAACGGTAGATTATAATGCACTGCGCTGCAGGAGCACAGGATAACTATTTTAACGCACCATACGCCATTGAATTTGGACCCTAGATAGTACGAGTGCGCAGGTACATACAGTTTCGAAGGGACAAAAAAGTGACTTCGCCTCCTTTTATTCGGATCAGAACGTTAGTATCTTCCCTTAGCAAGTTTTCATCACAGGTAGGCGTTACGGGAAAGGATAAGTGGAAGAATTCATCGAAAAAATACCAAGAAAACGGATCGTACACATGCTAAAAGACTGGCTACGCAAATGTAAATCGGCGTCAAGGGCATTAAGAGTACGAGCAGTGTACAGACAGGACGGGCGCGGACAGACTTTATAATGAACTTCACCAGCCTTTTGAGAAACAAGGCGCCCCCCCTCCCCCCTCCCCCCAACCCCTCAAACGAGTTGTCGCCACTACAAGAGCCATTAAACTCCAGGCACGCCTGACCTTTGCGGGGTGGGAACGCTGATTTGATTCTCAACTCGCAGTCCACGTACTGCCTAAATCCATTCGCCCCGGCCCACCGCTAACGCGACCCCAAAGCGTGTGTTTTACCACGGCGCTCTACACCACACAACACGGTGCTGCTTAGCGGGGAGGGAGCCGGGAGAGCGTGTCCGTCACCCCATTATCCCCGCACAGCGTAAATCGGTCACGTCGCGGTGTTCGAATTACGCTCCCACTCCCCTTACCGCCACCACCTCCACCGCAGAGACCGGCGCGCGCGCTCTCCAGCACCGGGCTCGGTTCAGCTCCTGTCATTTTCTGCTCATTTCGATCCACCAGGGCTACTCTGCGGTCGTTCTCGCGGCGGTCGCCGTTGACGCGTGGCCCCCGCGTCGGCCGAGCGGAACCGCGGAGCGATGCGGCCGCGCCGACGTTTACCACGGTCCATCGGTCGCCCCACAACACGGGAGCCCATCCTGCGTACCATTCGCGGACCACTGGGGACGGTCCAAGGTCGCCACCAGAAGCAAAGAAAAGCTGCGTGCCAGGCAGCAACGACTATAGGCGCGCTCGATTCGGCGTTACATGCGCTTGACCCTGTGGTGCGTCGCACGCGTGCAGCATTCGTTTCACTGAGACTGCAATCGCTCGCGACCACTTCCAGCGCACATTGTTCGGGGCGTATCGAGCTTCTGATTATGCCGGTTGAAACACGCTGCCTTCCGTGTCACGCTACTACATCTGCGTGTCGGTGTTCTCTACTGGCAGCTGACAGATGGAGGTAGTTGGTGTAACGTCTAAGAAAACCTGGACTTAAAAAGCTGGGTAGACGAAAATGTGGCTTCCACAAAATGTTGCACGCAAACTGATTTATTCCAGCCACTTCGTGCGCCCTCGTAGATTTCCACACTTCACTGTGCGCGGCGCTTACGTGCCACTACAGGGCCCTCTACTCTGGAGACGGAGTCGTCCCAGGGGACATCCTTCCGGAGAGATAAGGGCACACAGACGGAGGGCATATTGGGAAGGGCCGAAAAGGGTGCTGAGCGGACAGCTGAGGAAGGAAGAACGTTGTCGTCGATGTAAGCAGGCTTGAGGTCGTCGAAGAAGACGACGGTGTCGCGACGGTTTATTCGGAGTACAAAAGTCTTGTCACCACGCGCGATGACGAGATGTGAGCCCGTACATGAAGCCTGAAGTCAACGGCTGGCACAGTACACGCACAAAAAAGCGTAGGCACTGTTTTCCAAACCGCGATGAACAAAGGGCGGCTTGGACTGGTGTGTGCCTAGGGGGAGGGGGGAGAACGGAGACTGGTCAAACGTCCAACGTAGGGTATACCAGGAGAAGAAAGGCCGAGGTGGCTTGGAGGCGGGCATACCGAATCGGCCGGTAGACGCAACGACATGCCGAGAAAGCATCATCTGCTGTCTTGTTTGATCCCCACAGCTGTTTTCTTTGCTTAGACCGAGAACCATACGGCTGAAGCGAAACCTTGAAGCGACCGCTGCCACTGCTATTACTTTTAGGGATGACCGTGATTACGATAGGGAAAACGACCGCGCAGAAGCCTGCGTGTGGTGGAAAACACCCACCGGGAATCGCAAGCAGTGATCCACGGGTCGCATAAGCGGCGAACACAACGCCACCGCCGAAACGGCCAGTGATATGACCTGCGCCATATATTATTCAGGCCCGGAGTAACGCAAGCACGGAGTCCCGGGAGTCAGAAACAAAGAACACACAATGCGGGAGAGTTTGGGGAAAAGCGACAACTTTCCCTAAAGCGGAGGTCAGGAACATGGGACGCTACCTCGGGTCACGACAGATAGGAGAAATAAAAGAAGAGAAAGAGAGTACAGAAAATCGCGCCTTTCCTGGCAATATTTCTCTGCTGTTCGACAGATGGAATAGCACGCCCGTAGCGAAACGGCAAAGAAAAAAGCAGAAGCCAAGTAAATGGCCAATGCTGGCACAAGTCGCGCCACGCGGACACTATAGGCGACAGAGCAATCGATCGCACACATATACGAGCCGAGTGCGGTTTTTCTTTCTCTGGCGAGCATTCTTTCGAGCGCCAGCCAGGAATTGCTGTCGTTTGAGAGCACGCTTGGGCTCAGCCCTGCGGGACAGGAAGCAAGAGTGTGCGTTGTCTGTTTGGAGACATTCGCCAAGAAAAACGACAGCGCTTTAATGAATATAATTCCGCCGGCGATTGTACGTACAATAGCTCCCCGGGAAAACTGACAAAAAAAAACGCGTCGCAGCGCTTAAAATCAAGCGGTTACAACGGCAAATCACGCCACATTTCAATCCCGATGATAATGGTCTGCCGCACCTGGCAGCGCGGTCCAATGACTGTAGACCATTCTGCTACTGCGTTCAAGTTTGACGGGACGGTTTTCAAACGTGAAGGCCATGTTTTCACGGAGACGAAGCGCAAACACGCAGGCGGGGTGAAATTTTCGGTTAAGTGAACTGCTTCAGAGGACGCTCGCAACTTTATTTAACAAAAAATCCTGCCCACAGTCCCCAGGCAGACCTTAATAAAGACAAATAGGCTTGAAACATTAAGCACCAACGGCTAATTACCTACAGCCATCTACAAATCTTGCACAAAGCGTCACAGTGTTTGAATCTGGCGAAATCGAAATCCGGGATTGCAATCCCGGTTTCTCATGTCCCCAGATTCAATCGCTTGTAAAGAAAACATGGAACCCCACAATCGCTACCACGGTAACTATTTAAGAACGTGCTGCCGAGCTCATCGCTTTGAGAAGTGTGATTCCTGCGTTCGCTAGCAAGCATGAAAAAGAACCGTATACGAAGAGTGGGAAGTCGATCTGAAACAAAAAGAAAAAAAAAAGATTGGAGGGGACACTTAAGCTCGGCCTTAAGGGTATGACGCGATAGCGTTAGTCCTCATACCACTACTGGCGCAGTGTTGCAGCTGTTACGCGATGCACCACTGCCCTGCGATGGCAGGTACTGCCACCGGTGAGGTGAGCCTTGTGCGGCCCAGGTTGTTCTTCCCGAGCGACCGATCATTGATATAACTGTCACCTGCCACGATGGATGGATGGATGGATGGATAGGAGCGCCCCCTTTGAAACGGGGTGGTGGCAATTGCCACCATGCTCAGCTTTTCTTTATTTATTTTTGTTTACTGTGTTGGCAATTCTCATTAAGATTCTCCATCACCTTTGCCTACGGTTTCCTACTATTCTAACCTTATGCCACATCTCTGCTTTTCAGCCACCAATCCTCCAATCGCTTTTTGCTGACTTCCACTGCAGATTTATTTACATGACCATTGTTATCTTTAAACCCTAGGGCCTCAGAAAGAGTGACTGTGCCTGCATCGACATCCGGATGGATACCATCACATTTGATTATGAGGTGTTCAATTGTTTCCACAGATCTACCACACACTGCACATGTGTCATCTTCTTCGTTAAATTTCTTTTTGTAGCTGCGCGTTCTAAGACGGTGGGGAGTTTTGTTCGCTCTCTGGTGGGCAGGTTGTGATGACGCCTCAAGGTCACGGGACCTATAGGTGGCCCACCTGCCTCCTGGGTTGCTCTCTGGGCTGCCAGAGTCATGCTCGGGATGTTTCGCTCACAGAGCCGACGCCGACAATGTTGACACCGGATATTTTAGTGAAAATCCTCGCGGTAAACTCGCAGCTAGCTGCAGAACAGCCTCAGAAAAAGGTTCACGCCCGCAGTGCAGACTGCTACGTAATGTATAAAAGGGTCAACAAAACTAAGGCGGCGGAAATTAATCCAGAGCCCGTCACTACAGCCTTACAGCGCTTCACTTACGCAATAGAGCAATGTAGTCCTGTAACGTGATTCAATTAATTCAACTAATTTCTGTGCAACTGCAGATTGCGGATCGAAGCAAAGCGGGAATGCTGCAGTCCGCTTAAACTCGTAGAGAGGTAACGATGCAAGATACAGGGGGAGGTACTGTGACCAAAAGAAAGACCAAAAGAGGCAAGCAAGAAGCGCAAAGCAGCGTCTTTTGGCAGAGGTCACTGAGCCTTCAGCGTAACCACGAGTGTCATAGGCCGCCGCGGTGGCTCAGCGGTTATGGTGCTCGGCTGCTGACCCGAAAGACGCGGGTTCGATCCCGGCCGCGGCGGCTGGAATTTCGTTGGAGGAGAAATTCTAGAGGCCCGTGTACTGTGCGATGTCAGTGCACGTTAAAGAACCCCAGGTGGTCGAAATTTCCGGAGCCCTCCACTACGGCGTCTCTCATAGCCTTAGTCGCTTTGGGACGTTAAACCCCATAAACCAACCAAACCAACGAGTGTCATAGGACGCGACCACACATTAGGGCAAGACCTCCAGAACAGGTTTATTGCTCGAAACACACAGGGACGTAGTGGAGGGGGCCCAGGAGTGACTTCGACCACCGCACAGAAATGGTGAATGTGCAGACAACGGCTGCCACAAAAGAACACGCGCCCAGTTTTGGAGTAGCTGTGTACGCTGTATGTAAGCACAGCGTCTGTTGTTGTCGACTTATGCCATGCAGCGTCACCGCGCGAAAGTCACTGTACACAACAGTTGTCCGTGCGACCGAGCGCACTGGATGTCAGCCCGACTGCTCCGCGAAAACAAAAACAGGCAGCGACACGCATGCGCAAAGGTAAAGCCATTCGCCCGTTAAATTTGCTGAGCAAAGCGTAACCCCACGCACCATGCCTGACCTTCGCCGAAAAAAAGCAAAACGGGGAACGCGTTCCAGCGTCGGCGCCGGCTTGCACAAACGTTCAGCCCACGTACGTGACGGGAAGCGATCAAACAATTTCGAAGTAAGCATTTAGAAAAGCAAAAAAAAGGAGAGATAAACAGTGTTCAAACGAAAGGGCACGAAAAATAAAATCAGGCACCGGATGCCTATACTGCACTTTTTTTTTTCTTTTTTTAGAAAAGAAGCGCCGACTTCTCCTTTCCTGCTTTTTTTATTTTTTGCTATCCCTGCAACATTGGCAACAAACAAGATCGATACGCGCTCGCGCATGAAGGGCGCAGAAAAGAAATAAAGAACGAGAGTTTTTTTCACAACGCTTGCAATCGCGCGCATTTCCAAATTACGGGGATTACTCATCGGCGTGTCTCCGCTTCTCTGTGCGCGCTTAGAAACCTGTCTGCGCATGCGCGGAGTGACAGTCGCTCCTTTCCACGCTAAATACTCCATTCCAATGATCGCAGTGTCCCTGAAAGTCTGCCATCTTGCACAATAACATGGACAAAAGTACAACGGCTGATAAGACAGGATCGCTGCTACACCGCGTGAGGGCCCGTGCAGCCCGCAAAGCACTTTTCGTGCTCGAAAGTTGCTTTTCTTTGAAATGAAGGGCTGCCAAGCGACGGCATCGAATGTGCTTCTGCAAATGAAAGCTTCTACGTGCCGAGGCTAAGCTCCGGAATGCCAGCCGCTACGCAAAGAGAGTAGAGGAACGTAGACCATCTATCAGACTCACTAGACAGCTGTATACCGCGGTCCGCGGCACCGCAGTCCTGGGCCGCATCAAAACCGATTGGACACATGCAATGAACTGCAGTCTTTAGCGGATGCAGAGAGAATAGATAGCATGATATCCGAAAGAATCATTTTCAGCCTTCCACTCAATATCTACGCCTGACGCACATATATGCAGACACACACCGGCTATGGTTTGGTAGTTATCCGCCAGCCCCCGTGTTTTTCACCGTCCTTTCTAGCCGAGATGAAGGCCTGTACCAACCAGTGCGACCTCGACCTTGGAGTGGTATGCACGCACACTTACAAGTCATCCCTACCATTCCAGGCATTACAAGCTAGAAAAAACAGCAGGCAGGCAATTCGTCCGCATTCTTAAAGCGTGGAGTACCGTGAAAGCGACAGACTTGGATGGTGTGCGCATTCACCACGGGATCGCGAAATCGCTGCATGCATATGCGCCCGCGAATAGAATCCCGAGCGACGCTGCCAGCAAGCAAGGACGCGAGCCATGCACAGGCCGACACCCTGCACAGCCGCTCCCAGCAGGCTGTACAACGCATGAACACGGGCGTCAACCAGCGTGCAAGCAGAAAAGACGCGCACCAAAGAGCGCCGGGGAGCACCGCTCCGACTCATTAGGTCCAGCACACAATCCGCCCCATGTTGCCCCCGGGGGAAAGCATTCAGCGTTACGTAGACAGACAACACAAAATAAGATATGCTTTCTCTGTTATTCATTCACTTAACACCGATGCTGGCAGGCGAAGCATCTGACGCTGGGGCGCAAGCCCGGTGGTATGCGCATTTTCACGCTAATGTGACAGCTAGCCTTGCACAGTTGGTGAACGAATCCAATATTATACGAATTTAGCACAGTGAGTGTATCGATTTAGAAACGGACAGTAAAAAGCTTTGGTAGCAACGTGCTTGCGTAGGGACGCATGCCGTCGCGAAAATAACTAAGAAAACCGAAAGAATGCGAAATGTTTGGGCTGCGCCGGACTTCAGGGACAAACGAGATTACAAGCAGCTCTCCTCCACCGTTGGCTTACACGACATCAAACACGGTGAAAGCGCCTGAAAATGACACTATCTTCTCCTATTTGCACAAAGATCTAAGAAGCACAGCACATTAACAAAGTTCTTCTGAAGATTATACGTACACAGGAACATTGAAAATTTAACACAGGGCGCCCGAGGCCAGATCGTTCCCCTCATCTGGCTGATCTCATTCCGTCTTTCTTTTCTTGCTCCTTTTAAAAGCAAATTAAATCATCCATCTGTCTCGCGCTCTGAGTTCGCTCAGAGAATAGGCACACATAAAAACCGATCGGCAGCCGTAAATAACTTTCCCGTCAGGTCGAAACAGCAATTGTGACAGGTATCGCCGGTCCACGAGCTGCACGACATACAAATTCGAAACATACTACGCAGGCCGGTCGGATATCGTGTATCGGGAGGCATGCTGTGCCGACTGATCAATACAAGAAGCGTCGTACGCACCCGCCCAGACAGTGTGCGTGCTACTACTCCTTTATTCATTCGCCCCCCGTGTGCCCGAGGCCATATAGGCGGAGAGAACCATGCCATTTACAGTTTTGCGTTACACGTCAACGTCACTTCATCTGAGTCGGCGACGTGCTGGGTTTCCTCGTTCGTCCCGCACAACTATTCCTCCCTATCCCGTCCGAGCACGCGTCGTGCCTGATGGGGATCCGAGCAGCTGAAACACCAAAAAAAAAAGGAACAGCTAACGCACGAATCTGAAACGAAAGTATGTGAGTAACCCGGTGTGGAGGTGGGGGGGGGGACTTGACGAGCGAAGGGAAGCGGGGGGAGGGGGTAGTGCGGTAGGCTGTGCGGCCCGGGAGTGGCCCCCGCCGCTGCAAATATGGTTTTTCATCACGACGCGCAGGCGTTTCCACCCTACTCAGATTCCCCTTCTAATGCGGTGCTTGGGGAACATGGGGACAGGGGACGAAGGACGCTCCCTCGCCCCTTTCGTTTCCTCTTTCTTTTCTTTTTGAAAAAAATAGCCCTCGCCAACGTCTTGCCTCCTACTGCCCGATTCCAGAGAAACCCGCTTGGGGGGCATCAGTAGCTTTCGTTTTCCTAGCCGAAGGAAGAGGATGATTCGAGGGACAAAACAGAAGGGGAATACGAAGAACGCGAAAGAAAACAACGGCGCAAACTAGGGAGATGGGGAAGAACGGGATTCGGGAAGGGTGCGCGCGCGGGATACAGAACACAGGGAGAAACATCCCGAGGGAAAGGAGGAATGCCACTCGCCCACAGTCGGAGTCGGGATAATTACAAATATACAGCAAAAGAAAGCGGAGGAGCCTGTGCCTTAGTAGGGGAGTACGCGGGATAAGCGTCATTTTTCACGTGAGCGCCGCTTGCGTACCCCAGACAAAAGATGGGGAAGAACGGGGAAGGAAGGGGAAGCCCCGCGCTGGTCCCGAGTCCCCAGCCGGTTCGTTTGTTCGTGATAGGACTCTAGACGTAATTTGCCCGCGGGTGCATTCATTACGGCGTGGCTCGGGAGGAGGCAAGAAGGCGTCGTAGCCAATATGCCCGTACACACCGCGTAGCCGAGCTGTACACCGTACACCCTGCAGCTTCAACCCCCCCCCCCCCCCCCCCCCTCCCATTCCCTTCACTTTCTATATCCAGCCGGCGTTAGCGAGCAAGTGACCGTGCATATCTGGCCCGCGCAGGCTTCGCGGTAGATGCAACCAGGAAACTGGGCGGAATGCTCTCGGGGAGGGATTGGGTTCATCTGCTTAACTGAGTCGCGTTGCCAGGCGACTAAGCCACTTAAAGTACCGCGGTAATTCGCGCTACATAACTAATTCCATTACTCGGGACATGTCAGGAGTTACGAACGTGACAAGAAAATCCTTGCATCGAACTTGCACACGACGACAGTCCATGTAGCAGCGGAGCTGCTGTGCCTACAAGGTTCACATCTTGGCAAAGCAGCGCAGACTCAGTTACTATAGGTTAGGCTCGTCAGAATTATCAAACGTAACCGGCGCCTGTAAGTTACGGCCCGTGTAGGGCCTGGACCGTAGTTGTTCTCCGGACTGTAGCTCTTGTTATTCGTATTCCAATGTTGATTGATACGTGACTGAAAGAGCTTGATGATGAAACAAGTGCGCTGGGAACACCCTCGAGTACGTCAGCAAGGAAGTCATGCTGGAATATGCAGCTTCAAGCTACACTTAGTGCACCAGAAACAAGCGAGTCAAGAGGAAATAAACATGTATCCGTAAAATTTAGAGGCCTCATCAGCGTGCGTGCGAGTAAAACTATAGTAACACCGCGCCTACTGCGGTCTGGTTGCGCACAGCGCTGTTATGAATAGAAAAATGACCTGTCTGTGCAGCTCACGACGTGCTCGTGAAATTCCATGGACGCATAAAAACAAAACAGCAAGGTCATCTGACGTTATAACGGTCTTAGCATGTATTAACGACACAGCTTTGCAAGATGACAAGCGGCGTTAACTGGAGTGCACAAAACAATTCGCCACGAGCATTACGACATTTGCTGCAATGAGACTGCACGTTAAAGAACCCTAGTTGGTCGAAATTTCCGGAACCCTTCACTACGGCGTCCCTCTTAGGCGCTGAGTCGCTTTGGTACGTGAAACCCCCATAACCCAAACCATGACAACATTTACAGACTTCGCACTGTGACGTGATGAAAGCTATCCTCATTGATTTGACAAGTGTTAGGACCAACGGTGGTCATCATCATCATCATCATCATCATCGGCCTGACTACGCCCACTGCAGGGCAAAGGCTTCTCCCATGTATCTCCAACTTATCCTGTCATTCGCCTGTTGCGGCCACCGTATCCCCGTAAACTTCTTAATCTCATCCGCCCACCTAACTTTCTGCCGCTCCCTGCTACGCTTGCCTTCTCTTGGAATCCATCCTGTTACCCTTAAGGGCCACCGGTTATCTTGCCTTCGCATTACATGCCCTGCCCAAGCCCATTTCTTCCTCTTGAATTCGGCTAGGATGCCATTACCCCGCGTTTGTTCCCTCACCCACTCCGCCCGCTTCCGGTCTCTCAACGTAACGTCTATCCTTTTTCTTTCCATAGCTCGCTGCGTTGTCCTTAACTTAAGCTGAACCCTCTTTGTTAGCCTCCACGTTTCTGCCCCATAGGTGAGTACCAGTAAGATACAGCTGTTGTATACTTTTCTCTTCAGGGATATTGGTAAGCTACCATTCACGATCTGAGAGAACCTGCCATATGCGCTCCACCCCATTCTTATTCTTCTAGTTATTTCCCTCTCATGATCCGGATCAGCGGTCACTACCTTCCCAAAGTAGACGTATTCTCTTACTATTTCCAGCACCTTGCTACCAACTGCAAACTGCTGTTCCCTTGCAAGACTGCTGAACATTATTTTGGTTTTCTGTATGCTAACTTTACCCCACCGTTCAGCTCTGCGCGTCTAACTGCTTACGACATTTACTGCGATGTCAGTGCACTTTAAAGAACCCCAGGTGATCGATGTGCTACAACGGTGGTAGCACATCGCGAATGAAAGAGGACAGCGCCAATTTCCTCACACTGTAAGTGTGCAGGTTCAACAAGCTGTGCATCATGGCACTTCCCAAATGAACGAGAACAGTTCCATTTACTTCGTAGTGCAAGGTTTAAACATTCCGAATACACTGTGACTACAGACGACGTGTTTTGACAATAATGGCGACTACGATGACCAAAATAATGGTAATCCAGCCAAACGATCACGTAGTCACGCCTCTTCGCAGGGACACATATGTCAGTGCATATATACAACGCAAACGAGCTTTCAACGCATGTTTGCACCGCGGAAAGTGTTTCTTTGTGGATTCGTAGTCACCAGCGTATAAGCAAACTACAGCATCACCGGAGAGCATGCCAACAGACGCATGAATATAACTGTAGTTTAGTAGTTTTTTTTTTTTGCATCCCCTTCTTCCAGCCAACTAAGCACACACCGGCGCATACCTAGCCAGCAAAGTTAACGCTGCGAACGCAATTCGAGGCCAGCTGGCGTCAGCGAAACATCGCAAAGCAGCGATTCACAAATGCCACCTACCTGCCACCTGGGGCTGTGGTGCGCGGCAAACCCCAGCCCCAGCTTCTTCGAATGCCGCGCATATGTATTAGCACCCTTCCGTTTCCGCGCAAAACGGGACGTGCTCGTAAACAAAGAAGCGTGCGAATCGGGCGATTGGTTCCAGGCGCTCGCCACGTGCACAGAAATTTGTCACGCACGCGCTATAACACGGGCCAATCTCGTTTGTGCTGAATGTGCGAACTACGTGTAAGCGTGTTCGGTACGTGGCGACCGGCGACCGATACTCAAGCTTTGTTCCCACCATCTCTTTTCTTTTTGCTTTTTATGACAAGGGGTGTACGTTCCTACTCCTCCATGAAGCACGGCTTGACTCCCGTCTCGCTTTCCCGTCCAGCGACGATGGAGGAAAACGAGGGAGAGGAGGAATGGATGGGAGCCGCGAAAAGCGATCGGAGCCAAAGTGCCGCAACCGCCTGCGGCGCCCAGCACTTGACAATGGGCCCCGCCGAAGCCGCACACGTCCCTGCGCTCTTTCCAGGCGCTAAAGTGCCGGCTGCCTCCAATTTTTATTATTACTTTATTCGCCTCCGCTTTCCTCCTCTCCCCCCCTCTTTCTCCTTCTCCCCTTCTCAAGATAAAAAGAAAAGTCTCTTCGGAGACGCAAACACACAAAGTCGATTTCAGCACGGACGACAGCAGCGTGTCGCTCACAGCGTTACGCGATGACAGGTTGAACAGACTCCCGCTGAGACGAAGTATAATATACACAGTTCTTCGGCGAACCATTAAGCCGTTCATCCGTACTGGTGATATCCGGCGCCGGATCATTCGCCGCGCCCACGGGACTTCAACTTTCGCGACAGCGCGGGAAGCCCGGGAAAAAAAAAAAAAAAAAGAACGGCTTTTGGTGCAGCGAGCGCTGGCACCGCTTCGTGTGGTTTACACGATTAGTCTTCCTTGCTTCTCTCGGAGACAGCGCGGCGAAGCAGGCAGTCCAACTCGAGAGAAAACGACAGTGGAGGGTGCGGCTTACGTAAAGCAAAAGACGTCTGAAGCCTTTCAAGCACGCGTGACGAAGGTGCCTCGCAGCTTGGACATGAATAGAGCATCGCTACAGCCGCAGAGACCCTTCAAAAGTGCTCCGAATGTGTGCGCCTGGCGGGCTGGCTGTTACTTTCAGTTACTGCCTGTGCTCTATCACTTCAGGGCTGTACGGCACCAAACGCATAAGGCGATGCGATACGGCGCGCCACAGGAGGTTAAAAGACGGGAGAATAAAAAAACAACGTCTGCACTAACCGGGGGTTCGATTGCTTTCTGCGAACTCTAGCAGCGTCGCACAGAGCCCTAAATACGTACCGATAGGCAAACACAATAAAAAATGTCACATGGAAACCCCAACTATACCGTTTGCAAAAAAGGGAGTTCACCCCTCCCCACCTTTCCCGCCCTTTTCAATTATATGCCTTTCTTTTTCTTTTCAGCTGCGCAGGCAATGAGAATTTATGGAGACAATATGGTAAAATGGCATAGTTTCTTAGGAGGAGCTAGATAGGTAGAGTCCTGACCAAAGTACACCAGATCGCAAACAGAGAAACGATGGAAACGGCGAAGAAAGCCGTTTCGTGCGCCGAATGCACCGAAAAAAAAAAATGTAGCGCGTATAACGCGCTTTTTCTTTTACATTTTCCTCTTTTACATTTTCAGTAAGTTCGTAATTGCAGTAGCATCACTGTCAGACGGAAGCAGTACGGAGGAACGACTGCAGAAAAGAAAAGCCGGAAATTAAATCAAAGATCACTTAGTAAAACACGTTGCGGGGCTAGTTGGTTATGCATTTTCTACGAAAAACGTGTTCAATAAACATAGTTGGAGTCAGCGCCCATCCTGTCATGTCCTCTGTGTGTTCGCACTAAAAGTTAGCGCTGCTTAAATTTGAACGAAAGAAATCAAAGAAAAGATCCCTTCCCAAGATTGCGCAGCACCCCCTCCCTACTTCATAGTTCAACAGAGAAAGCAAAGCCAATGGCCTCTTTTAACAGAGCTCTTAGATCGCCCCGGTTACGAAACTCCCCATAAGGCGCGGTGTGTTACATCCGGCTCGAATTGGTCGAAAACTCGCAGGTTACCTGACTGTTACGCCGCTCGTGGCATTGATGAGGTGAGTTCTCCAAAGATGGTAGAAACGTAGCAGGCTGTCCCCAAATAGTTGACTGCCCAGCTCCCAAATGGCCCATTGTTCTATGAATCCCAAAAACCAGGCACCAAGCATGGCCGGATTTTTATACGTAGTTTCGCCGTATTAGAGGATCAACGAAATTCACTCATAACGCTTTCATTCTGCCATCGCGGCCTAAATTCTCCTTGCCCGATATCAAAAGTCCGATAAATCCCACTGCTATCGTGACGCCCAAAAATAGCTGCGGCCACAGAGCATGGAAGCCAGAGAAAAAAGCGTGGTCGCGTGATTCACGGCCGTGACACGTTCTGGCCGCTTCGCGTGCCGTGTGAGTCCCTGTGTTCGGATAGCTAGCTGTCAACGCGCGACACGCCTGACCGTGCGTTCCGGGTGACGCGTAGATGAGGGGCTGGCAAGCGAGCGTGGGGACACTGCGCCAACGGATCCTTGACTCTATATCCCCCGCACTTTTTTTTCTTGTTACGATGAAATACCACGTATCGTATTCAGTGTCAGCTACGACACGCTGACACGCCCATATCCGAGAAGCCCCCCTCCCCTCTAACACACGCACTTCTCCCAAACAGCACACAGCCTATTCGAGTATGCTTCAGGAGGACAAAAAGCTGGGCGGCTTGGTTTCCATTTGCCTCTAAAAGCGCGAAAGACGGAGACCAAGAAAGATTCGAGACAACACAGCGCTAATAAATGAATCCTGATTTTATAGGCTGCAGATGAAAATAAGCATAAGCAACGGACATTATCTGAAGTTAATACGATAACCATACAAGGTTTAAACAGATACCAGCGTGACATTTGCACATGCACCTGCCCACCAAACAAAAACACGAGATGAATATGGCACAATACACAGTCGGAGTCAGTCGTGCCTTGCAAGCGCAGATTGAAGGAACGAAATCTCATTTTTATGCAGGTTCACTCAATAGCCCAAAAACTGAGGACTACGAGTCGGCGCTGTCCACCTCACATTCGGAAGACGAGCTTTCGCTGGTGAACCGGGCAAGAGCGGTAGCAAAAGCCAATGGGCTCCTGGAATGAAGGCTTACCCTGTTAACTGCGATTTCCTCTATGCATTAAACGTTTTCTCACTCACTCACTTACTGAAGCCTCTGCCAAACACGCTTCCTCTACTTCCACGATAAAAAAAATGCTTTTACCACTTCACGCGAAACTTGATTCCGATATCTGTACAGTATCCACGTTCCAAATCTGGTTGAGAACCCCTGCAGTCCCGGTAGTGCGAAACAAGATTAGAGCTACGCGATTGGCCCAGCAAATCCGGGTGTTCTTTTAGGTATGCATTCACACTACGCCCAGTTTGCCCTAGGTATGTCTTACCACAGGAAAGAGGACCTGGCCGGTCCCCTGTCGGGCTCCTCGCTGCGTAACCGAAAAGAAATATTTCCACCTTTTTATGCACCAGGTACGCGGCGCAAAGGTAGTAGTCACCAAGGTAAGGAAGTTCAAGAATGGGCGACTCCAGTGCCACCGACTCGTTCGCCAATGGTGGGGTTGCAAGCCACTGTTCAAGCGCCCTAATGTATAATCCTTGCCGCGCGCTGGACTGTCATCTCTAGCACACTGTACAGAAAGATTAATGGCCCCAGAAGTACATCTCTGCTGAAAGTTCACCGAGGCCAAAAGTTTATAAACAGAGGTTTCACCAACGCCAAAAGTTTATACATGCAAATTGTTTGCCGACGCCCGAAGGCTACCGGTGCCAAAAGTTTAGCGATGGCAAATATCGTTGCCAAAAGTATTTATTTGTCCAAAAAGATAAAAACAGAGATGTTTACCGATGCCAAACATTTACCTAAGGTCAAACCGTAGGTAAATGTCGCTAAGTGTCTTTAGTTGCCCAAAAATAAAACGAAAACGTTTGCCAATGACAAATGTTCACGGGCACCAAAATTTAACAGATGCCAAAGGGCTGCCGAGAACAGAAGTATACCAAAGGTGAGAGTTTATTCCCGCCCACAGTTCAGTGACGTGAAAAGTTTACCTGCATCAAAACTTCACAGATCCCGAAGGCTGTCAACGCCAAGGTCTACGAATGCTGGAAGTTTAGCGATGACAAATGTTTGTCGACATCAAAAATTTACCCACTTCAAAGGTCTAGAGATCCCAAAAGTTTTTTTTTTACCAACGCTAAAAGCCTACCAATGCCAAACATTTACTTGCGGTAAATGTTTACTTATGGTAAACATTATGGTACATTACATACACTGGTACATTATGGTACATTTAGTTATGGTACATGTTTACCGATGGTAAATTTTTAACAGTGTAAATGCCGCTAAACCTCTCTATTTCTCCCCAAAAGAATTAAAAGAGCACTTTAATTGCAAGTGAAAATTTGCCGACAGAAAAACTTTACATATGCCAAAGGTTCAACGAAGCCAGAAGTCTACCGATGCTGAAAGTTCACCAACACTAAAAGCATACAGATGTCAGCAGTATACCGACACCGAAAGTCTACCAGCGACAAAAAAAATTTAGCGATGTCAAAAATTTATGGCAGCAAAAGTTTAGAGATGGCATAGGTTTGCGGACGCATAAAGGCTACCGATGTTCAATGTTGCTAACAGTGTTTATTTGCCCAAAAATAAAGAGAAGAAAATGTTTATTGATGAAAACAGTTTACAGATACGAACCGTTTACGGACGCCATAAGTTTAGAGACGTGAAAGGCTTACCGACGCGAAAATTACCAATTCCAAACGTTTATTTACGGTGAAAGCTTACCGACGGTATATGTTCTTGATGAATGTCTTAATTTGCACCCTCCCATAAAGAAGAGAATGTTTACCGATGACTGAACTTTACCCGTGCCAGAAGTTCACCGATGTAAAAGTTTAGCTATCATGAATGTTCACCGATTCAAACAATTTACCCATAGTAAAAGTTTACCAATACCGCGATATGTAGGGCGCAGAGGGGACAGAGCACGAGGGCGAAAAGCGTCACCCCGTCAGTCGCCGCGCATGGGACTGGGTTTCTCTAACAGCTGTCGCTTCGGTATGAACCCGTATTCTACGGCCTAGTTAAGCCATGGCAACGTACGTCGGAGAGGGTATACTGTCGCGGGCTAGTTGGGTCGACATGACAGAAAGTAACAGCGCAGACACAGGACGACTGTGTCGTTCACCTTCATCGCCCTGTGTCTGCGATGTTCGCTTCTAACAAGCGTTGGCCTGTATAAAAAATCGCCCCAGTACAGCAAGGTTGCGCATGTGCGCAGCTCGTGTGGATGCGCACAGGCGCACATGCACATGGCAGAAGCGGACGCAAAAGAAGGTAAGGTGTTCATTGCACTCCGTGCTCCATACTCCACTACTTCATAATACACTCTTGTTTCAAGCACTCGCTGTAATGGTAGTGCGACTGTTACTGCCACTCCAACCAGTTATTTATCAAAGTAAGCCCTTTATCGCAAGTCGCCACTGTGGAGACAGCCTCTATACCACCGCTCACAGGGTGAATACCACAGGGTCGTTAGTCACGTTGAGACGTGTCACGCGAGTCTGGGACCCCGCAAGGCGTGGTTTTGTCCCTATGCGCATGCTTCACCTATGTGTCCTGCCTAGGCAGCGTCGCTTCGGCTGAGATGAGCCAGCAACAACAGCACTAGTACGCAAACGAACCGCATCTAGAACTTATTACACAGTTTATTTTCTATCCACCGAATATACTCCAAAAAATATCTGCGAAATAGAGAAACGTCTCAACTGACTGTTTTTAAATGTTTAATAAGCGACCTTTTCTCTTTTCTTATTAGGGAATATAACTTCAAAGCTCTGCTCTCTATACTATCTTAACTAGCCACAAAGTGAGTGTAAAATTTAAGAAGAGCTGGCGGAGGTGGTGCTTACGTCACAAGGTCACGTGGCTTAGGTGGCCTACCTGCCTACCTACAACTAAATAATCTAGGCTGCGCTCAGTGGCCTATACACAGAGCGGCGTTGGTTAAAGAGCGCCTCGCACCAGTTGTACACACACTGGCAAATCTGTCCTTCCGTATTTTCTTTGCTTCGTTGCATAGCCACGAGTCGTAAGCAGTCTTCCCATCGGGAAGAAAATGTCAGTGGAATTGGTTCGTAACGTGTCGAAAACAATGGCATTTCGCGGGCTTCCGAAAGTAGGCGAACATTATTAGGCGTACATTATTTATTTATTCGCTTAATTTATTTTTTGCCGGGCACCGAAAACCTGCACCTGAAGTACCTGCCATCGCAGGACAGTGGCGCATCGCTTAACCGCTGCACCTCTGCGCCATAAGAGAGGTATGAGCACTCCCAGGGATCTATGAATGTAAAGTAGAGAATGACTTTCTGCATCACAATCATCATCATCAGCCTGACTACACCCACTGCAGGGCAAAGAGCTCACCCATGTCTCTCCAATTAACCCTGTCCTTTGCCAGTTGAGGCCACTGTATCCCCGCAAACTTCTTAATCTCATCCGCCCACCTAACTTTCTGCCGCCCCCTGCTACGCTTGCCTTCTCTTGGAATCCACTCCGTTACCCTTAAGGACCAGCGGTTACCTCGCCTTCGCATTACATGCCCTGCCCAAGCCCATTTCTTCCTCTTGATTTCAACTAGGATATCATTAACCGGCGTTTGTTCCCTCACCCACTCCGCCCTCTTCCGATCTCTTAAAAATGGATCTCCGATCTATTTTTTTATGCAAAGCGCTCGCAGATGCAGCGCAACGAAGTTTCGACCATGCAGGCAGTGAGTATCGATAGAGAGGAAAAAAGATCTGTGTAACGGCGGCACCAAAGGGACAGCTGTGAACGATTTGGAGCGTAATTAAGAAGGCTAGATGGTGTGTTTTTTGTCAAGGCTAGCATGAGCCATCTAGACACGGAGCCATCTAGATACCGATCTTACAAAGATTGTCCTTTTTCAATGGGTACTGACACCAAATTTAGAACGCTAACAAACGATATGATTTGTTTCATAGGCGTGAGGATATGCCTTCTAAAAAGTTTCAGTCGCAGGCGTTGAGTAGAACATAATATGGTTTTGAATCCTGTCCAGCACTCTAAGAAAAAAAGGTGTGATTTTAGTCCTTTAAGGGGGTAAATTCACTGACGCTGTGGCGAGCCCCTTTTGGTGCAAATTTGCACCCTCGTCGGGGGACTAAGTGTGTATGGTGTAAAGTTTAGGCTGCAATAGGACTAATGTTATTCCGTTTGATCAGGTGTAAGTATAAGCCCTTTATGACTAACGTTACCCTTCCTCAGAAAGACTGACGCTTAGGCCGTGAAAGTGCAAACATATGCTCTACTTTCTGATGCATGTTTGCACCCACTCGGAATAAGCTTATGCTCCATCTCAAAGCGTAAACTTATCCTCCCAAGGGCTACAATTAAGCCTTTTAAATGAGCTTACTACAACGCTCCTGAAGTGCAACTTTACACCTTGTCAATGGGCGTAACGTTGTTCTGCAAGAGGATATGGTTTTGATCTTTTCAGGTGCACCCTTACACCGTGTTAGAAAGGGTAATGTTAAGCGTAAACTTGCCCTCGCAAGAGCTATAGGTAAACCTACCTAATCAGTTTATAACAGCGCTCCCGAAGTGCAAGTTTGCACCGCATCAGTGGGCGTAACATTGATCTGCAAGTGTGTATGTTTTGCTCGTTGAGGTGCATCCTTACGCCTGTTTTGGTAGGGTAACGTTACCGTCCAGAGGACTGTAGGCTATCCCGTATTGCAGTGTATTGATACACCTTCTCGAAAGTAAGGCACAGGCGCGTTCGCTGTGATACTTTTTGGGCCTGGAAACTAATTCCCTGTGTAAGTTTGTGGTAACGGTGCATCAGCTGTAATGTATAACTCCCATTGCAACCAAACGCAGCATTACCATACACCTACAGAACAAAGTCCCCGCAGGGAGGCGTCTGCAGCATGCAGACGTTGGTGAGTGGCGACACCACGGGGTTAACCCGAGCATCCGCAGGGACATCCCCGCAGGGGGATGATGGTGAACAATGCGTCACCACGGACCCGAGCATCCGCGCCTAGCCGTGCGTGGCATCGCCGTGTCCGGGGAAAAGGGGATCCTGGTGGTTGAGCCGATGCCGAGCGTTTGGACCCTTGAGGCCCCTCGGCGGAGGCAACACACCACTTTGGCCCCAGCTTCCTGTAGACGGCACCTCCGGCCTGACCCGACCGGGGGAAATCGGCAGTCGCCTTTTCCTGTCCTCCCCTCTATCTTTCACTTTCCTATCTCTTTCTTACAACTCTCCTGTCTCCTCCTATTTTCTTTGTTTTTTCCTCTTTTTCCTGGCGGCGAGGGTTAACCGTGTGTGACCAACTATCCCGAGTTGAGTCATATTAGGTTATAGTTAAGGTGTACAGCTGGCGTGGGCAGGGCTCGCTTGCGAGTTCCTGTCGCGTCCCCTCGTTGGGCTCCATGGTGGGTGGCTGGCACCATGGCCGAACAACACATATTTTTCATGGCTCCCCCTTTTTCCAAACCAGATCGCCCTCACAAAAGAGGGCGGAACGAAGCAACCGCAGAGTTTTTCCAAAAACCAAAATCATTTCCAAAGTTCCACGTTCTTCATTGTGAAGAAACGGAAAAAACCGCAAGAATGATGTCCCCTTTCTTAGTGTCAAAAAGTCTAACTGATGCCTTGGGTCCCGGGTACAAAGTCTCTAAAATGCCTAGTGGTGACCTGCTCCTTGAACTCAGAGACATTGCCCAATATACAAAACTTTCCAACCTAGTATCCATCGGGGAAATCCCTGTATCAATCACAGCACACCGATCTCTCAACACCGTCCGTGGTGTGATATCTGAATCAGATTTCATTGACTTGACCGAGGAAGAAATGCTTGATGGCCTCAGAGAACAGAATGTTGTAAGTGTATATCGAATCAAAATAAGGAAAGACAACAAAGAGATACCTACAAAGCACTTAGTACTGACTTTCAACTCGAGCACACTCCCAGAATCCATAGAAGCAGGCTACCTCAAAATAAATGTCAGGCATTATATCCCAAATCCACGCCGGTGTTTCAAATGTCAGAGGTATGGTCATGGGTCTCAAAGCTGCCGTGGCCGCGAAACTTGCGCTAAATGTGCCTCAAAAGAACACGCTTCCGACAACTGTCAAGGAGCAGCACTTCGCTGCGCAAACTGTGAAGGCGATCATCCCGCCTATTCAAGGTCGTGTCCCTCGTGGAAAAATGAGAAAGAAATCGTTACAATGGAAACCAAACAGAACATCACATTTAAGGAAGCGCGAAGACTCTTTTACGCAAAGAACAGCTTCAACTTTTCCACAAAAACAAACTTTGCTGATGTGGTGCGCAGGGGCGGCACACCACACAGCACTCCGGCATCTGCCCAGGCCACTTCCACCGAGGCTATGGCAGAGCCATCTGCGCCCCAGGCAGAGACAGCGAATGCTGCTCTGCCATCCCCAAAGCAGGGAGCGCCGGCTCACGGGTCGGCCCCCAGCAGGACTTCCCCCCGTCGGGGGAGGCCTGACACTAACACATCCGCGGCTTCCCCGCGGTCCACCAGCACCTCTAGTGAGGTGATGGAGGTAACTCCCGATCCGCCCGCTTTGCAGCGGCGGAACCGCTCTCTTGAGCGAAGAATAGACAGGACCCCAATAACGGGCCCAGAAAACAAGTAAATCCCTTCAATCCTCACTCAAAAATATAAACATGACTTTCCTACTTCAATGGAACTGTAGAGGATTGCTCAGGAATTACAATGATATCACACATTTTCTTGGCTCAATGTTTCCTGTAGCTTTATGTCTTCAGGAAACCAACCTCGGTCCACAACATACAAATATCCTGAGACATTATCAAACATTCCGACGTGATCGCGAGCATGCTAACAGACTCTCAGGAGGCGTCGCAATCGTCACTCAGAGCGGCGTCCCTGCTAAAAAAATCAATCTTAACACAAAACTGGAAGCGGTTGCGGTTAGCGTCGTGAGCTACAAAAACATAACTATATGTTCTCTATATCTTCCCCCGCACATGACATTAACAATACAAGATTTAGAAGGCTTGATAAATGAACTACCGGAGCCATTCCTGGTAGTTGGCGATTTTAATGCTCACTCACCGTTCTGGGGAAGCGAACGCTGTGACTCGAGGGGCCAAATAATCGAAGATTTTATCCTCTCAAATAATATCTGTCTTTTAAATACGGGAAAAGCCACATATTGCTGTCCAAGCTCAGCAAAAATGAGCTCTCTCGATTTAGCTTTCGCATCACCATTACTTTTTAACGATTTTAAATGGGATGTTTTAAATGACCCCATGGGCAGCGATCACTTACCTACCGTCATCAGGCTCTCATCGTCCACTCCAATCATCCCCACAAGGCCACGGCGCTGGAAAATTCAGCTCGCCGACTGGTCACTTTTTACAAAAAGTGCCACTCTGGAAAAGGAATTTTGTGACGACCTTAGCACAGATGCAATTAATGAGAAGTTTACTGAATGCATTATATCGGCCGCAACACTCGCTATACCACGAACAACAGGACTTGCACAAAAGAAACACAAAATGTGGTGGACAAAAGAATGCACATTAGCAAAAAAACAACAAAACAAAGCCTGGAGCGCTCTGCGTCGATATCCCACAGCAGAGAACCTACTTACCTTTAAGAAGGCAAAAGCCAGAGCGCGGTATGTGCGAAGAAATGCAGAGAAAACCTCTTGGCAGAAATATGTCTCCTCAATAAATAGTTCAATAACATCAAAGAAAATGTGGGAAAAAGTTCGTAAATTTACTGGTGACCATACCCCTTTCACACTTCCTCTCTTGACAGCACCCGGGACACAAACATCTTTAGAAGAACAGGCCAACATACTGGGCGAGCATTTTGCTGAGATCTCAAGCTCATCCAACTACACAAACACATTTCAGAAACACAAAGCAATAGCTGAAAAACAAAAATTTCCATCTGGAGCAGGTGTTCATGAAGATTATAACCAGCCTCTCACACTACAAGAATTAAATAAGGTACTATCTTCTGGCAAAAAGACAACACCGGGACCAGACAACGTGCATTACGCTATGCTTGCACATCTCTCCGAGGCTGCTGTAGAGGCACTGTTAAAAGTCTTTAATAAAATCTGGATAACTGGAAATATACCTGACGAGTGGAAAAAAGCAGTCATAATACCTTTTCTCAAACCCGGAAAACCACCAACAAGTCCTAGCAGTTACAGACCAATAGCCCTCACCAGCTGCATTGCTAAATCTTTCGAAAGTGTAATAAACATTAGATTGACCTTTATACTTGAATCTCGGCAACTATTAGATACACACCAATGTGGGTTTAAAAAAGCATGCTCGACCACAGATCACCTTGTCCGTCTAGAAAACATCATCCGGGAGGCGTTCATCCACAAGCAGCACTGTATTGGGGTCTTCTTCGACTTGGAGAAGGCCTACGATACTACGTGGAAGTTCGGCATCCTCCGTGACCTAGCAGAGCTAGGTATCCGCGGCAGGATGTTGAACTGCTTGAACGACTTCCTGGCTAACCGCACATTCCGAGTCCGCCTTGGAGCAACTCTCTCCATGACTTTCACCCAAGAGAACGGCGTACCCCAGGGGTGCATTCTAAGCACGACACTCTTCATAGTAAAAATGAATTCCTTAGCTAAAGTAATACCCAAGTCCATAATGTATTCAGTTTATGTAGATGACCTACAAATAGCATGCGCGTCCTCCAGTATATCAACCTGTGAGAGACAAATACAAATCACACTAAATAAACTAGGTGCTTGGGCAGACAGAAATGGGTTTAAATTTTCTCCTCAAAAAACAGTAGCTGTTCTTTTTTCATTGCGACGAGGCCTACAGGTCGATCCCAATCTATACTTGAATCACACTGCGCTACCAATTAAACAAGAACACAAATTTTTAGGCGTAACTTTCGACAAGAAACTCACATTTCTACCACACATTAACAACCTTAAAAAGAAAGCTTCTCAAGCCCTCAATATCTTAAAAGTGCTCTCACGGAAGCGGTGGGGGTCCGATAGAGCAAGCCTTTTACAAATATATCGCTCTCTGGTGCGCTCCAAGCTGGACTACGGGTGCATAATATATGGTTCGGCAAGAGCATCCTACTTAAAAAGATTAGACCCCATTCATAATCTTGGTCAGCGCCTATCATCTGTAGCATACAGAACATCAGCAGTAGCCAGCCTTTACGTCGAAACTAATGAAGCCGCTCTTGAGGATCGAAGAATTGCCCTTACATGCTCATATGTCTTAAAAATCCGTTCTCTCCCGAAACATCTCTGCCATCCAGTTGTCACCAAGTGCCCATCTAAAAGATTATTCATCAACAAACCACATTCTATCAGACCATTACTGCTGCGCTTTGAAGATAAATGTGAAGAGCTAACAGTACTAGATGCCCTACCGAATATTGCACAAAGGAATGAATATTTACCACCATGGTACAGCCTGCCTTCAGTATGTGACCTCACAATGACACATTTAGATAAAAAGCAAACGCCAAATGAGTACATATTACAGGAATTCTTTGCACTACAAGAAAAGTATGACACTTACATTGAATTTTATACCGATGGCTCAAAAACAGAAAGTCACGTTGGAAGTGCAGTAATCCAAGGAAAAAACAAACAGATAATGCGACTACCAGAATGCGCATCGGTTTTTACTGCTGAGTGTTATGCCATCTTTGTAGCTGTGGAAAAAATAGTAAGGGAGAATATCAAAAATAGCATCATTTACACCGATTCCCTGAGTATGCTCAAAGCACTGCACTCCAGAAATGCTGCTGAACCCATAATAGGTAACATCATACATAACATTGTTAAAATCACAAAACAAAAACATAACATTAAATTCTGCTGGGTTCCTAGCCATGTTGGAATCGTAGGTAATGAGAAAGCAGATGTATGCGCTGCACAAGCCCGGAATGGCCAAGTAAAGCAAGTGAACATACCGCACAGGGATTGCTTAAAGTTTATCAACAGTAAACTCAGAAATAAGTGGCAGGCCGCATGGCAAGATCACGTAAGCAACAAATTACATTCTGTGAAGCCAATTTTAGGGGAATGGCAATCATGTAGGCATCAAGAACGTTTTACCGAAGTTATTTTATGTCGGCTCCGCATTGGACACACCCACCTCACGCACAACTTTCTGCTTGCCAAACAAAACAAACCTCTCTGTGAAATGTGTGGTGCTGAACTCACAGTGAACCACATTTTAATTTCATGCATAAAATTAGAAGAACTAAGAAAGAAATATTTCACAACATTTTACAGGGAAAGCATCCCATTACACCCCATGCTACTCTTAGGTGATCAAGCACTGGTTGACATTTCATGTATTTTTAGGTTTCTCAAGGAAGCCAACGTTTTAAACAAACTCTAAGTATTTTTAAAAAAGCTTCACTATTAGCAAAAACTCTAACCTTGTGTTTGGCGCATCATAGCCTCAGTTGCTTTTGCGCCATAAAAATCAATATAACTAACTAACTACAGAACAAAGCTACTCGCTGAAAAGGCATAACTACCTCATTTACGTGCAGTTCAGACATTTTTTTCTTCCACAATCCTGGTTATGTTTGTGTTAGTGCGATAAGTTTGTGGCGTGCCGTGCAGCACATCAGAAGGCAGTTTTGCACTCCAGTGACAGTACACCAGTACGCACGACAGGGTTTATTTCGTATTGAGTTTAAAATGGCAGCATAATTCTCAGTAGTCTTCTGTCAACGTCGTGATGGCATCCATTGTCCAAGTAAACCTGTGTGAGAAAAAAAAAGATCGTTGAAACATGCGGGGAGGTACACACATTTAATGCATAAATTTTAATTGAACATTTGCGGAAACCCGCAAGTCGTCTTCTCCGCAAATATGTTTTCCAAAAAAAAGGTGTCGAACCCATTGGGTACACTCAGTCTTCGAGCGTATGAAAACTGCGGATTATCGCACTCTGCCTGCAGCAGCCTAGCCAGGAGAAGGAGGGAGATCGTCCTTTGTCACAGTGTTTCCGTGTTCTGGCTAAGAGTGTGGGGATAGGAGGGTTTCGGAAGGGAGGAAGTTGAAGGCACGGTGTTGTTCAGCAGAAAAATTTTTAGAATGCTATATATGAGTTAGCTCACTACTGGGCATAGGAACAAAGGCCCATTTCCTTCCACTTCCTGCCTATAGGGAGTTTGCACGAACGCTAGCGGCGCTATGCATTCTGGGTAGTCCGCCATCTTGTCGTCCTAGGCAGCAGTCGACGCAGCCACCGCAACGGTGCTACTGTTGTGTCATGAGCTTTAACAGCCGAACCCAAAGCAAAGCGCAGAAACTAAAGACAGGACGGGCAGACTGCCGGCTCTTCAGCATACCGAAGATACGCCTGCACGAGTGCGAGATGGCAAACCAGCTCTCAAGACGACGCCTACGCGAATGGCTCGCACGGATTAACAGACGTGAGATCGACGCCAGCCTGGACAAGTGCAAAGTCTGTTCATGCCACTTCGTGATATTTGCGTAAACGATTTACGACATATGGAGAGTTTGATAGTCGATTTGCTTACTGCAGCCCCTGCGTTCGACGCTTCACAAGACCTGGCGACGCGTCTACGTACTTTTTGCGCCACTTGCACCTTGAATGTATACTTAAAAGTTGAGAATTGCTGTCCACACTGAACATCTTTGGTTACGCGCATACATTTCCTAGATCAACCGTCAAAACTTTTCGACGATTGTCACCCCGACTGGGCCCCATCGCTGCACCTGCGCTATGACTCGAAATCCCCAAATCAGACGCGCTATAATTGTTGCAAAGCACGATCCCATCGCTGGCCAGCAGCCAGTGTTAGTGCTGTCTATGAACGACTGTTATTGACGTGTGTGCAAACCGTACTCTATATAAAACAGCAAGGTAGCAACATGCAAGCAGGCTTCGCCGTTGCCGTCCATGCAGATACAGTGTAGAGGAAATGTCGCCGTCGCTTTCGCGAGGACCCACACGCACACGAGCTACTTGTTAAGACTTTGCGAGTGCTTCACCTGGGCTTAAATCACAAAGGCAACAAAAGGTATTTGTATCTCAGTCAATAGTATCCTTGCCTGTGTTTTGAGGATCACCGTCTCGGCTGTGACCGTTTTGATGCATGGCTTGCAGACGCATCTACTGGTGAGAATGCTATGGCCTTCCAAAGCTTCCTTGTCCTTAAGTTGCTGTTGAGTAACAAAACTAGCCCTCCGAACTAGAAACTCATGACTGCGGACTACGTCGATGGGCGGCCACGTGTCCAAATCCATAGTGCAGTCGTCGGCGCGTAGTGCGAGTAGGTCCACGCTGCATTGCTTTGCGTGCAGATCGTACCACGCCCGATCTTTTGGGCACAGCTGCACACAACAATCGGGAACAGAAACTGCTGACATCTTCCATGCGCGTCGGGGTGGCACGCGAGCAACCCCGTGTTTGTTTGGTTGACTGTCGAAGACGACGCTGCTCTCGGTCAGTTCACTGCAGCCTGCCTGTGCGGCGTCGACTGCTGTCTAGTACGGCAAGATGGCGGATTACCCAGAATGCATAGAGCCGAAGGCGTTCGTGCAAGCTCCCTATAGCCTCTACTGCAGTGCTACAGAAGGTTGACTGCAATACCCTTTTCTATACTGTACCACTGTACTATTTTGACTGCCCTCTCGGGGCCATCTTTACAAGCCAGTTCCCTCAGAAGGGGGAACTTGACTCACAATGTATGCGAGAGTGTCGTCTGGGAACGAGACCTTATGGTTGGAAAAGAAACCTTGCGGAGCAGCTGATTTACAGATTACAGGCCAAGAAAATAAATAGAAGAATCAACAACACAAGCTCTGGACACCAAATCATTGTAGAATCGTTCATGCTACTTGACAGAAGAACATGCATGCCCCTACAAGTAGACCAAACTGTAGGCTCCTCATTTGATGCACATATCAAACATGCAGTGGAAGTAGCGCGCAGCTCAAACTTCGAAAATGGCCTAGTTTTTTTATTTTTTTTTATTTGCAGCGTTCTTCCGGCGTTGATTCAAAGGGGCACGATGATGCTGCTGAAATCAGGAAGACATACGAAACCGAAACGCAGTATAATTGACGGTTCTAAAAGAAGAGGCAGGGTATCTTTATTCACCTGTCATGCATGCAGTGGTGCTACCAATTAGTCACTAATATTATGAGCCTGGAACACTTTTCGCAAGCAAAAATAAACTGAAGAGAAAGTTGTTGTCCAGTTATGCTTTTGGCGCTAGAAAAATTCCGGCTGAATTCAGAAAGTTTAGCTCCTTATCGCAGCGCCTGCGTGCAACAAAGGCGCATGCGCACTGAGATCATGCGTTTCTTTCTGCAACAACTTGCAAAATTATATACGTCAGATTCTCAAGAAGGATGGTTTCCGATTTACAGTCGACAGTCTCGCATTCTTTCTAGAAAAGGAAAGTGGGAGAAGCCCCTAATCTATTTCGGGATCGACTGACGCATCTCCCCTTTTGTGAGCCGAGCAGGATTTCATAACGCAGACTTGGGAAAAAATCTTTTTTTTTTTTGAAAATATCTTCTAAGTCAGCGGCAATTTTGCAAGTTAACTGTTTTGAGGGTTTACTGACGTGAAATAGCGATAGAAAAATGTTTGCGGGTGAAGCTTGTGAACGGCTTGGAGAAAGAACTGAAAATTGGTTTTGAGGAAAGGAAATGATGCAGTAACTGTCACACATATCTCGGTGCACTCCCGAACCACGTGCGTCTGGAACAAAGATTGCCAAATGGCATTGGGCCGCATCATAGAAAGTTTTGGTCTCCAATTCAGTTATTTTTTAGATTTCAACCATTCAGAGCAATCATCAAGGTTCGTAAATGAAAGTAGGACTCAACCTCTGAAGCTTAAATGCCCTATTAGCTGCACTCGTGCTGGAGGTTGCATGCAATTTGCAACGTACAGGGTCAATCACACTTAGAGAGAACACGGCTCCACGTGGCCGCGTGCCTGCGGAGTGCCTTTGCATCAAACCCGTTCATGAATCAATGCACAGTGGTGCACGAGAAGAGGGACCTCGAAGTGGTGCTTCGTGTCATGTGCCCCGTTGCACGGGTTTGTTACCGGCTTTGGCGCAATGGTGGTTGGTCGCAAGCCACGCGGAGCCTTGTTCCCTCTAAGTGTGATTGACCCTGTACACCCGCCGTCAAGAGCTGATGAAAGGCGACAGCGTCGAAAACATGTAAAAGCTTCGCGCCCAAAACTTATTGCTGGAGATATAAGGGTGCTACGCAATTTGCACCATGACAATTAGTCTGCATATATTTATTCTAAGATGCACGGAAAGATGATGACGAAATTGAATTATTTTAGTGAAAGTGTACATGAGCATAAGTAATTCCTCACCCTTCTACAAAATACAAGCAGATAAACGTTCGACAGTACTTGCCAGGATTGATGACGTCGTCGCGAAGTAAGCCTGTTGGCAGGCTATCGAAACGCTTTATTCCCTCGGCGACTGCACACCACAGAGTCGCATAGCAGACAGCGTGAGAAGCACCGTCCAGAGGCGCGAAGTGCAAACTACATCCGGCAGCAGCTCCCAGTGACGGGTCGCGCTCTATTCGCGGAAGGACGAATGAGCGAACCCACGTGTCCTTTGCAGCCTTTCTTCATGCCTTTCACCCTTTTCTCCTTCTGCAGGCAGATTCTTGCTTCTTATCTTCTTTTCCTTCTCCGAACCGGTTTCCGCTTGTCCCTCGTGTCTGCTTTCTTGGTATTTCACCTCTACCGTCTCCGCTTCCCCCAGAACAGCCGAGGAAAGAGAGATGAATACAAAAAAACAACATTTTTTCCCTTTTTCCCCCCACCTCTTTACAATGAGCAGTGGTACAAACCGCATTCCTTGCTCAGGTAGAAAATGAGGACGCAGCTGGCACAGCTCTGTTTGACATCAGTCTTGTACACCTTACAGAAAATAGCAAACCGATTACAATTAATATGTCTCCATCGGAAATGTAATTGATTACCGTGGAGAATTATACCTGTGCTACGCGGTTGCGTTAGAATGGGATCTGGGCATTCGAGACTTCGAATGGCATTCGGACTCGACGGACCTCCACGGTGCTGCAGGACACTTTCCAAACGCATTCGAATAAGCCTCAGCTTGTTTTAAGAGTACAATGAAGACGACAGCGGCAGTCATTGCGGTCACACTAGTCCGACAATAACACTGTCACGGTCAACAGCAGCATGTGATTATAGTGAACTATCTAATGCACTATAATGTGACTGTAGTGGGAAAAGTTTTTTAGGTCAACGACACCGACGAATTCGATCGGCGGACAGTCAGCCTTCGTGTCCTCGGCAGGTCGGCGGCTGAGCGTGAATATATTCGCGCTTCTACATTATCCGTGTTAGAAATAAGCGAAATGAACGGCTTCATTTCAAATGTGCACAGGTGAACACTCACCAACGACAAGCGCTTGCGAAATCAATTTTAGTCGACGACTCCCTTCCCTTTCGCGACGACTAGGCCTAGCGAGTCCACAGGCTGAGGTCTGTGATTGCGGCGGTTGTGAATAGCGAATTTACAACCAAATGCCAATGGTCAGCGAGTGTAGTTACGAAAATTGTGAGCTGAAGTCAACTATTGCTTACATCGCAGGGCGCACATATGATGAACGGGAAGCGTCGGTGTGACCCAGACCGCCGAGCAGTGCTTTACGGCCAGTAGCAGTCGTCGCCGACGCTAGTTTGTGGATAACAAGTTAGGCCATTTCATTTAACGCGGACGGTCACCAAACAAACTTCTGGATAAAGTAGTTTAAAATAGAGTACTGCTCACGTCGGAAGAAGCAGGGACAATTAGTGATAAGTGCCGTTCCTACGCGATGGCAACAACCCGGCTGCCATGTGTTTCTCAGGTGAGCGATCACATCGGCGCTTCCCACAGATTGTCGCACTGCCTAAACAAGCACGGGTACAACCGGTACAAAAGAGGAGAGATTGTTTAATATAATTAAAGCGCAGATTGCGTTTTATTTCATGAAAACGAGCACTAGATGTTCGTACGCAGCGATGTAAACAACAGTATCAGTGCAGTCGTCCTTATCGGCGCACTCCTGGGGAAATTTAATCGTTTGAAATTTCATACATCTGAAATTCAAATTTCATGAATTTCAAATGTTCATTGGTGTACTTCTTTCAAGAGGATGCCCCAGGTATCAAAACAATGCAAATGTCAGCTTGTAATTATAGCAGGAGAGCAGATGAAGCCAATGTGTTTTAAACATGTAGGTACTAGTTTATGAAGCCTTAGGTAAGCATACATACATAATCGAAAAAAAAGGCGCATGAAGGGATGGTACACAGGATGTGGGACAAACATGGATATGTGCGCTTATCTGAAAGTATTGAATTTTTTTTGAAGGACACACTTAATAAAAAATAAGTTTTACAACATTTATTTATTGCAGCATTTACACATTTGTCTAGCATTCACACTCACTTGCGCTTGCAGTGCCAAGTCAGTCGGAAAGCTCGTAATGCGGGATAACTTCAAACCACTGACTGTACTCGTGCGAACAGGGAGTCAGCATTTTGCACAGACAGCAAGGTAATCGCGCAAAGACTGGAGAGCACGGGGTTATTATCTTTCAAGCGGTTATCAGGGCTGCGAATCTAAAAGGCTCTGGTAAGCTGCGCGTCCGCGTCTCTTTCGTTCCTGTATTATTCTCTAGCGAAAGCGTGTTTTGCAATATTCGTTCGTTCCTCATTGGGGTCACAGAAAAATTCCAATAAAACTGTACACAGAGAATTTGAAGGTCGGTCTTCAGTTTGGGTGCTCGGCAAGGCATTGGCCTCTGGAGTGGCGCCGCTAAGCCTTCGTTTCCATGTTTTTGGGAAGAGCTCATCCTATGTTTGATAGTTGAGGTCATTAAGATGTCGCAGTTTTCGGCCGGGGCAGCAGAAAGCTACGCCGTCGGCTCAGGGTAGATATTCTTCGTTGCTGGGGTCTTTTTTTTTCTTTTCGCTTCCCGCTTCATTTCATGCTTTTTTTTCTATTCCTGACACATTTCTTTGGAAGAGTGGCGGACGCCATGGTGCCGGCAGCGCTGGTCGACACCTGGCCGCGCCTGACTGATCTTTTGTGCAAGTGCTTCCGCGTCGGGGAACGCAAGAGAACCCTCACGGGAATATCCACGGGGCTTGGAGAGGGGAGGAAGAGGAGGGGGCGGGGGTGGACAGGATGCAGCCCCAGTAGTAGCTCTTTTGATTTCAAACCTCCAGGACATTCCATAAGTAAAAAAAAAAACGAGACCAAAGAAGCAAGCAGCCTCTTCGATAGTGGTTTCGGCAATGGGAGATGGACGAAGTGATCTTAAAAGAGCTTGTGATCGAGACTCTTGGTTCGTATTTAATTTGGAGAGAACGCCAACCAAAAAATTACTAAAAAAAACACGTTTTGGAACCTACTGGTTCTTTCATCACGTGCGACTACGGGCGAGTTACAGCTTGCATTTTTAAGCCTTCTGCTAGTCATCCGCCGGGTCACTGAACGTAAACCATGGACGCAAGAGGGCGGAAGAGTTTCTAGGGAGCGGTTTACACTGCTCCGCGTCTGACTGATGACTCAAGTAAGAGCCTTGGACGCGGTCGGCATCGTACATCGGCGAGATCACAGTCATGGCGAGACCAAAAACTTCGCTGAACAAAATGGATGTCAAACAAATGAACAGGAAATGAAGCGCGGTGGCGGACACAGGGAGGCTTGTGACCACAAGACAGACTTTGAGGAAACTATTGCAGTGGACAGCGAGCCGCGCCCACGCAGAAGGCTCTTATCATGACATATTCAGCAGACGCGGAAACCAGGTTTAAGTGACGAATGCGCGCCCTTCTGCGAGCTTCAACGGTTTCCAAGCGAAACACTCTTGTCCCCTTTGGTCGTTTATAAATGCGGAGTCATGGACTCGCGACAAAAAAAAAAAACTACTTGGACTAATTGCTGCAGTCACCGTGGCCGAAGGCGCCTTCCTTTCCCTCTTCCCTGCACAGCCCTTTCTACAGAAATTGTTTTGCGAGTGTGCCATGAGAAATTTTAGATGTGACAAAGTTTGAGCATTCATTTATTGATCACACAATAATTATTTACGACAAGCAGTATTCTGCTCTCTGTTTTTCTCTTGGCGCATAGTATTCAAAAGTATTTTTCAAATTTAGTGGAGAAATAAACAAGAAATTGCAGTGCAAGGGAGGAGGGTAAAGTGGCCGAGGACCCAACTTGCTTCCCAAAAATCAGTAGTTTTTCTTCTCTTCCTTTGTAAAAGATTGCCCTAGGCTCATCCTCGCCCCCGTCCTGCTAACGGCAAGGTTGTCAAGTGCAAATTGCATTTAGGTTATTTAAGCACTCGTAACGTCAACTGACGCAATACGTAAACCACGAATGTCCTATAAAACAACGTGAGCTTATGCTGTAAGTGCAATTATCACATTAAATCGAGGCCCGCCGATCTTGCTGTTACATGCAGCTGAGCGCGAGGAGGAAATATTACATTTCCTTGAAAATGGACACAGATTAAAATGCGCATAGAACGTGAGCGTTGGAGCTTATCGTCGCATCATGTCAAATTAAAGCATCAAATATTTTTTGTCGTACTAGAAATAGTCTATAAGAAAAAAAGCTCTAAGGATTTGCATTCCGTTTTCAGCACAGACTGCTCAGCGTAATTACTTGATGTGTTTGCCACACAATAGAAATCGACCATTATATACGTTCTTCACCGTCCCTGTATGAAGACACTCCTCACAAAATGCTGCACGAGCGCCCCGTCGTGGCACACGAGCAAACTATAGTCTTCCCGCTTTTTTAGGGGCAGGAACGGACGCGCAGTTATCAACACTGGTAGAGAGTGTAAGTAGGGTGCAAGTTTTCTTAAAGGGGATAAGTGATGGAAGCGTGTTTTTAACGGGTGTAAAGTTATTCCTAGGGTCTTCTAAAGGGTGTAAAAGTCCATGCTATGCCCTTTTTACCCCTTTCTCACACCCTTTTTTCTAAGAGTGAAGGAGCCATTCGGCATTTCCACCCGCATCTAGTGACGTCAAGTTGCCCTTGCTGCTATTGTTGTGACGTCAGCAAGAACGCTGGCTCTTCACAGGCGCAAGCAGTGCTTGCCGGTGACGCCGACGTCATCAAGAACGTGGTAGTCCAGGTTGGCCTATCGACCGCGACGTCAAAATGCACTCCGGAGCTGGCGCCGACCGAGGCCGAAGTTGCCGGTGCAAAAATTCGTAATTAATTATTCACGCAGCACAATGGCGTTTTCAGCTCATTTGCATAACTACTAGGCCCGTAGGCCTCTTTCAAGACAAAAAAAAAAGCGGACATCCAAAAATTTTCTGTCTGTACGCCTTTAAACTGTTTATTGTTGTCTTTGCTGATCGTGCATTCATTCCGCGCAAAAGCGCATTCAGATTTTATCTGAAGACGTACAGCCAGTCGCAAGATAATTCGCTCCGTGCACGTGCTAATCAGCTTCCTGATGCGCGAACTGCCGGTAAAAACAGACGAGCTCAACACCGTGCACCAGCTGCGAAGCGGGGGACACGCACTTCCACGGTAATACCCTCCCCCGCATCCCTCGCCGTTTCTCTTCGCAGCAAACGGCAGCGCTGTACGGGGGCCATAAAGAAAACCCCGTGCTTCGCACAGGCGTCATTACTGTGCGCTTCGGCGGTGCTGTGCGCGATGAGCGGCGAGCTGGATGCCATGACCTGCGCCCTCTGGGGCCGCGGTGCGGCTCCGCAGAATGCCCTGGGCCTGCTCTTCGCCCTGGTCAACCTGCTGGTCCACGTGCCCTTCACCGACCTGCCTGTGCTCAGGGACTACGAGCTGGGGAAGCTGCGACAGCGATACGACTACGTCATCGGTGAGGGACGTACTTTTCGACGCGATAGCGCTATAGGAGCACGTGGCGCTGAACAGGCGGCGTCGTCGTTGACGTCGTTGACCGCGAGCGTTGACTGCCCACACCGTGGGCAGCACCTGCCATCGCAGGGCAATGGCGCATCGCTCAACCGCTGCACCATTGCTCCAGGAGTGGGATGAGGACTCCCAAGCGATTTATTAATGCAAAGTACAGAATGACCGATTCCGCATGTGTGGTCATTTACCCGTTAACGCTGTCAGGTCATACGCTTAAGGCGGAGCTCAATTGTGCCCCTCCAATTTTTTAATGAGGCAATCGTGACGATAACGACGTACAGGTGCCGTCAAAAGTAAATGGAAGGCAATATTAACGAAAAAATTTAATCATTGCCCCCCCCCCCCCAATTCATGAAGTCTTGAATACATATGTTCAGCATAATTGTGATTGTGTGAACTGCACTGTGCACCAACAAACACGGACCATTATACTTTAGACTTAAAGAAATTAAATTTTTTTGACACGGTCGCCTTCCATTTACTTTTGAGGGCACCTGTACACGTAGTGCCCATGGTAATTTTGGGAATGAAGAAACCAGAAAAAGTGTTGAGTTACCAGTATATAAGCATGCAGTAATGAACTGAAGGGTCCGTTGTGTACTTCCCTGTTCGACCTGGGCAGCGTGTGCTCCACAGTATCAAATCATGCCTACAGGCAATGATGAAAATCAACTTTTTTTATATGCTTTTCTAAGCGTTTGTGCGCCCGTAAGCAAACCCAGAATAACAGTGGCGTTCGCAAGAGAGGGCGATATGATGCGGACGGGATAATGGGCGGAAAGGGGGCGGTTAAAAATCAAGGAGGCAAAAAAGTGAGGAAAAAATGCAAGGAAAGTTAAGAACGCTATGGAACATAAAAGGTAGTTTAAGCATTAACCCAACGCGGGGCCGTATATTGTAGCATTCTATTCTTGTTCGAATGCTTTTTTCCTTGTTTGTCGCGGCCTCTGCTGGTTTTCGCACCACAGCCGGAGAACGACGTTTTTTACTGGCTATCAGTTACGACGTCACAGGACGCCAGCTGTCAATTATGATAGGTCAAAAGGATAAATACGGATAATACACGGTTCTTGAACTCTGCTGTGAAAAATGTGATGATGAAAATACCCACGAACAAAAACCTCTCTCTCTGCCACACACATAATGACAAGTGCTTCCGAAACCTATATGGTCAGACGATTCTGGTAACCTCCATAAAACTGGGAACACACGCACATGAGAACGAGTGCTGTGACAGATTACTGAGACTGATATCCTAGTTTGGGATGTTTTTCTTTCCTACATGCTCACTGCGGCGATCCTTCATACACCTTCCGTTGCTCTAAATATTGCCACAGCTAAAAGGAATTTCTTAACAGACATTCTTGCTGAGCTTGGTCAAACGATTGGCGTGCTTTGTTCCTGTACACGGGGAGATTTGGACCTGATTAAAATTGATATTTTTAAGACAACGCCAAATCAGTCTTTCGCGAAACCGACCGCCTTGGCTTAGGTAATTTTGGAATGCATTTTCCTTAGAATTTGTCGTAAAAGCAGAGATATACGAAATAACGGTGATTCTGCAGCTTCATTCTGAGCTGTGCTCACGCAGATGAAACCGCAGGCGATTCCATCCTTGTTAATCAACACATGTCGACAAGGCAGAGGCGCGTGTAGTGGATAACTAGATTTTATCCAGTTATGAATGCACTCCTGATAGTGATCCCTCAGGAAAAATCCGCTCAAAACCACAGCGCGGCTGCAGATATGAAATTCCTATGTAGATGACCGCTTCCTTGAAATGTATTCCGCATAAATATTCTAAATATTTATGGTCTATATATTCCCTTTTTTTTATGCTCTCACGCATGCGGCGACAAAGACACCTGCACGCCACCGCTGGTTGTACCGCGCAAGTGTTTTTTCCCATCAATATAGGACGCAGAAGCATTGGAAACAGTTCCCAGCACGCTTATTATGTTAATAACACGGCTTGTTTTTTTTTTTTTTCGCTGAATGACAAAAGGCGTATTGCGTTGCACATCAAAATATAGTTCATTGTGAATGTGGTGACAGGCTGCGGTGCCGATAATTATGAGTTCAGAAACTTTAGTCTCAGCACCTGGTTTTCAGTGTGAGGCGATGCTTTAGTGCGGACAGTAGTGGTCCGTCGAATTTGGAAGTCACAGGTCACCGAAAAGGCCTTGCCCTCACTTCCTGAGGATGAGGTTGAGTAAGGTCAGCGTCAGCCAAGCTAAGGTACGTGGTTGATATGAGGTCGGGATTCGTGAGGCCGTTTGTCCGCTTCTCGGTGACACCTTCATTGAATCTCCACGTAGCGCAATGCCCGCAAGGCTGACGAAGACCGCTCACTTTCTGGTTTATGCGCGATCCCATAAGGGACAAAACAGCATTATGAAAAGCCAGGTAAAAAAAAAAAGATAACAGACGGAAGGTCACGGCCGCTTCAGCCACCGGCCCCAAACGTACGCATTTGATGGCGAAAACAGAGTATAGTACTGCACTTATCAGAGGGCCGTACCAAGGGTTCCAGCATAACCTTGTTTTCCAGCTAAATAGCGCAGGTGCTTATTCGCTTCGCAGCTGCTCGAGAGCCCAAGGCTGTCGCCAACATTGCTCTAGCGCCGCTAGGCTGATAACAGGAAATATGTAAAAGGAACGGAGCTCTGGGTATGACTAAGCCCAAAATAAATTTTTCGACGATTTCCTAAGCGTCTGCGATCTGTTCCGCGAGTCAGCTAGCAAATACACCTCATGTAGAATTAAGTTAGAGAAGCCGCGTACACCGGGTGTTTCAGCGAACACTTTCTGAAATTTTCAAAAAATGTCATTCTATACTTTACATCCGTAGATGTCTGGGAGTCCTCATACCCATCCTGGCGCAGTGGTGCGGCGGTTAAGCGACGCGCCACTGCCTTGTGATGGCAGGTGCTCCTAGCGGTGGGCCTTGTGTAGCCCAGGTTGCTCTTCCCGAGCTACCAATCATTAATTTAACTGCCACCTGCCACAGTGTGCAGTCTGCTCACTGTCCGGTGGCCAGGCTGTGATGACGTCACAAGAACACGTGACCTAGGTGGCCCACCTGCCAAGTTGTGCTCGTGATTTTTCTCTCACAACGTTTTCACTGGATTTTCGGCAGGATGGGGCCTTTAAAGCTGCCGCGTTAACAATCTCGCAACGCACGGCGTAACCTGGCTATCTGGCTAGTTTCACCGGTAACATAAATGACCCTGGTAAAGGGTCCAACGTCCAGCAAAGGCTGTAGTTATGCAGTGCATTTTGCACCGATAGCAATGTCGGACGTGCAGCTGTACACGAGGGACGCGGACCGCCTGCTCACGTTCGTATAATAAAATCCGGAATAAATGAAAACTCTGGCAGCCTACAGTTTAATGGCTAGTGCCGCCAGCTGGTGGTCTAGTTGAAAGAATAAATAACATAGTAAAAAAGAAACTTCACTCCATCCGTTCTGCGCAGCCAAAATACCAGGCTGCGAAACGAGTGACGCCTGTACGCTGGGTTCAGTGACTAAAATGACAAGATCAGCAGCAGCTGCAATTCACAGAACTACTGGAGCGCAGGAGAGGATAAGTAGCAGGCTGCGTGAATTTCACATAATTTTTTTTCCCGTTTTCGTAAAACAGCAGCCCGAAAAGGATGCACCCCGTCAGCGTCTACAGCCGGGACGTAAAGGAATCACGGTGCAGGTATACACCAGGACGCGAGATAATGACGGTGAAGCGATCGGTAAAGAGAAAGGGAGAAAGGAAAGCGTGTGCTACACCCTATCTCTTGTACGCTGTATTTCAATCCCATGGGTATCGCCCGTCGCTGTCACGACAGCAGCTGAGGGTGCGCTCGAAAGTTCGAGCATTTCAGAACATCAGATGTAACCGACGTGAGGTATTGAAACTAGCACAAGTAGTATGCAGAGCCCCATAGAAGCTCAGCAAAACTTACATCCAATGCGAAATGTTCTATTTTTTTATGGTTTTGTAACCCGCGCCAGGTCAAGACAGTATATATAGTGTTTGCACGAACAGGGTCTGTGAATACGGAGCTAGTCACCCACCGATCAGTGGGCCGAGGTCAATTCAAAGTTGCGCGAAGTTAAATTTTTCTGTGAAACGGCTCTTAAGGACGAAACCCGTGCCAAGAGGCATACCGGACCAACAAGAATACGGGCTTGCAGCTTTTCAGTATTATTACATAAATGTGTCCCAGTTAAGCTTTGACGTATGCGGGCGCAACAGTCGTTTGTCGCGTCCATATGCTACGGAAGCAGACGCTGAACCCCCATATTCGGGGCAAAGCTCGGTAAGCACCCTTCCTCGATTTACATATGTTTCATAGCTTTGAATAAATTTACTGCAGTAGAAAGAATTCACCGCAACGCGAATTTCAGCGACAGCTGAGGTGGTGCGAAATACAGATGACGGTCGGAGTATTTAGCAACACAGGATACGAGTGTAGAATATCTGTTGTGCTTTCGCTGCTGCACTCGCATTAGCGAGACGGGTAAGCTCTCGTGAACGCCTTGTGACGCCCCGAGTGAAGTTCTTTGCATATGGACCAACCAGTGACTGGTATTGGCATTGCAGCCAATCACCGCGAGGTGTTGACATGACGTCTGCGTGACGTCAATCCCTTCTGACCAATCAACCTGACGCGTTTACACGCGGTGCGCTGCAACGCCAACGACACCATGACTTTAGCATCTGCCGCTGTAAAAAAAAAAAAAACTGCAAATTATTAGTGCTAACCCTACACATAAGAAAACTGCTGTCTGTTGCCACCCCGGTTAGGTACCGCAAACCTCGCCTGAAAACAACGCACAGATGTGACCAGGCTTCCCTACGGCGCCCTGTTGCTATGTGGGGAAATAAAGTGAAACCTTAACGGAGCTGTTCAGTCTAGAGCATGGTGCTTAATCTTTTGACGTAAGTATATCTGCGTGGCTGGATTCGAGAACATGAGCTATGTGCGAAACCACGCACCTGCTTAAAATATCCTTTCGCTTGGTTCACACAGCACCCATCCAGCGCTCCAGATAAGCCTGCCCCCAGCTGTACACAAGCTGAAAAAGAATAAGAGCAAGCTGTCAAGCCTCCGGTAAAGGTCGGATGACACACGGCGACATTCTGGGACGCGCAGGTGTTGTACGCCTAATGCGTCCTTGTATTACGAAACAAACAGATGGGCACCGAAACTATGTCTGCAGTGGGCTGTCCTGATAAGGAACTGCGCGCAGAAAAACGCGCAACTAAATAACGACCGGCGAAGCAGCCGGCAGAGCGCAGGTGGCAGCGTAGATCTGTACAGCATCCGCAAAAAAAAAAAAAATGGGTTGACTAGGCTATTTGTTTAGCGTATGTTTCGATAGCAGCTGACATCACAGCGCGCTCTTTCGCAATACGCATTATTTTCCGCAAAACGTGGAGCAATGGAACAGCTGCGGCAGGTGATGTTTCTCCAGTACAGAATTTACAACCCCAATGACGTGGGACCCATCCTTGAGTGGTATCGTAAACTATCCTTGTGTCAGAGAAAAAAAAAAAAAAAGAAAACGGCCAGTGGTGCCCAATTAGGTCAACAAAATTTGTTGATTATAGAGCATGTCCACAGCTTTTATAGAGTCAATTGTTAATTGATACGGCTAACTTAAACCTTTCTGTTGGCAGAAAAATAGTAAGCTGGAGTAGTTGCGGTTGGTGAGACAGAAAACATTGATACGACGCGAGGAAGACACAGCAAGACACAGTGTGACGATAATTAAATTAACACAGGCGACATAGTTTGAAATGTTGCTAGTTGAATTGCAGTGCCTATAGGAAAGACGTGTGTAACGAAGCATGGCTGACAGCGGAACTGACGCCATGTGATGGTCGATTGCAATGACAAATCAGGCAGGGCCCCAGCTATACGCTCGGTAGATTTTATCCACAAGGGCCGTCGCTTATTATAATACCTGTAAACCGACTGAAAAAAAAAACTTTTTCCGTAACACTCAAAACTTTATTGTGCGGCTGCATGTACGAGAACGCATATGACTTTATTACAGAGGAGTATTTTAGAACCGAATCGTATCACTGACTTTCGTCACACACTAAGCAGTGCAATTCAGTAGGATATCGAGAACAGGTAGCATGTTTTGGTGTCATTGCCGTTCGTGTAGTCAGCATTTTAAACGGCCCAACATTTTCCGAGCTTCTAGTTTGTCGAGTATAGCACGTTTCAAACTAATCAGCCAGCAAACGTTATATTTTATTGTCCACCCTGCTCATATCACATTACCTCAGAGACATGTTCCATGCCTACTCTGCGCTTGAGATTTAGGGCTGTTGCAAGACGTACTTAACTGAGGCATTTTCAGCGCTGAAAACAAGATTGCCCAGAGGGCAACAAATAAGCGGTTTACATTTCGACAACACATAGTTTAAATAGTAACATTAAACATTTTCGTAAGGTAAACAGACAGCATAAAGGATAGTGGAAAGAAGAGGGAGAAAACAGCCCTCAAATAGGACACAAAGCGCAAAGAGGCGCATCTCGTACCCCTCTCTCGTGTCCTGCTCAGGATCAACGCTTGTCGCTTGGTTCCACGTGTGTCCGTAGTTTCTTTTAACATGCTTCACCAACTAGCCCGGCAGCTTGCTCTCCTGAACCGTAGTTTCTGTTTACGTAGGTACTATTTCACTTCACCTACTGCCCACCAGGCGATCAGTTCCGTAAACGGGTCATAACTTCCGCGCAGTGGGCGGTGGATCGGCCGGCTGTGTGATCGCCAACCGGCTGTCGGCTGACCCCAGCGTCACGGTGCTGCTCCTCGACGCCGGAGGACTGGAGACGGCCTCGCGACAGATACCGGGCACCGCGCCCTTCAACCTCGGAGGCCACGACGACTGGGACTACAGGAGCGTGCCGCAGAGGCACGCCGCGCTCTCATACAGAGACCGGGTACGTGCGTGTCTCGACGTCTAGAACCATCGGAGCGTCACGTACGGAGGCTTATCAGCAGAATGAAAGTTCGCTCGCTAGTCCTCAGTTGTAATAGACGCCAGTAAGGCCCAGCCTGCTGGAGACCTGTCCCTCGCGTGATAATGTGTGGCTAATTATAAGCGAATTGGATAATAACACGCGACGCTAGATAAGGACGTATCTACGGATATATATGGAAGCTCTAGTGTGCGAAGTGTGAGTCCTCTTGCGACCTTATATACACACTTTAAGTCGCCGCGGTAGCTCAGTGGTTATGGCGCTCGGCTGCTGACCCAAAATATGCGGGTTCGATCCCCGCCGCGGTTGTCGAATTTCGATGGGGACGAAATTCTAGAGCCCCGTGTGCTGTGCGATGTCAGATGCATGTTAAAGAACCCCAGGGGGTCGACATTTCCGGATCCCTTCACTAAGGCGTCCCTCATAGCCTGAGTTGTTTTGGGACGTTAAACTCCCATAAACCAATCTAGTGTGCGGCTGAGTCTGAGAGTGCTCCGGTGCAGGTGAATGAATACAATGCAGCAGGAAAACAACAGAGTCGTGACAGAACAAGATTAGTACGTGCGAAAGAGATAGTACTTAAAATTAACGTTTCTGGCAGTTGTGACTAAGTTACGCTGAGTCGCCAAGCTGACAGCGTCGGAAGAAGTATATAGAAGCGACACCACCCGATAAGCCTTCTCATTGTTGCCTTGCTTCGCTCGAAGTAAAGTTTTGCTTCGCTAAAGTGAACGGTCAAGCAGCGGTCTGAACACAAAAACCCATTAAATCAACAGCAGCGCGCACTGCTTTCGATGAACGCGGCATGCTAATCTGAAGACCCTGTATCGGCAATAACCTCAGCCGCAGAAGCGTTTCGTGGGTTTTAAGGCCAGGTATTACAGCACTCAATAAGCATTCGCTAGAAGATTGCAAGTTTTCCGGAAGTGTTTCATTGCAGCGCTTTCAAGGGCGCCAACTTAACATCTTCTTGCTGGAAAAACAAGTATAAAAAACATTAACATTTGTGCATCAGCTGTAGCTATGCGCATAAGGCAATGCAGCAAAAAAAAATTACTTCTAAAACTACGATATACCTGTTCCACCAATAAACTGAAACTAAAGGAATCTACGAAATGACGCGCATCTCTCCTCTCAAATAGCTCAGCAAATGAACCAGTAAATAAAAAATACTTGTTTTGCCTCCCTTTGCCGCGCAGCGACTTCCATTTCCGCGAGGCAAAGTGCTGGGAGGAAGCAGCGTGATAAACTTCTTGGTCTACGTGCGCGGTCACCCGCGCGACTTCGACCGCTGGCACCGCGATTACGGAGCTACTGGGTGGGCGTACGAGGACGTCCTGCCACATTTCAAGGACATCGAGGACTACCGCGTGGAGCCAACAAACGGTGAGCACGTCGAGACAGAAACAGCTCACGTTCCTTCTTTTCGTGCTTGCGCCCCTCGTTTGTCTGATGATTACAGAAACGAGAGGCCTGCCACTTACTGCCTGCCACCGTTCTTCCTTGGTGCACATCATACAATGCAGTATTGCCGAAGCCAGAAGTTCCTCCGGTAGATAACATAAAAAGGAAGGTTTCTGATGTTCCCGGCTCTTGAAGGTGATTGTGGTGCGAGGAGAGAGAACGCTCTTTTATTCGAGGTCCCTCACATTTCTGCGACGCGAACGGAGCGCTTCAGGGAAGTCAGTCCTCCTTGCCATCGTCGGCCACTCGAAAAACGCCTCGAGCGCAAGTCTATCACCCCGTCGTATAAAACAAGAAGGCAGCCTGTGCACCCAATGCTAACCTGCCTCAGAAATTGTACTCACGTGACTCACGTGACTAACGTTAGTACGCGTGCATATCACGTTCGTGTCATGGTACGCTTCTTGAAAGGGAGCGCCAGTCTATTGAAGGAAGACCATCATCGCTCCGGATGGCTCCCAGTCTAGCAGCATACGGAGCATGAACGATGTTCTTTCTTTCTTCTTTGCGCCAGGGGAGTACCACGGCACCACGGGCGAGGTCCCAGTGGACTATGCAAACACAAGCACTCGGCTCACCCGCGTCTACCTGGAGGCGTGCAACGAGTCCGGATACCCTTACGTCGACTACAACGGCCCCACACAGCAAGGTGACCAGACTGAAGTAATGAGCGTCCAAATCTGACGCCTCTGAACGAACGGTCTTCTCTATAATGCGCGATACCCGCACAGTACAGCCTCCAACCAGTTTTGCTTGTAACAGTTCCACGTCACTCTCTCGAAAGGAACAGAGCGAGGTTTTCAGCTCACGTTGCTTCTCCCACACCCAGGTTGCTCTCGGCTCCAGGCCAACGTGGCAGCTGGAGAGCGCGTCAGTGCGAGCAAGGCCTTCATCCAGCCCATAATCCGGACTCGGAAAAACCTGCACGTGGCACCCTTCAGCCACGTCACAAAGGTAGGCCGAATGGAAGCCTGAAACTCTGCCTGCCACTTGGCTCAGACAGCAGAGGGCAATGCGGCCCATACTACCCGATAAAAAACGCCTATACATAGTTAGTTAGTTATATGGGGTTTTAGGGCGCATAAACAACTATGGCTATCATGCGCCAAACACAAAAACGCCTGTACATGACCGACCAGATACCCAAGTCATATTACGCTGCGTGTGCGTGTGTGATAGCTGTGAATGGGCAGTTTGGTGCGTTAACTCAAGTGACGAATGGCCAACGAACAGACTTTCCCGTACCTTTGCAAATTGCCAGCATTACTTGCTCGAGACCCACTTCATGTGAGTTCTTGCCTCGGCAGAGCTTCCTGTGAGTCGCATCATCTACTACTCACGTTTGCCCAGTGCTTTCCGCATCCCTGTGTCAGTTAATTGCCAGCACTCATAAAGATTCGAAAATGTTGTCTCCATGTAAAAAACGCTTCCTACTTCAACCTCTTGCTGAGCACTGCACGGTTTTCTTGCCGCACCCGGCAGCTGAATTCATGTGAATTCTTCTAACTTACCGTAAATAAAGCATCGTGACTTGCAAGAAACACATCGATGGGCGAGTCTTGGGAAACATGTTTAGCTCGGCACCCACTCTCGATTTCCTGCTCATTCAGGCGCCGAAAAAACCATTTGTGGAAGCCGACTTGACCATGGGACACAGAAAGACACACAGAACGCACTGAATGAACACACCAATGCGTTCTGTGTGTCTCTGTAAGTTCCAGTGTTAAGCCGGCCCCCTCAAATGGAATACTACCAACTAGTCTGGAAGAATGCCGATCTTCAGAAATAGCCCTCATTACACGCATCGAAGCGACGATTCACACATCTGTTGTATATACAGCGAAAAAGAAAAGTTAAAATGATTACATCAGGCCACCGATCAAAACTGCACATATTGACCTGTGAAAAATTGCTGCCATTTCAAAAGCCTTAGGATTTCAAAGTTTCATTCAATCATTACCTCCCCAACTTATCGCTCGGCCCGAAGTGACGGCGATAGTTGTATTTAAAACCCTCCTGCATTCCCACCCACCTCACTGCATGTACTCCAGTCCCGAAGCCCTAATGGAACTAAATAATAACATGTCCCTTACAGAAACTACATAAACAGTTCATAGGCTGCGTATACACTGCCTTCTCATCATCATCGTTATCGCCAGCCCAACTCTGTCCACTGCAGGACAGTTAATCCTGTCCTGCGCCAGCTACGTCCACCCATTTCAACAAACTTTTTGACATCATCCTCAAACTTGCTGCGTTTACCTTATCTCGGAATCCACTGCATTACCCTACATCACCCTAAGGGTCAATAGGTCATGCATTACAAGCCCTGTTCTTGTACATTTGCTAGTCTTGATCACAGCAAGGTTTTAATTAACTAGCGTCTACTCCCTAACCCACTCTATTGTCTTCCTGTTTTCCTATTCACTAACCATTCAATACACGCTCCCCATAGACTGTCAGCGGACTGTCAAAGAAATTTTCTTCACGGATGACGCATTCCTGGAAGCATATCCACTCCTCAAATCATATATCCCTAATGGTTAAGGTCTCCATGGGCAACAGTCGGAGCAAAGCACGGGGTCTTAAGGTACGACATTCTACACCGATGTAGTTTACGCGATGTAGTTTACGCTGTAGGAAGCCCTTCGTACAACTAGCTGTGTAAAAGCGATGGCAGCAGCCCTCACCGAACTCCGGAGCTCGCCCCCTCGCGTGCTCTACGGAAACATGCTGGAGAAGTACGCGCACGAGGCACCCCATCCTGTCTCCACTTCGTGGTGCAGGTGAACTTCAAAGGGAAGCGTGCCGTGGGAGTGACGTTCACCAGGTACGGCCAGCCGCAGAACGTGTCGGCAAAGCGAGAAGTGATCCTGTCCGCAGGAACCATAGGCTCCGCCCAACTCCTTCTACTCTCCGGGATAGGGCCCGCAAAGGATCTCCAACGACTACAGGTAACCATTGCGCGGGGTCATAACTACTCTTCACAAATTGCCGCACATCGATTGTGTGCACGAGTGTCTGTGTGTTACGCGCTCGGCAGAGAACCTAGCGGTGGCCGACATGAAGTTCTCCTTTATGACCGCGGCCGCCGCCGCTCCAGTACGGCCGTGTAATGACATCCTTGAACTTGCGACCGAGTCCGAAATGTGTCGCGCGGAACACGACTGTTGAGTCCGCGCCCTCGTCACTGAGGGCAGAGAGGCAGTCGTACGAGGCGTCGTAATGGATTTGGACGTGCATTCTATATCAGACACAACGGGACGGATGACTAGGGCTTTGAGAAGCATTAAGAGGGCATTTAAAAGGGTAGGCTGTAATGACGATAAGTTAAACACCCACACTTGTAGCCCTACCTCGGGGTGAGGTACAACAATAGCCGCTGCACACACGTCGTTCCCTCTTTCTTCTCTCCACCTAATAGAGCGGCCACCCCAGCATCCACATGAATCACGTGACTGTACACGGCACAATAACAAGAATGCCCAGTCCTTAAGCTTATTGGCTATAGAAGCTATACGACGCTCATAACGTACACGGCTGTCAATGTCCATGATGTGGCTCACGAATTTTATAAGGCCCCCAAGGACGACTTACTATACTCCCACAGCCTATACGTTTCTTATATGGCCTTCATTGCCTATGTGACTTCCATAAGACTATACGAGGCCTGTTAGAAAAGTATCCGACTTTATTTTTTTTTTTACGAACACCTGAAGGATTTGAAACAAGCACGCTTGCACCTGCCTGCCTTGAACCTTCGTGCGCATGCACAAATTTTTTCTCGCCTGCCGATAGCGTCAGTCACTGGCACGCAGCGTTTGAGTGAGGCAGTGCGCAGTGCTCTCGTCGGTTTTTTATTGCAAGGAAAATGGCGGAGCGACAGGAGCAGCGCTACTGCATCAAATTTTGCCAGAAACTAGGCGACAGCCAAGTGGAAACCATTCGGAATATTCAGACGGCTTTCGGTGACAATACTATGAGCAGCACACAGGTTAAGCATTGATACAATTGATTTAAAGACGGCCGTACATCGGTGCAGAGAGAGCCACGCTCCGGTCGGCCATCAACATGCCGAAATGACCAGGTCATTGCCTAAGTAAACGCTGTGGTGACGCGGGACCGTCGTGTGACTATCCGAGAAATTGTGGAAGAGGTGGACATCAGCAATTTTTCTGCACATTCCATTATCACCGAAAATTTGGCCATTGAGAAAGATGCGGCGAAATTCGCGCCGAAGCTGCGCACGGTGGAGCAAAAGCAGCTTCGTGTTGAAGTCTCACAGGATATGCTGGATTCCACAAAAAGTGACCCCGACTTCATCAACACCATAATCGCTGGTGACGAGTCGTCACAATGGCAGCATTCCACGTCACCAAAACCAAAGAAGGCCCGCCAAGTGCGCCGCAATGTCAGAGTGATGCTGACTGCTTTCTCTGACTCCCTCTGTGTGGCACACCACGCGTACGCACCCCACAAAGTAAACATTGACCAAAAGAATACTACAGGGATGTCCTCCGTCGCCTGCGTGGTGCTGTGCGGAGCAAGAGGCCGAAGTTGAGGTCAACAGGAAATTGGCGCATCCATCATGACAATGCTCCTGCACATTCCTCGCACTAAATTCACATTTTTTTCGCGAAAAACCAGACTGCTGTAGTTCAACAGACTCCTTACTCTCCTGATATGGCCTCCGGTGACTTCTGGCTGTTTCCCAAAATCAAGAGGCCATTGAAAGGAGCGCGATTTCAGACAAAACAGGACATTATCGCTGCAACGACAGCTGAGCTAAACTCCATTCCGAAAGGGGCCTTTTCGGAATACTTCCACCAATGGCAGCACCACTGGGAGAAGTATGTGGAGTCCCAAGGAGACTACTTTGAAGGTGATTAGGTTTCCAACGCTCTAGTTATGCCAGTTTTTTTTCTTCGGCAAAAGGTCGGATACTTTTCTAACAGACCTCGTATGTAGGGTCCTTCTTTTCTGGTTCGATAAAGATTGGGCAATATTTTTTTACCTCAAATTTGGGTACAAATCGAGTTCTTCAGCAAAAGTTTTCATAATTCTGTGGTTATCGCGTCATGTTTTTCAACGCAAGACATTACAACAAAGCGTTAGTTTCTGTGCGGGGTATTCTTTGTCGCTCATTATTTTCATAAACTCTAAGGAAATGGCAGATTAAAACTCTACTTAATCAGATTTTTATTTTGCTAATTTATTACAATTACTTCACCGTGTCCATTACCGTATATTGCGCAGCCTTCCCGTGTCCGTGCCAGACCTCCCTGTCGTTGTTGCGCGCAGCTAAACTATTCATTCCCCACCACAGCGACCATTTTAAAACCCCAGCAGCCTTGGAACATGTCGTCATTAGCGCTTGGTACAATGATATCATCAAGAAGTCTGGTCAATGCACAGGTGTTTTAACCTCTCACTTCAAGAACCTACTCTTCGATCTTATCCTCAAACTAAGCAGTGTCATGAATGGCAAGCGTAAAAAGAGGTTTAAAATTATTCGTTAACGAAAAACACCCCTTAAACAAAAAATATCCATCAATCCTCCTGAATTCTCTTCAGCAGCCCTGCGCACTGAGAACTGAGTTCTCCAGAAGGCGGGTTTTTGGGTAGAAATCGAGTTAACCCGCTTTAAGAAATCTGCTCAGTGTGGAAGAATCGTATAAAATCGAGTTTTAACCGAAAACGAAGGGCCCTAATTTATATGGCTCCAAATAATACATGGATAACAGATACTACGGCTCCCAAATCATATAAGGCTGGTCCCAAAGCTTATATATCTCGCAAAGCCTGTAATGCTCCCATAGCCTAAATTGCTCCCAAAGCCTGTATGGCTCCCAAATACTATACGGAACATAAATCATATCACTCCCATAGCCCATATTGTGTTCATAGCCTATATGGCTCCCATAGCCCAAGATCACAAGGAACGCGTTTTCTAGCCAGCCGGGGAACGTGGGAGTTCTCACTTACAAGTTACAACACACTATGATGTCGGTGGATAGTGTGAGCATAGGGCAAAGTACCTCATAGAACAATCACTAAAACATCGTCCATTTGAGAATGAAGAGTAGAGACTAACATCCGTAGCCTTTATTAATCATGTGTAAGCGCATAATAGACCACTCAATGAAGACACGTATACGTCTTTCTCATGGTAACCACCGCCGCACGCGATGCAGATTCCAGTGGTCGCCGACCTTCCGGTCGGATGCGGCCTGCAGGACCACGTGAATCTGCAGGTGGCAGTGCCCGTCAGCACTGACGTGGTAGCGGGAATCCCGCCTTTCAGCCTAGATGATATCCAACAGTACGCCAGAAATAGAAACGGTAAGTCATCCAACCTCAACACCTGCCTCGGCTGTGCACGTATGACACCTATACGGCCTGGGGGTAGAAAAAGTTTACAAGAATCAAATGTTCCACTCATATCTTGCCACCGATGATTGAGTTTCGGGTTTCATAAGAACGCACTAAAGAGTAAAAAAAAAATTAGCAGTGGCTTAGCTCAGCTATGCCAGATTATACGTAGCGAGAGGTACGTCTTGGTTACGTCTAGTTGCCTTGCTTATAGTCACGGCTAAGTGTTAGACATTGAAGACGAGAGGCGTCTGCTCCGCGGTCGGCGCGCCCGGCCGGCAGCTGTGCAACTCTGACTCCACTCGGCTCCTCGCGCATGCGCAGAACTGGCGACCGACAACCACAGCGAAACGGCGAGACTGCGGGTAATGTAGCTCTCGCTACAAAAGCTCAGAGGTTCAAAAAGCAATGGCAAGAATGAGGCGGATGTTAGATTACATACACAAGGTGCCATAGATATTAAATGGTGTTGTGATGCAAGTCTGAAAAAAGAGCGGGCACGCGGCCAGAACACTCGCTAGTCTTGGCACTCTTACTACTCGCCTGCTGCTTTCTCCAGGAACGATATCAATACCAACGAGCACAGAGTTCGTGCAGTTCTTGCACACCGACTATGCGACGGACCCGGACATCCCGGACATCGAACTGGCACCCATTTCGACCGCGCCCGCCAACGAGCTGACCAGGGCCTCGTTGCTGGCACTGGGTATACTGCCGGAGGTAATATGCGCTCTGCCGAGGCGAATATTCAACTTGGGAGCTTACGAAGATGTTGTCTAAGCTACTTGATTTGAACAGGCAGCAAGGACCGTGAGGCCTGGGAAATTCTATTCAGTGTAATGGTGGCAAAGGCTATGCCAATGCATGTGATAAAATTATGCAGCCCGCTGCCCCTGGGAAGCTACCCCTTCGCGCTTACAACTAGAGGAGCTTTAGAACGGTCAGGTGTCAGCGCAAAGCAGGCACCACACGAGAACACTTCAAGCTAAGTAAACAAAATCGCCATGAACTAAAAGACGACTTCGTACCTCATGAAGGCTTGTCGGGAGAGCGCGTGTAGAATATACAGTTCCGTGGTTCATATTGGAGCAAAAGTTAGTAATGGAGGTGAAATTTACGGTCCTATCATGAAAATGGAGACTGCAGATTACCTAACATTGATAGCTGAACATGTGCACATGACAGTATTAACACGGCTGTCCATTTCAAGTGGCTGTCACAGCCGGGTATATCTGTACTCAACGTACTTATGGGAGCCCCGTCGACTGAAAAACAAAGGCACAGGGTAGCCGGCAAGATTATGGGAGAAACAAAAAAAAAAGCTGAGGGGCGATTATTGCATTGATGCGCAGGAGATGCGAGAGCATTCTTCTTAACCTACTCGTCCTTTGTGCTGTCGTTCTGCAGCCTCGAGCTCGAATTCTTCCACTACGACCACTACCGCTGCTTGTAAATTCACTAAGCCACTTTCATCCCTAGACCCTAGTCACTATCACCTGTCACTGAAGTGTCCTTACCAGTTGCTATTACCAATGTGTCAAGGTCAGTCTCCCAGTTATCGGTCACCATGCCTTTTCGACAGTCTCGCGCATGACTATTCGCGCTGTGTGTCGCCAGAGAATAAGCTATTCCACGAAGAGAACAGTACTTTAACGATGTTTTTTTTATTATTATTATTACAGTCTACAAGGTTTGGACGTCTGGTCGAAATGTTAGTTGACTGGAATTTATAGACGAAGTGGTCACTGTTATGCGCCAAGAAGGTCCTCTTTTGCGAAGCCCGACTCTATGATTAAAATGTCCGCTCCGGGTATCAATCTGGAAAAAAAAAATACAGCTACAGGGAGCGGACTTCTAGACAACATGCAGTACCGCGAATGTTCATGTCTCCCAGCTGTGGTCCCCAACTAGAAACAAGAATCAACCTGTTTAATTTTTTTTTTATTTTTCAGACAACGTATGCTGAGTGTTGACCTCCCATCCCTCGCTCGTTCGCAGGCTTACGACAGCTTTCTCGGTCCGAAAAACGGCCAGCCCGGTTTCCGTGCCGTAGTGATCCTCAATCGACCGAAGTCCCGAGGCTACCTCTCCCTGCGCTCCAGGGACCCCAACGAACACCCCGACATCGACCCACGCATATTGGAGCACCCAGACGACATCAAGGCAGCCGCTCAAGGCATGCTCCATCTTACGTGCTGTACTCATAAGCGTATTGGCTCCAACGCCTTGCCGGCAGTAAGGCCAAGCCGCAAATCATTCCTTTTTTTGCGGTTTAATGTAGCAAGTAGCAGGCAGGTGGGCAGGGAGACAGAGATTTTATGTAGCTGTTCTACGTAAGCCATCTAACATCCCGAACCCCGCGTCAACGGAATTCAGGTTATTTGCCGATAGGAAGTTGTGACCGCGATTCCCGTCCAGTAGAGATGTCCCCAATGCTGTGCTCTTTTGGCCGTCGTCAACAGTGACCCTTAAGGCCCGTTCACACTTGCCCAAAAATCCGGCGAGCGAAGCGGATTCGCTCGCCGCAAAAACAAGGACCTGTTCTCACTTGTTCACGCGCGAGCGAGGCGGATCCGCCGTGCCGCTGCTGTTTCTCGCCTTTCCACACCGCTTCGCTGATAGCGGCATACACAGATATAGCGACAAAAGAGCATAAATTTACGCTGTCTACGTACCATAAGCGTATGCATGCTTACGTACGTTAAACGCAGGCGCATTCTCACTTTTAGTTCAGCGTATGCTAGCACAGACGCCAAAATAGAATTTACCTATAGTGGCGCCATCTGGTTGTCAGGGCGGGAACCATTACTGTCAAAAAACCGACTCTGCTATTAAGCCTAGAAGCGGCAGAATCGTCACTCTGAATAAAAAAAATAAAGCAAGTTTATCACTTATACGTCTTCGTAGAGGCGAGATGAGACGAAGCGAAAGACCTGTGCCGAATTTCTGGCCAGTGAACGCACTGAAAAAGGCAGCAACAACGAGAATTCAATCCGAAGCGACGGGTCGGCTTCGAAGAGCGCCGCCATGTTGGTCGCCGCGCGGCGGAAATGGGTACAGCCCGATCGCCCTCGCCGCGCCGCTTTCCGCGTCGCTCGGCGTCAAAAGCGGCCGAATGCGCTTCGCTCGCCGGATTTTTTGGCAAGTGTGAACGGGCCTTTATTCTTCTACCACGGCATGCAAAGAGCTACTGCGATATATCAGAAAGAGGTGTGGTGCAGAGACAGAGGAGGTTCTACACTTTCATTTGTGAGAAGCATTCTTCAAATGAAGCATAGGAGCAAGACTTATTCAGCAGGTGCGCTTATTTTCGCTGCCCGCAATCAAATTATAAGCTGAAGTTGCTCTTTACTAAACCAACTGCTTTCCTTACTATAGCACGTTGTGTTTTGTGCTCTTTACTGTAATGCATTGTGTATTGAAGCTGATGTCACGTATCGTACCAATACTGAAGTGGCATAATGCTGGGTATTCTCCAGAGTAATCTGTCAGCTCCCGCGAGGGTTTGTCCGCCTCTGTAACAAGGAGCATCCAGCGCTCCCTACTAAGGGAGCATCAGCGGCTACGGCTTCCTGCTTCTGAGGACTATGTCACAGCTCCAATATCCAGTGACGGCACCCGCATTTTCAAAAACACCTGTGCACACTAAAAATCACCAGTTTAGCATAAATATCCCGTACCTTTCCTGTATGACATGTCGCCGGTGGCGGTGCTTATAGACAGCAACGATATCTGACATAAACAAGATGCGGCGGAGCTGCTGTCATCGGGTAGGGGTAACGGCGATGGATATGTCCCATAAGCATCATATAAACAAAAATTTTCTAAATAATTTTCTGATTTTGCAACACACCTGCGTGGTCACTCCTTCGTTAACAAAAGCTGAGTACATCTCAAAACATAACATTCAAGTACGGGACATCAGGTCCAAGGCAATGCATTTAAAAAAAAACGCCGCAGTATGAGCGCACTGCGGTTACCGCTAAGTGGAGGTTCCAGGCGGGAGCGCGTCCCATAGAAAAAGATGTAAACAAAATTTACCAAAATTATTCCTTTTTACCAGTGCACCTATGAGGGAGGCGCTTCGGTAACAATAGTTCAGTGCTTTTAAAAAGGTATGAAAGAGTATGCGACGTCATTTTGATGCTGATATGTTTTCAAAACTTTACGATAACAGTGTGCCGTGACGCCGGACTAGGCATCACAACACACCAATGCGTAGGCGCTCAGTCAGGTGGGTATTTATCCAAATCGCACAAGCTTTTCGAGGAGCCCGACATGTTGTGGCACGCGCTTCATTCGCTCGCAAATACAGTCGCTCGATCTAGACAGTCTAGACAGCTTTGCATGGAAAACAGTCCTCAAACGGCATGACAAGCGAACCGCATGCAGTAGTAGCAAACGACGGCGCAGACAATACCCCCTGCCGCTCCGGCTACCACGAGCTCCCCCTATGATTACAAACACGGTCTTGATCTATAGCTCTGGCATGCAATGACGAATACGTTCATCAAGTAATGGAATCGGGAACGCACGGTCGCGCTCGCTCGCAGGTACGAGGATGTTCATCGACGAGATTCTCAACACTGAGGCTATGAGGAGCATCGGCGCCAAGGCCTGGGACGTGACCTTCCCACCGTGCGCAGGGGCCGGGCCCCTGTGGAGTCTGGAGTACATCGAGTGCCTCTTCCGGCACCTTGCGCACACGGGCTGGCACGTGTGCTGCACGGTGCCCATGGGCTCCCATCCCCTGGCAGTCCTGGACGAGCGCCTCAGGTGAGCTAGCGCCGGCAGAGGCTCTTGCGAAACGCCTTGCCTGTTGAACTCGGCTCCTTCACAAGAGAAATTTTCACTGTAGCTGGGACTGGCAGAATTATAACGGCTGCTCGTCAGCAAGGAGATCTCTGCCACTTAAAACCGGATTTACCCCGCCAACATATAAAGCAAGATTTGGCCTACGCAATACACTCTAGAATGCGTGTGGTGCGGAGAGATAGCCACCCTCTACCACTCCACATGGGGCTGTCGGGTGAGCCCGATAGAGCCCAAAATTACAAACCCGTCAGTCGAGCAGTGGGGGGAGCTTCTGTCCAGCTCCGACCAGCAAGATCAGCTTGCGCTGGTTGAGCGGGCCGAGGAGGCAGCAAGAACCAATGGGCTCCTGTACCTAGGAACACCGCCTGCAGCTCAAGACCCCAACCCCTAAACCCCGCCCATTTTGAGGAATAAAGTTTTATACTACTACTACTACTAACTGACAAAGCAGTGCGCCACCTTTGTACAGAGCGTAAAACAAGCCATAGATCAAATAATACAAACGAAAGACAACACCGGCGACCTAACTCCCCATTAGGGTTCACTACGGGTGAGGGACCTCAACGCCTCGTTTGAGAAGCTTTGCAAGCATTGTCATCGCAGCCATTACAAATGCTGAGAAGTTTGCGTTTTTGCGCGGTCCTATCCAATTTTGAATGGCAGGGAGAAAGGATCAAGGTGGCGGATTTTATAATGCGGAGCAGGCCAGCTTGGCAGAAGTGTAGTGGCAGCAGTTCACAAGATCATGTCCAAGCTGGGGTGTAAAAACCAGCAGCTCGAAAAGGCTCGCAGAATGATGAAGGCGGCGAAGGGTGCAGGCTTCGCAGTGATTTTCGCAGCGCCGAATATGCAAAAGCCTATGCCAACGAGTGAAATGCGAAGATGACGAGAGCATACTGTACGAAAAGAAACACTTGACACGCTTCGTCAGATGCCAGTTAGGTGTTATGTATGAAGTACCAGGCATATGTAGATCTTATGTTGTCAAAACGGGTAACTGCATCAATGATCGCCTGTGTGACCAGCGAACTTCGTGAAGTTGTGTATTGGCAGCAATGTAGCGATCCACTCCAAGAGTTGCGGCTGTGGACCTACTAAGATTCATTCGCACTAAGATATTGTATTGACCAGAGATGTAAAGTTACATCTGAACTTCAGCCGTATAAGAAAGGGCTCTGCTGAGCCAGTAAGCTATCAATAGGCGCGAAGAAAAAAATAGCCAGGGTACCAAGGTGAACAAGAATGTACAGTCTTTGTCAAAAGTTTAGAGCCCAGGGGGTTCACTTCCAAGCTCTGGGACTCCAGGAGCATTCGTGGTAGTCCTACCCATTGGAGGAGGCAGGACCAGAAATCTTCTCATGTCCAGGAAATTTCGAGCGCTAGGGATCCATTAAGAACGACACAGTGTGGGTCAAAAGAAAACCCTCTGGGCTCCAAACTTTTGACAAAGGCTGTACAATGCGAATGTCTGGTTCTTCATGTTCGTCTTCCTTGCGTCGTCCGAAGAAAAGAAATGCCTGTCTAAGTGCTATCGCATACTAGGTCCGAATAGGCCGTCGAGTAGCCGGACCATCATGCTCCGAGTAGGCGAGCAGCGGAAGGTAAGGCACCCAATTTCAGAGGCTGTTAATTCACTGTATATTCTCGCTGAAACATTAATCCTCCTCTCAAAAGCGTTCCTTCGTCCATGCTGAAAATCTACTCGGTGCCAGCTTTTCTTCGGTGCCACGGTTGGAGACGAGTGTGTGTGCGGTCTTGCCGCAGCGAAACGCAACGCGCCGCTTATTGCACTCGAACCGCTTCAGCATCTGATCACGCCTGGCCTCGATTTATTGCGCATTTCTATTTACTACGTGGACCGACGCAAAGTTAGGTAAAGGACACAGCGCAATGGGAACTGTAAACAGAATACAGCCGGTCAGGCAAGACACGCTTGTCTATGAGCATTTACCCAGTAATACCCGTGGCACATCCAGCGACGAGGCGTTTGATGCATGAAAGCGGCACGGCCATTTATAGATAGTTTTGACGTGACGTCACGGGCGCCATCTTTGGGTACTGTGGCTAGCTGCCGCAGTGTAGGAGGGAACCGGTAGGCAATAGGCGGGTTAACAAAACGCCGAGGCTTTTGCTGCAATTAACGGACCCAGAGATGGCGGACGCTATGACGTCGGTGACAACTATGCATAAGCTTAGGGCGCGCCGACACGTTTGCGGTGCTTGCGCAGGGTCCGAGGAGGAGTGACAGGTCTACGAGTGGCCGACACCTCCGTGATGCCGGACGTTACGAGTGGCCACACGCACGCACCTACCATGATGATCGGCAGCAAGGCGGCGGCCATGATCATAGAGGACAACGGAGGACGACAGGGGTCAGGACGCAGCCAATAGTGACCCCTGCCTAGCTTGAGGGGAGAGGCTTTCTAGCTGCCGCGTCTGCAGCTCATGAGGAATAACACACAACTTCCCCGAAGCGCCTGCAATGCCATGCCGGAGCATGGACGTGTTTTTGTCAACAGCAAACGGCAGGGCCATCAAGAACACACTCCGTATACGGTTGACTTCCTGCTGTCAGGTCCGTCCAAGTCGCGTTCTGTGTCAAATAAAATCCCCCACCCCCACCCCTCTTACTCCGACATGACTCACTCTTTCCAAAGTATGCGAATAAGCATGGCAGCGTAGTACATCGATGTCGCCAGATATGCGTGATACATACCTACGAATGGCTTTCATTTGCGTGCTCGAACGCGTGCGCGCATGAGAAAGAGGGCAAGAGAGGAAGGCACAGCACAGTGGTGTTTGATAAAGGCGTTGCCATGAGCACTGTCAACGAGGCATTTCGGCTACGCTACGCTTATGTGACAGAGTAAAAAAATTCGAAAAGAAAATAACGACGGCCAAGAAGACCATCAGCGTACGCGATTCATCGCACCGGCCGACCACACCTCATAACCATGGGTTCATCCAGAACATGGTCATCAAGCTTATAATAAAAGGCTAAGTTAACAAAATATTGTAGCGAAGCGTGCTTCCGTGCCGGGACGAGAGCTCCGCCGCATCGAAGAAGGGGACCAGCAGACGTCGATAAGATGCATTGATAAACTTGATTTATTAAAGGTAGATGCGAATCACCGATCAAACTTAGAAACTGAGGCAAAAATATAACAGGTCCCATAGTAAACAGTCAGTCATACCCCGGGGCATGCAGCACCTTTGGAGCGGAGGTCCCGAGCAGCAGTCGGGAGGCAGCCGTTCCTCTCTCGAGTCCCCTTGTTGTTGAAACACCCTCTTAAATACACTTCACCAGCATTCTGGCGATCAAAAAAGCTATTACCGGAGCCAACCAGAGGAGCTCCGACAGCATTGCGAGAACCCTTTTTGGAACCAATTAGACCAATCAGGAAAGCCGTTACCGGAACTAATAAGAACACATCCTTTCAAGACATGCCGACAGCAAACTCACGCACTTTCTCAGACTAAAATACACAAAAACACCCAGTGCGCGCCAGCTCGCAACCTTGTGCGAGTAGGGACGGAATGCGCGCACGTTTGTGTGTGTGTGTGTTGTGCGCAAACCGGGTGACGACGGGCCTAACTGCCCAAACGCATACCGCGGATCGCTGGCCAGAGAGCCCCCCGCAAGGCAAGACCCTGGAAACGGCGCCAGAAAGTGGTCGGGAATCCACAGCAAAACACCGACTCTGTAACCTGATCCGACCGCGCCTAGCGAAAGGAAGTGGGGGACGCACGCGGGACCGCTCCACAGGGTAGCTGTGTCTTCCTCGCAACAAGAGGGCCGCAAATCTACGAAAACCGATGGCACCAAGAACGCACTCTACTCGTTGGCTCCCGGCTCCAGCAATTGGCGAGAAAAACTCGAAAACTCGCTATGCTACAGTAGTATTTTTCTTTCTAAACTGGCAGCACAGAGGGCTATAGAGAACCGCAAAAAACGGCTGTGGTGCCCGACAAAAGGTAGCTGCTAGACGACTGCAACTCCAGGAGGCGACACGAACGGAATGTATAGCAGTAAGAGCTCAGCACAACAAAGAAAATACATCGCGAAGGCGCTTCGCTTATTCATATCCGCTGAGGTCATATATGGGTCGAATACGTCCTGCCAGTAACTTCACTTCTCTAGCCAGAAAAAAAAAAACATCGAGAGAAAGGAAGAAAAAAACGCATTCCTGTATAAACTCCGCGCGATAGCGCGCAAAGCACGCGGGGGCCGCGTGACACACGACCTCCTCGCTGACGTTACGGACCACTAACGGCGGCGCTGTCTCATATAGAGTATACTGTTTGCTTTATCCTTCCACCTCCCGTTCGCCCTGCCCCCTCTACTAGACACACACCAGCAAGCCCACTCGCGTTACAAAAAAAATTCCGAACTTTCGACTTTATTACCACACGGCAACTTTATGGGCAATGCGCAGGCGATTGAAACGTGTACAAAATGGATAGGTGAAATATTGAGCAAGAGGGGCCAAGCTTTAAGCAAGCGCCCCGGCAACATGACACGAAAATAGCGCCCCGGAGTGCTCCCAAAAAACGCTGGGGAGAGCCCTGAAAACCGCCGCAATAAAAGCGCGTACGTCGAGTGCACAGCGTGCAAACGGAGTGGGACTTCACGGGCGACGTTGTATAGAAGCGGGGCTCTGCAATTTCAAGTGGGCCAATCGATGGTGGGGTAGCACGCGATTTGAGATGGGCGTAGCGTGTCTCGCGCGGTCGTGCAGCGGAGGAAACTCAGCCACGATGTTGGATGTATACAGCCTTTCATCCGAGCCTGCGGACGCAACTTCGCGTGAAACGAACGACAAACCAAACGCGCCCCGCCAAAGCCGACGGAGCAAAAGTCGTAACTGGAACTATAAGATGGAAACTTGGGCGAGTTTTATTATTATTATTATTATTATTATTATTATTATTATTATTATTATTATAGTTATTATTGCCAGTATTATAATTATAGGCTATTTATTAATAAAGATAACAATAGAAGGAAAAGATATTGCTAGCCGCGGCATCTACCATCAAAAACTGAAGCGCCTGAGCTGCGGCTAGCGTCACTAAACATACAGTGAGAAGGGAATGAAAGAGGGAAGCCATAGAAAGAAAGGATAGGATAGATAGCCTGTGTTGTTTCATTTATTTTCATTTCATTTATTTTCCAGAAAATTCTGGCGGCTGCCTGGACTAAAAGCTGTAGGTATACAGCTTTGACCTCCCTTCCGGTCGCACTGTTCCAGCCAATATGTTTCCAAACACTGTTGCTAAGTGAAGTACGTCCTGGCATTTGCTCATGCGCTAGCGCCAGTATATAAAAAAAAAAGGGGGGGGGGGGGGGGGGGAGGGGGGGCAATGAGACAGCGCAGTTTCCTTTCGGAGGCATCTGCGCCTTCAAAAAGCGCTTGCGACTCGGAAGGCGCCATTTTTTCTAGCAAACCTCTTAAATTTCCGCTGCCCCCCCCCCCCCCCCCTTATCAATCACCGAATATCACAAAGTCGGGAAGCGGTTGTCCAATCAATTCTGAACTTAATTTAAACCCTCACCGTCACTGGTGCTTGGAGTAGACCCATAGTCAAACGCGCTATTTCTGGGCAGCTGCATTCGCAGCGGTAACGAGGAAGGACGCTAGAAACGAATATTTCTCTTTCTTTGCAACCGCACGTGTAACACAGGCGTTTGTACTGCCTCGCATAATTAGAGGTGACCGCAACGCATGCTGCATCGAAAGGACCTATTTGCAGCAATGACACTTTTCAACAAATCAGAAACATTTACACCCGTGTTAAACTACAAAACTTGCTTCTTTCCTAAAGGGTCCGAAGGATTTCCTTTATTTTAATTTTTCTTGTTTTTTTTTCAGCTGCAAAATAGAAACGTAGAAAAAAAAACAAGAAAAATTCAAAGAAAGGAAATTCTTCGGACCCTTTAGGAAAGAAGCAAGTTTTGTAGTTTAACACGGGTGTAAATGTTTCTGATTTGTTGAAAAGTGTCATTGCTGCAAATAGGTCTTTTCGATGCAGCATGCGTTGCCTTCACCTCTAATTATGCGAGGTAGTACAAACGCCTGTGTTACACGTGCGGTTGCAAAGAAAGAGAAATATTCGTTTCTAGCGCCTTTCCTCGTTACCGCTGCGAATGCAGCCGCCCAGAAATAGCGCGTTTGACTATGGGTCCACTCCAAGCACCAGTGACTGTGAGGGGTTTAAATTAAATTCAGAATTGATTGGGCAACCACTTCCCGACTTTGTGATATTCGGTGATTGATAAGGGGGTGGGGTAAGCGGAAATTTGAAAGGTTTGCTAGAAAAAATGGCGCCTTCCGAGTCGCAAGCGCTTTTTGAAGGCGCAGATGCCTCCGAAAGGAAACTGCGCTGTCTTAGCTGCAAAATAGAAACGTAGCACTGCGAGGTGAGAATCAATTTACAACTTCTATCATGCAACCACCGCGGGCACAAAAACTGGGTGGGACTCTTAAGCTCCGCCTTACGGGTATGCATGGCGCGATAGCTTAGTGGGTTAATTCCCATACAGAAGGTCATTCTCCACATTCACAGATCCCCGGGAGTCCTCATACCCCTCCTGGCGCAGTGCTGCAGCTGTTAAGCGATGACGGCAGGTGCTCCCGGTGGTGGGCCTTGTGCGGCCCAGGTTGCCCTTACCGAGCGACCAATCATTAATTTAATAGCCACCTGCCACCATGGTGGGCAGTTCGCTCACTATCCGGTGGGCAGGTTGTGATGACGCCTCAAGGTCACGTGACCTATAGGTGGCCCACCTGCCTCCTGGGTTGCTCTCTGGGCAGCCCCTGCAAGAGCCATGCTCGTTATTTTTCGCTCACAACGCCGACTCCGGGTTTTCTGGGTAATGGGGTCCTTAACGGTATCGCGTTAAAAGAAAGAAAAACAATGGCGGTAGGCACAAGGATGACAAATATCATTGAAGGGGGAGCAATCAGATAGCCCGAATGCATCGCGGCAGCGAAACTCCTGGCTAAGCGAAAACCGAGAACAACGACGAAAGCACGACCAACTCCCCAATAAGAATCCACAGAAGGACAAAGAGTGAAAAGCAAAACGTCCTCAGTAAAGCGCACACGGACTCTTCCACCATCGCTCTCGCGCAGAGGAAACATCTTTTACGGCTGTCATTCAATCCGCCACCGAAGCTCTCTGTCATGATTAGCCGCGAAGATTGCCGAGCGACCACCGCGGGTTCCGTATACGTACGGAAATATGCGCACCGGGAGAAGCAGCAAAGCGTGACAGCGTAATACATGGACCCGAGCTCGGGCCGCAGTTTGTTTCTGGACGGTGAATGGGTTGCCGGCCCCGCTGTGTCGTTCATCTTTTCGCCAGGCCGCACTCCGTCGCCCTCAGCCTTGCGTTGCCCTATAGCATTGATAAATGGGGGCAAAAAGGGCCCGCTGCGGCAACCGTGAAGAAAACGTACAAGCGCAAAAACGCCTACCCCCATCTTCTCAGAAAGGATGGCCGTAAAACAAAGGGACCCCTCCCATTCGCAGCACGGCATGTTATGGGAGGCAGAAAGCCGTATACCGTAGAGGTCACTCACAATGCTATACGTTTTAGCCGCATGCAGTCACAAACACTTTCAGTCCCTCCTGTGCGGCGCGCTGTCACTGTGGAATCGCCTCTCTATATGTCTTTTTTTCGGACTAGTGTAGATCCCGGTGCAATTCGTCACGTTATACAGCTCAGTTCTTAGGCGGAAAAATATCTATCATTCCGTAACGTCCGCCAATGCTGATACCTCTTCAGATATAGAATGTGCAGTCGTGCTGCGAAAGTTTAGCCACACATTTTCAGCGTTTTGCAAATGCCATAACTACACTCTTAATCTCGTTCTATATAAACTTTTTCCTTCCATAGAAGTTCCGCTAAAACACCTGTTTCACATATTTTATATAGCACGAGGCTCGTTTCATTCTGTGTTGTGTGGAACTCGAACTTTCACGGCACCCTTCTAGCCTTGTTAAGTGAGGTTATTTAAGACAACCGCTGGTCCTTAAGGGTAACGGAATGGATTCCAAGAAAAGGAAAGCGTCTCAGAGGGCGGCGGAAAGCTAGGCGGGCGGAGGAGATAAGGAAGTTTGCGGGGATACGGTGGCCGCAACTGGCAAAGGACAGGGTTAATTGGAGGGACATAGGAGAGGCCTCTGCGTTGCAGTGGGCACAGTCAGGCTGATGATGATGATGACGATGATGTGAAAAGAGTTGATATCACTGGAACGGCCCGTTCAGCGGTATTTTTTTTTTTCGGTATAACCACCAGCCACCGTAAGTTTCCTCACATTCCGGTGGCCACGCTGCTACCTACCGCGGTGTGTACGTTGTAATGGTGCCTCAAAATACAGACGGAACGGCGTTCCAGCAGATACGCGTAATCGTCTATATAAAACTTCTTCATTTAATTAGGACGGTGTTCCAGTTGTCTAGCCATTTTCTGTATTTGGAATGTGGTTCCGCTTATTTAAATCCAACTTTTTAAGCCAAAGTTTCGCTTCAGCTGCCGCTACTAGCCGGAATGTATGTGGAAGAACAAGAAAAAGAGTGAGTGAATCCGAGTTTGTAGGACCACGCCCTACGCAACAAATCCTCCGTTTTGCTTTGAAAGCCTGTTACTATTGTCGTAAGGACTTCCTATCAAGTAAAGAAATATGCAGCCTAACAGAGCAGCAAAGAGAATGCGACGAGCCGCGGTGCTCCGAACAACTGATACTGACCCGGCCGGTAATAGATGACAACCGCGGGTACATAGGATTCGCACGTGGCATCCTCTGTCAGTATGTAAACAGCGAGAGAACTGGCAGGCCTACCAGCAGCGCGGGATGTGGCGTATATAGCTGACAGCAATGCCCACCACTTTGCGCTGCTTTCCGCCTACAATTTTTGACTCACCCGCAGTCGCGAACATTTAATGCGTAAGCCTTAGAACGCCATGTTGGAAACATCCGTCCGTCCGTCTGAAGCCTCGGTTGGCAGGTGGCAAAGTGGAGAGAAGGAAAGGCTCTCCACTTACAGGGAAGGTTCTCCCCTTCCCTGTGGGAAAGGAAAGTGGGAGAGGAAAGAGGAAGGGAGGATGGAAGGAGACAGGTGGCGGATGGGAGAGAGTGTCACATTGTGATTGACGGACTGGATCACGCCACTGGCTCGCACTCCCTGAACATAGCAGCGGCTGCTCCGTCCGGAGGGTACACTACTGTTTTATCGCATACTCTGTCGCAACAATAGCGTTGATCGTCTATAATTTCTTTACCACTCAGCGAGATTTTAAACGCCAGAACGGCCCATGAACTCCCCGCGTAGCGGTTCCAACCAACCAAATGCTAGAGCGCGACCACCTGAGGTGAAGCAGCCCTTTCTGCACCCAGTGGACCGGGCTCCATAAGCCACGCTGCCGAACGGTCTCACCGCGCCGAAGGCAACGAAGTATTCCCCCGAGTCGTACGAGGCCACAAGTCCCGGTGTGCGTGCGTGCGCGTGTGCGCGTGTGCGTGCGCGTGTGCGCGCGCGCGTGTGTGTGTGTGTGTGTGTGTGTGTGTGTGTGTGTGTGTGTGTGTGTGTGTGTGTGTGTGTGTGTGTGTGTGTGTGTGTGTGTGTTTGGTTTGGTTTATGGGGTTTAACGTCCCAAAGCGACTGAGGCTATGAGAGACGCCGTAGTGAAGGGCTCCGGAAATTTCGACCACCTGGGGTTCTTTAACGTGCACTGACATCGCACAGTACACGGGCCTCTAGAATTACTCCTCCAAAGAAATTCCAGCCGCCGCGGCCGGGATCGAACCCGCGTCTTTCGGGTCAGCAGCCGAGCACCATAACCGCTGAGCCACCGCGGCGGCCTGTGTGTGTGTGTGTGTGTGTGTGTGTGTGTGTGTGTGTGTGTGTGTGTGTGTGTGTGTGTGTGTGTGTGTGTGTGTGTGTGTGTGTGTGTGTGTGTGTGTGTGTGTGTGTGTGTGTGTGTGTGTGTGTGTGTGTGTGTGTGTGTGTGTGTGTGTGTGTGTGTGTGTGTGTGTGTGTGTGTGTGTGTGTGTGTGTGTGTGTGTGTGTGTGTGTGTGTGTGTGTGTGTGTGTGTGTGTGTGTGTGTGTGTGTGTGTGTGTGTGTGTGTGTGTGTGTGTGTGTGTGTGTGTGTGTGTGTGTGTGTGTGTGTGTGTGTGTGTGTGTGTGTGTGTGTGTGTGTGTGTGTGTGTGTGTGTGTGTGTGTGTGTGTGTGTGTGTGTGTGTGTGTGTGTGTGTGTGTGTGTGTGTGTGTGTGTGTGTGTGTGTGTGTGTGTGTGTGTGTGTGTGTGTGTGTGTGTGTGTGTGTGTGTGTGTGTGTGTGTGTGTGTGTGTGTGTGTGTGTGTGTGTGTGTGTGTGTGTGTGTGTGTGTGTGTGTGTGTGTGTGTGTGTGTGTGTGTGTGTGTGTGTGTGTGTGTGTGTGTGTGTGTGTGTGTGTGTGTGTGTGTGTGTGTGTGTGTGTGTGTGTGTGTGTGTGTGTGTGTGTGTGTGTGTGTGTGTGTGTGTGTGTGTGTGTGTGTGTGTGTGTGTGTGTGTGTGTGTGTGTGTGTGTGTGTGTGTGTGTGTGTGTGTGTGTGTGTGTGTGTGTGTGTGTGTGTGTGTGTGTGTGTGTGTGTGTGTGTGTGTGTGTGTGTGTGTGTGTGTGTGTGTGTGTGTGTGTGTGTGTGTGTGTGTGTGTGTGTGTGTGTGTGTGTGTGTGTGTGTGTGTGTGTGTGTGTGTGTGTGTGTGTGTGTGTGTGTGTGTGTGTGTGTGTGTGTGTGTGTGTGTGTGTGTGTGTGTGTGTGTGTGTGTGTGTGTGTGTGTGTGTGTGTGTGTGTGTGTGTGTGTGTGTGTGTGTGTGTGTGTGTGTGTGTGTGTGTGTGTGTGTGTGTGTGTGTGTGTAGACCCGCGTACGTCTAAATGACTCGCTTGGCGTCACGAATGGCTAGGTGCTCGACGCAGTCAGCCTCCCGAGAAATCGCTCGGTCCCTGCTCCCGCTGGGACTCTATTACACGCACGGGCGCACTGCCGATGCAGCCACCCAATGGGAGGCTGCCCGATTCGCGTTCAGCTTCCGGGTGGACACAGCTGTGTACAAGGCTGGCTGACGGTCCCACGTTCCACTGAATGCGGGGAATGTGGTCGTTAAGGGCGCGTCTGAAAGGAGGGTCAGCGTTCAGTCTAAACGACTGGAACAATGTCGTAGCTGCGCTAATAAGAGAAAAGGTGGTTACATACCAGCAGGAAATAAAGAGAGATAAACACAACGAAGACGGCTGGTCCGCCCGTAGTTTATTCGTCCAGCTGTTGCCCTGTGTCTCTCTTTCTTCAGTCGGTGTGTCTTTTTCTTGCTGGTTTATTCGTAACGCTCGGGAATTCAGGAACTATAGTGCTCAGGAAAAATGCGGGATCGCCACTGATCCACCGCGGCGAGTCGCGGTGTATTCTGGGACGGTCTCAGATACTACAGTGCACGGACCGCTTCCTCATGCTTTTTTCTTGGTGAAACTCTGAGCACTTGATAATACATAAAGCAAACAAACGGCGTATTAGGTTGCTTGTTTGTTTTTTTACAGCAAAAGCTGTTATACGGAGCTCATCCCGGAGGATCCATTATTCACAGCGTAGAGCACAGAAAACCAGTCATCACGTGACCAGCGTCTCCTGGTTGAGCTTGTGGTGTCCAAGGCAACGTTAGCCACTACAGCATCCGATGCGAATCCTTCAGATATTGCTCTTGTTTTGTCTTTTTTCAATTCATTTGCAATTGCTGCAGCGCATGCAACGATAATGCGCAGTGAATTGTGATATTTATCCGCTGATAAATAACACATTTTTGTTAAGGGTGGCTGTCCAGCATACAAAACTGCCTATCACCTTTCAAATAAATGTTGGAAGTGAGGCCATGGAGAAAATGGAGTGCTCGGGCGGGGCAAATCTTGTTAGTAAAAAAAAAATATATTCACAGGGACACCTAACTACATTATGCGTTGGCAATGCGATGGCACTAGAAGCTGTTGGTGCCTTTGCCGGAAGTGGCGCCACTTCCGTTCCAATGACGTCCTTTCCCTCCATCCAATGGGAGTGCTCCAGTCTGGTGACCTCACTTTCTTCCAGCCAATCAGCGAATTTAGCTTACAACGATATATTTTCTCTACGCTGACGGCTATAATGTCACCGCATTGATAGCAACCTCACAGTGAATCCAGCAAACTTGCTTTCAGTAATTACGACATATTGTGTGAGAATAAAGGTTGAAGAATACTGATCTCTCGGTAAGAATGACCGAGAATGTGCAGGTGCACCAAAAGTAAAACGGAAGTAAAACGCACCGTTTTCATGCAGCGTGACCGCCGTGGTTCGCGCTTCCCTATGCAGCGGGTTTGTTGTGCTATGGAGCATAAACGCTTCTGCATCGGTATCAGAAGTGCGGTCAAAACTTTTCGTGCCTAAAGGGAACAGATGAAAAAAAAGTAGCAGGCATATATTGGCTCCGTTGTCTTTATGATACAAATACATGACCAACGACATAGCAAACGAGGGAATTGAAGACCACTTGCTTCAACACAAATTAGCATTCTTACAGTAGAGAAAACAAAGTTAAATGACTTTTAATAGCAAATAAGGTTTTCTTGAGTCATCATCGATCGGTTATGTTTTTAGCATCTATTTATATGGTAAAGACAACGCAGCGAATCATGCCTGCTATTTTTTTTTTTCATGCGTTCCTTTGAGCCAAGCAAAACCTGACCGCACTTTCCAAACCGATGAACTAGCTTTTATACTCCACAGCGCAACAAACTCGCCGCCAAGTGAAGCGCAAACCAAGGCGGTCACGCAGGCTGAAAATGGTGGCATTCCTGACGAAGAAGATACCGCACACACCCGAAGGCCGGCTTTCCTGCACGATGAGGGAAAACCCTTGCTTTAAGCATTGCAAGTGCTTCTGGCGAGCACTGATGGTAGCAGCGTGGCTCCGGTGGTGCCGGGCATAAGGCGAGCATCAGATCATCGAGATGGGTCAGCCGGATGTGCCCACGCACCCTCGCCCTTTGCTGCGCATCTGCTGATAGAGCGCGCTGGCATGCAGATTTTTTTTTTTTTTTTTTCCAGTTTGGCCACCGTTCGCGTGCTCAGTTTTATTTTCGGTGCACCTGTAGAGCTGACTCTGTGCAAAAATATTCTCCGAAGATGTCTGTGCACAAGTGAAATGGGCAGCGGTCGTCATGAATACTAGAGAGTGAACGAGCAAACAAAAAAACGTGCCCTGCCTGGTTTGGAAGATTCTTCAGCTAAGCAGCCATTTTCGGACATCGAGAAAGGCGGCCCGCCAAAGATTCAAATTGCAAAGTGGGCACGCAGATTATGCATATGTGCTGCTGCAAGATACACGCTAACGCAACACCCTGATACAATATGGATGCTGCGCTACAGCCGTCACGATGTTATACTAAGACGATTCGCATCGAATATGGAAAGCCTGTGCGCAAAATTTCTAACCTGCGGTAGAAAAAAACTAATGATTATGAAAGGAAAGGGGGGCGGAGGGGACAGCGACCAACACAGATCCATGTTATCTCTACGACGTGCTATCACTAGCGACGGCTACACTTCACCAATCCGGCACGCTACAGTGGAAAACTATATGCGGAACAATTTCTGGCCCCTAGTTCGGTCTAACTTGCACTGACCGCCAGTTATGACCATGAACTCTTGATCAATAGCGGACCGCCGCAATGGAGCAGTGCAAAAGACAATGATAAGGGTTGAAATACAACTTCAGGCACGGCATGAACTGCCCGAGCCGGACATTAGAGTTAACTGCAAGCACGCGTAAGAGCCAGGCAACGTAAAGGTGCCCGTGACGTACGCGCACTCTTCTTTTTACTTTTTTCTTGTCGTGTGTGAGTGCGTAAAAGCACGGCGTATTAATGAGCCCGTTAACTTCAGCAACCACCCGAATACACACCAGCCACCGCCGCTACGGCACGTGATGCATGAGATAGCTTAACGAGCCGCGGTTTTAAGAGACGTTACTCGGAGCTACGCTCGAATACTCGAAGCTCCACGCAGCAAAGCGCGCAGCAACGATACCCAGGCTACGTTCCCTGCTTATCAAGAGCCCGAACACAGGGCGCATAACGAGCCTAGGGCGCGTTATCGATCGCGCCGCGGGCCGAAAGGTGGTCCGCGTGTGCGCCGTGAGTCGAGACGGAGGCCGTCGCACACGAGAAGGCCGATAAAAATATCGGCCGCGCCGCAGCTTACGTGCCCACTGAATTTACGCCCGTCCGTCGAGGAAAAAGAAACGTAGGATTGATTATAACGAGAGAAAAGAGGAGGCGAGACTTGACGGGAAATCGATGGCGCCACTCCGCGTTACAAGGAGGCAGAGTAAGGGCACCGAACGAACCACTTATTTCGCCTACGTTTGCAAGGAGCGAAAAAAAAAAAGGGCAAAAGAAGGAAATTCCTTCGAAAATAAGGCACCGGTATGCAGACAGTGAAGTCTTATCTTCTTTATGTGTGGGACGTGGTCAGCTCCTCAGTTGTTGAGTCGGGGCACGTTCGAGGCCATCGTGCAGGGAAAGTGCGAAGTCCGCAGACCGTTGAAAATATATCTGGAAAGTCTGGCGACGCGTCATGGTTTCTTTTTCCCCCTTTTTTCTTTTTATTTATCTGGAACTGGAGCAGGAATGGATGAAGTATTACCATCTTTATTGGTAAACCATTCAATCAGCTGACCGCGCAGCCCTCTTTTCATTTTAACAAATTTGTTCCCTAAAATTCTAGCACAATGTTTCCTGCTCACCTTGGTTGCCGACATTCCTGAAACTTGTTTAAAACAGCCGCTGAAAGCAGTATTGAAGTATTGAAATAATGTGCCTTGTTACCTAATCCGATCTTATATCTTATGTAAGCTGACGGTTTTATTTCCCGTATTACATTGTGTTTTTATTTTGCTGCATTATGAATACTTTTCTTCTCTTTATCCAACTCCATTCTGCAACAACCCCTGGGGCATTGAGGGTATTGTAATAAATAAATAAATGTGCATTCTTCAGGTGCTGGGTACGGCGCTCATGCTTCTTCTGAGGTGTGGAACTTCAGCAGCAAAGCTCTGCTTAAAAAGAAAAGTTTCGCAAATACACTTATGAAACAATGAAAATTATATAAGATAATCGGAAAGTTGTGACCCCTTCATTCTACTTCTACAAGTCTTCCTGACCCGTTGAACGATGAGACCTGCTACTTTATATATATATATATATATATATATATATATATATATATATATATATATATATATATATATAAAGTAGCAGGTCGCAAAAAGAGTTAAAACCTGGCATGGAAGCCACCGACTAGTTTCACATTTAAAACAAGGACTTTAACAGGTGTCTTGCCAAGCGTGAAAAAATCGGGGCGGAGGAGATATTCGACGGATATCGCTCTGCATGAAGGTATCGGCTTCACAACACATACAACGTCATTCTAGTAGATTCCCCCGAGGTCATCCAGGTTTAATTCGAAGGAAAGAAATGCTCGCAACATTCCACGCTTTCGCATCGAGCGATAAGCGTGCGGTCCTCTCTCCAAGAACGAGCGCAGCGGTCCTTTATGCCCAGCCGCAACATATGAGTACGTTAGAAAAGCTTCGTTGTGGAAATCGTGACGACTCGCCACTCATTACGGTACCCGCCTAGTGTTCAGACGCCGTTCCCACGTGAGCCATACTGAATGAAAGCCCCAAAACGCCGTGTTCGCAGCTTAGATATCAGCTCAGCGCGTCCTGCTTCTAGCTCAGCCAGCACACTTCAATGGCGATCCGATGGTTTCGTAACATCCACTCTAAGCGGAATGAAAAAAAGAAAGATCTGCCGAGTTACAAGCGAGATCCAAGACAAAGGCAACCACTGAAGTGTAAAGCTGAACGGCCCACCTATGGAGAGATCAAATATTAAAGTTTCTTGAATAAAATACGGGGGGGACTGGCACCCTGGCTTCCACGTCGTCGGTTCGGCGCTAGAGCAAGCGCCCAGGCAAGGTTCATAGCACTCTCTCTTCATGGTTCATGCACAAGCGCCCGCTCTCTACGCGACAGTTTTCGACGTGACGGCGGCGTCGAGGGGGATAAAGAGAAAGGAACCCGGGGTCCCAAAGAACACGGCCGACGACGAGCGCCCGGGCGGGGCTCGACGAAGGCATTGTCCTCTGGCTCGGGGCGCGCAGATGATTGACCCTCGTTCCACGGAAGGGAAGGGAGAGCGGCCAGTCTGGGCGACGCGCCGGCGATGGAGGCGGCTGGCAGCTCTCCCTCCCTTCCGAGTCACGAAGAGGGAAAGAGAGAGAGCAGTGAAGAGTGTAGTAGACAGGGCGAGCTCCTCGCACGAGTGGCCACGCACCTCGTTGTGGGCGATTAGCAGCGTGCGGCAGACACGACACCGCAGACGTGGAGGGCGACCCCGTCGCCTCCTCTCCGATTTTGTACAGGGAGAGAGAGAGAGAGAAAGAAAAGCTGAGGGAAGAGCGGGGGGAGTGGCAATGCGACGCCGTACACGCTCTTGATGAGGAAGCCAAAGCCACCCAGGCGAGAGCACACGGCTGCTGCACCGGAAAGCGGATGAACGAAGGAGTCGAGTTACGAACGACGGCACCTTGCCTCAACGGGGGAGACCCGTAGCAGTGATAAGGCTGACGGCAGTGTCATGGCCGCGCTGAGACAGAGTAGAGAAAAAAAATGAGCTGTGCACTCTTGTGCGAGCGCCTATAACGGGCGCTTTACTCTTTCCTGTGAGGCAGGAAAGATCACCTGTTGCATTTTTTTTTTCTTGCTCTATTGAACTCTCAAAGCCCTAGCGTCAGAAATCCGCACCTGCTATAAAAGTGCGCCGCACTGGCATCTGCAGGCTGCGCTTAATTTTGGTTCGATTGTAGATGATGGTTGAACCCTGATGCGAGCTTTCCTCGTGAGACACTGACTTGAAAGCGAGAATAACATTATTTTGTATACAAAAGCTCGCATGCAGAACGGAAGCAATCTTGTGCCCTGCGGAAATCGTTACGAGCTAGAGCTTCGCCATAATAATTTCGAGAATCTCAACAAGAGTTTCGATGCTGCAGAGAAGTGAGAAGAACGGAGCCAGATATATAAGGTGACGGCAGTTAGCTGCTGAAGTTTTGTCTGCCCTTCTCGGAAAAAATATGATAAAAATAAAAAGGGAAGAGGAAGGCACACCGTTAGCAGGGAGAGACAGATGCTGTACAGTCAGTTACTATAAGGACCTTGAAACGTCACCATCCCGCGCCTGGCACCTGAGGCAGCAGAAGTTAGGCTTCGCCTCAAAATGATAACTTTTGCGGCAAAGCCCACCGCTGAATTCTTTCGTCACCATAGGTCTATCACCACAACATTTATTGAGTTGGTTTGCTAGTTTTTTGCAGTTTTTTTTTATGATGATTAGCAAAACATAGTGAGAGTTTCGTTATGTAACACATTGTAAGCGCTCAGCGCCCTCTCCGAGCAACATTCCAGTCCTTGTTCCTCTCAAGGTTCTCCTACTAGTAGCTGCTGAAGCTCACCAAGTTTCAGCACACTGAATAGAAAAAGATGTTGAGGTTCCCGTGGCATCAGAGGTTAGTTCCACGATTTTGACGACGGTGTCCGATCCCACGGAGCCTTTAAAGAAAATCGGGTTCTCAAAAGCCGCCGGCGCATGTGTAGCGCACAGGCGGCGGTTCAGGCGAGCGGATCCCCGGCCTTCCGAAAGGAACTTTTCCCGGCGTAAAATAAGTGGTTTGCTATCTCTATATTAGCCTGAGTGGCTCCTCGCAACACAGCCAAGGAAACCAAAGCATATAAGCTCCAGTTTGTCCTAGGAGCTAAAAGCTCCCCCGATGAACACGACCCGTGCATGCCGGCTGTCATTATTGCACTACGCCACTGACAGTCGCTGCACGCGTTGCGGTTTTACCGCTTTCCCCTCTCCCATACGCACCGTTAATGTGGCGTATTTCTTGCAAGATGGCATTACGCCTCTCAGTGGCTTTACTAGGCAAGTGCGCGGCGTGTCATTTACCGAGTCGTATAAGCATTACGCCTGCTGGACCATGCTACACTAAAGAGAGGCTTCCACTCGTCCAGGATTATTACACCGAAGAATTATGAGCCACGCAGTTACCCTCAATGAAACGCACGGTGCCCACGGTTCCATAGGTCGGAAATTATGAAACGGCACCCGAAAGACCGAAACTACGTCTTGCCGAACTAAACTCCCTTCCCGTCCGCTGAAGCACTCCCGCTCATAGCAACAATCCACTTGCAGAGGAGACCCCGCGCACACAGCACCTTGAGCAGCGTTCGCCTCTCTCCGGATGAGCACATGGGAACACGTTCCGCAGATAATTCGGATAAACCTCAGCGACAAGCGGCAATCCCGCCTCAACGACGATGCAACGTGTGCCTTAGCAATACCCAAACCCATACGGCTTGCTCTCCGCCAATTTCCCCCAGGTTCCCCGCACCAGCCTTCCTCCGATTCTCCTCACCCTCCCCGCCTCAATCTCCGACAAGGCGGGAGTACTTACTCAGGAACGGCTCAGGCATGCCCGGGCGGGGCACTTATCCAATTTCCGCCTTGGCCCTCGCACTCTCAGATTGCTGGGAGCGCGTTAGCGTAGCCCTGAATGGAAGGTGCACCCCGATGAGCGAGCTCGTTTCCATCCGAGAGCTGGGTGCTTCGCTAAGGGAGGCCAGACGGGCATTCCTTAAGAGCGCTCGGCACACCCTGAGCGGCACCCCTTATGCGGTGCGCTGAGGTTAAACGTGTCCCACCCTGCTTGCGCTGCCTCTGTTACGGGGCGAGAGAGAGTGAAAGCCTAAGATGGCACTCCACTCTTCATTTGAGTAGACGAATTCAGTAGAGAAGGAGACGAGTAATGACGATGCATGGAATTAAGATGGAGGTGCTTCATAAAAGTACAGTGAAGGCTCCCGCGTTATTGTCTTACGTCAAGATTGCTCAGACTCAAAAGCATCGAAGCGGACATCATCGTTTAGCTGATACCTCCTGGAGCCTCAAGAGTGCAAGACGCTCAATATCGAATACTACCCAGTAGTAAATGTGATCCAAACGTGCAGCCAGTTTCTACAGTTCTCGTGAGCAGTGAGGAACGGAGTGCAGGAGAGGGTCCAGTGCTGTCTGGGAAAAGTTTTGTTCTGAAAAAAAAAATGTTCTTTCGGAGTTTTAAATAACGCCACGCAACGTCATGCGAACGCCCCACTGAGTCTCTACGCAACGCTCGCTATTGCTCATTTGAGTAACGTCACGCAAACTGAAAACAATATTTTAGCTGGAATCAAAAACAAGATATGCATGTCCAACATTCTTGGAAGAAAATTTTGAATAGTGGAAAATTTTAAGGTGCTATTAAGAAAATATTGAAGGTAATGGACCATTCTTCTGATGTGTAGATAAATAGTTCTTTTAAAGCTTTGCCACCACTCGCATCCAGAAGTTAAGACTGCCATAGAAAACCAATAGGGAACTGTTTTGACAATAGCAGAAACGTTAACAGCAAAACAATGCAAGCCTGTCGACGGGAGATCTGTGGATACATTGATTATTATAGTGAAATCTTCCAATGTATGAAAAAAATGGGTTGATAAACTCTTGCCACTGCAAAAATTCTTCTGTCCAGAGTTTCTGGGTATGGGACACCAAAAGCAATGCTCATAACTGACAAACGGGTAGTCTAGTAGTGCGAGGAAGGATACCGTGATGGTGGCGTTGGTGATGATGGTGGTGAAGTCTACGATGCTGGTTAAGACAGTGAAGGAGGTGAGTCCAACAACTCACTGTGGTTCTGATAATAACGTCGGCGTGCAAGAAATAGAGTTCTGGCAGGGAGATGAAACTGTTGTTGGGATAGCAGCTTTGTCGTTCATCTTCACCTCGGCACCGGCGATTTCACCTCCAACCAGCGCGTAATGGTCGACAGTACGATAGAAAGTAGACCCGTAGCCACAACTCCTCGCAGTCTTGAATAACACTGCGCGGCCTTGACAAAATCGCAGGTCCCATCACCCACGCTCTGGGTACATTTACTTGCAGTGTCAGTTTCCCTCTGCAAGCATACGCCACTGAAACCGGTCCTGAAAGAGCGATTTTTGGGAAGGAAACAATCACTGTCGCCGCCAGCGCCACATAGCGGTCGAGCCAGAAGTCGACAAATCTACTCGGATAGTTTCCGCAAAGGCCTCCGCAAGCAAGTATACAGCACCGAATAAAATGGACGCTGGAGCGATGTCAGCCCGTTTCCCCGCCGCAACACGACTGCTTGCATGTCTCCGGCGTTTACAGCGTTCTCCTCCGTTGTCATCGTATTATAGCCGGAAAACTTAAGGGCGCGACTCCTCACGTCAGTAATCTCCGCAGTTTGTACAGCAGCAACGCTGGCCAGAGAAAACGTTCTAGCTTTGATAATATCATCCCGGTGGGTCAGTGCCACGTGAGCCAGGGCGTAGCTTTAAGAATTCTTGTCATTTATACGGATAACCCACAGCAGCACTTTCTTAATGACCCGGTTCACATCATCCGAACACAATGCTACTCACGTGGGCTTGGAACAAGATTGAGAAGAAAGCCTCGATAGAAAACATGAACCTCTATAGGAGCTCCCGTTCGAACCCAAATATACCGCCCCGTCATCCCTTCCACTTTTCGTAGGATCCGCGCCATCATCGATCAGGATGACAGATGACACTCCCGAGTAAGATTGCGAGAAAGGACAGGAGATGACACCGCCGGCACTGGCGAACGACGAATTGCTCTCGCTAGGTCCGCAGGTCATTAAAATCATATCATCCTGCAGTTTCTCTCGTCGGTGCTGCTCCCGCTGGCCCTACGAATGCTAAGCACCTGAGGGTCCTTGGGACATGTCAGGGCAACAAACAGAGCGTTTTTCTCGTTTTCAGTTTCGTTTTCTCCTGTCAGTTCCTCTGACTCCAGAAATACAACCGCCCCAGAATGCAAAGCACCGCTTGACAAAACTAACGCGCTTAGATTAGTAGAGCAGCAGGGACGCCTAACACGATGTTGCACACACGCAGGGAACCGAAAGATGCGAACAGTGTGCGATGCGGTCACAAAGCGAGGCCCCATCAGCACGAAAAGCTGATTGCTAATGCGCCTCGTGAAAAAGCCGCTACCGCACTGCAAAGAATGCCGCCCCCCCCCCCCCCCCCCCCCCCCCCCCCGCCAAAAAAAAAAAAGCAGACAGACCACCGGAGCGGCACAAAAACTAATTCCCTCGCAGCCCAAAGGCAAACATGCAGCCTAGAATTCGGATGGACTCCGCAGTGGTGGTCTCAGACACAAGCGAAGCCCACAGCTCTCAATTCCAGCCTCTTGCAAGCCCGGAGGCTACGAGAAAATGCAATCCTTCCTTTCTTATTGCTGTTTCTTGTGGCTTCAGTGCCGTATAAGCTCATTCCCTCCCACCAAAGCGCCCGCGTTGAATAAGCATGCGCAGGACACCAGGAGTCTGCTAGCAAAACAGCGTTTTCCTCCTTCTTCGTCTCCGCTTAGGCTGGGATCGTCTCAAACCGCACACAAACAAGCGCAGTGCGCGAAATCAGGAGCCTTCCTCTTGGGACGAGAAAGCAAGGGGCGTTTCGCACGGGAATAATCGTTGCACACAGAGAGGGTGCCAAGGCAGAGCGGGGAGGCCGCGGGGAGGACTGGCGCTGCGATCGATCCAAGTCGGGCGCGGTTCCTTTTATTCCGCCCCGGTCCCCGCGGCCGGGGCACCCAGGTAAACAAACAGAAGCCGTGACGTCACCCTCCACTCTCGCTTTCAAGTCGGGCCTCCCTCTTCGCAAGGCCCTGCGGCTGTGGCTGCGGCTGTGGTAATGGCTGTGGCTGTGGCTATGGTAATGGCTATGGCTATGGCTATCGCTAAGGCACAGCCCCGGCGTCGAAATCGTGAGAAGACGTTTACGCCATGGAGGAAAAAAAACTGACGATGGAGCGTCCAGCGATAGCCTTGAAGCCTAGTCATAAAAAGTAAAAATTTAGTTATATAAAGACAGTTGGTCCCCCCGTGATCACGCCACGTGACAGCGTGCGGTGATATATAGACCCGCGCATGCGCGGAGTAGCGCAGCAAACCGGCTATAGATCAACCTCATTGCTGTAGAAAGCTGACCACCAAAGCAGGAGCGTCTGGAGACGATGATGATGATGATGTCCTCGGGCTGAATGGCACACCTCCACTACGGCACCTCTTTCTCTCTTTCTTCTTTCACTCCTACCTTCCTCCCTTCCCTTACGGCGCGGTTCAGGCGTCCGCCAAGATATGACAGACAGATACTGCGCCATTTCCTTTCCTCGAAAACCAATTCAATTCACCAATTCCGTGAAATCTATTCACGGCACCGATTTCGCAGCGGTGGCCGCTAATAGCCACCGAGCTTACCATGGCTTAGGCGAAGCAAAGATCACCGCCTTAATTTGGAAGCTTGTACCGTGTGTTTGACCTTCAAAAATAGATTTTTGAGTTACAGCGCTTTTTTCGGCATAGCATCGTCAGCGGAGTGACGCATCAGAATACAGCTCAGAAGTACTAACTAGTAGGCTGTAGGCTTAACTAGCAGGCTTTTTGGGTTGATAAGATAGGGTACTTTTGCTTTTGGCGTTAAGTTTGGTCGCGCATGCGTTGCTCTTGAAGGAAGGTCGTTTCATTCAATAAATCAATTGCTAGTCTACGCTCGTCCTGTCTGCATCTTCTGTGCCCTGTCTCCTGCGTAGTTTTATGTCTTCAGAATGCCTTACCAACAGCCTCTCATCACACACTTCTAGTAGGCTAGTTACTAATACTGAGTAAATTTTATTAACTATTACTGTTAGTCTGCCTATTTATTAACAGGCGTGTAGCCTTCCGTAAGTAATGTTCATGTAATTTTTTAGAATTTCGAAAACACAGTTGCCCTCGGAGCTGATGCCCAACACATTTTCTCTGCAACGCGCCAAAATACAAGCGCTTTTGAAAAGCTTGCAGGCAAAGCCACCACTCAAGTGCATGTAACTCGTCGAAATAGCCAAAATTTGCTGGCACATAGCGCCGAGGGTATCTGCATTTCCCAGGTTCTAAAAACTGATATAGATACTACTTACAGTGCGCCTATATTTTAATTAGGATACTAACAGCAATAGTTAAAAAGTTAACTACTGAACGTCAGTTAACAAGCCTACCAGTCAGCACGTCTGAGCTTAGGTGAAGCATCCGGCATAGCGCGGACGTCGAATTCAAGGGCTAAATACATTGGAGCAAAACAGTACCTATAGCCTGCCCAACCGGCATCTCGGATATCGGCTTGATGGCAACAGCAGGCACTGTGTGCTGCAACAAACTTTTCACACCGGTAGTGTGCCGGGGCAGTCGTGTCGTGCGACGTCGGCCACTTATGCTGGAAGCAAGGCCGCCATGGGTACATCATCCTTCACGTCGACGCAAAGCCTCGATGCTGACTGCGGGGTCACGTTCCACGCACGTAACGCAGGGTAAGCGCACACCGTCGGAGTTAAAAGAAACGCGAAAACAACGTACTATAATTTTTAGTTTCCCAGTCAAAACATTCAGCAGCATCTGTTACTTAAAAGACGGTCTTTTACGTCGATTAAAAACCACTCTATTAGAACTGTCACTCAAAAAAATGACTGGGGTTCAACTTGGCCTGAACCTAGTTATTCGAGCCAAAGCTCTTTTAAGCGTGGTCGCCACAGTCTCGCAGTCACGGTCAAGGTCAAAGGTCAAGGTCATGTACTGAATGGGCATAGTCCTATGATCACATGGTGATAATATAGCTTGGGCCATGCCACCCCGCAGTTAAGTTCGGTTTGACCTTGTGAGGCATTGAAGGTCATTGTAGATGTGGCGCCCACTGTCTCAAATCAAATGTCAAGGTCAAGGATCGCGGTCAAAGGTCAAGGTCAGGTACCCAACGGTTATAGTCCTGTGATCACGTGGTCATAGTACCATAGCTTAGGGTCATACCACCGCACATTTAAGTTCTGTTTGACCTTGTGAGGCATTGAAGGCCATTGTCTCATCCACATAAAAATCGGAAGTTGTACCCCGAAGAGCAGAGCTCTCTTTCTAAAAAAAAACCTTGAGCGGTGGATAGTATGAACAACACTGTTGGATGCCTGACAGCACCACGCTGGTTTTGCTCTGGCGGACTTCTTAGCGAAGAATTCACGCTCGAGACCGCATCAAGCGACAAGTTTAATTCTGCCTTCATTATCAGACGTCCGATTGCAGCATCTGCGCTAACAACACTGCGTTCTAGACAAGGAGCGAACACCAAGGTTTTGCGCCACCGCAAATAATTCCTTTCCGGGAATTAATTGAGAGAGTGAGAAATACCATGTGGAAACTCTTGATGACATTATTTCAAAAGGGCGAACCGCCGTTTGAAAATGATGAAGTTACAGTGAGGGTTACTGATGACGTCGACGCTGCAGTAGGTTCTGGTGAGAGCTAGTTTCACGTCGCATGGCCGTTGGCTTCAGGCTCCCGAAATATATTCCGTCACAAACACCTCCCTGCGAAAATACTTCCAATGCCATCGAAGATCAGTATTAATCTCCCCAAGGTACCTTCATTGTTTTTAATATGCCGTGCGTGCATGTTACTGCAGTAATGGCAAAGTTGAAAACTATTGCGCGAAACCCTTTCTGAGCAAGAGGTCATTTCGAGTTAGATCATTCTTACTAGACATAGCTGAGAACAAACTAACTGGCACAAAAGATGGGGGCGAAACCCCATGACGCTAGTCCAGTTTGTTGTTGCTGTAGTTGTTATAGTTGCTGTTGTTGTTACTACAGTTGTTGCTATAGTTGTTGTTGTAGTTGTTGCTACAGTTGTTGCTGCAGTTGTTGCTGCAGTTGTTTCTGTAGCTGTTTCTGTGGCGGTTGCTTTTGTTGTTGTTGTAGTTGCTGTAGTTGTTTTTGCTGTAGTTGTTGCTGTTGTTATTGCTGTTGTTGCTGTCTGCAGCCTCCCACGCAATGGCACATACCTACGGTTCAAGATTAATGTTTCGTTTCTTCCGTCAGCTCGTATTTGTTAAGCTACGCCGCGTCTGAGCTTGCAGCCCGAACACTGCTTCAGACAGCTGCTTCACAACCATGACTAACGGGATTAGTGGCAGCAACTTTCTGCCTTTCTTCCTTATCACATAGACAGTGTTGCTTTTGCTGCGTTCTATATAATCGGGTCGGTCCCAAGCGAAAGCCTCCGACACAGAACCGCCACACTTAGCAATGGCGGCGAGGTCTTTTGAAGCTTCCGCGACCGCGCGGCGCCGGCCTGGTTATTATACAAGGGGAACGCGATAGAGCCCGGCAAGAGTATGGCGACGACGCCAGGCAGGAAGCGGATATGCCAGGGAGGTTCCATCTGAGCTGCCCTGGCAGGCGCATATAGATATTAAGGGAGATAAGGGGGGACTTGGAGACCGGAAGGAAGCGAGAGAATTCGCTCATGCAGAGAAGACCACGTGGGCTTTCCTCCTTTAAACGCGGGTGCATGTACGGCGGTGCATTGCGTCCGCATCGGCCTCCAAAAAGACTCAACACTCAATACCGACCCGGTGGTCCCTATTTAGGGCTTCTCTGCTGACCCCGAGGGCAATGCGCACACCCATTTCTGCGCAGTGAAGGTAAAAAAGAAAGCAAGAAAAATGAGAGAGTGATGGACGTGAAATCAGTGGACTTATTAGAGGGAAAGACCTACTGGTGAGGTGTACGACGGCGCAGATCATGGTGCCGCAGACCCACAGAGGGGGTTCAGACATCAAGATGACCAATGAACTCATCTACACTTGCATCAAGTGACCGCGGAAGCGACGTCCTCGGATGAAGGAATGGCCCTCCGCTATCGGGCTTGTCGTTCAGCCAGCGCAGCGTTGTTTCTGCAGGATGCCATAACTACTGCGTCTCTTTTTTTTATTTCTCCCGTTGCAAAGCTAATAAGTTGCACCGAACACCTGTGTGGTAGAGATCTTTTATGCCAGCCCAAATATGACATATACCTGCTCGCGTGAAGCCTCCTGGATATCAGTGATTTGTCATCGCCCCCGCGCACATTCCATAACCTTTTTCGTATGAAGCAAATCATCGACCTTTGTAGCGACAACTGTGAACAATAAGCCTAGCCCGACACATCCAACAGAAATAACTGAGCTGTCTTTTGTTGTCAGCAGTGAGTCACGCGGCCCGCGGCACCGACTACAGCGAGAGAGGGGGCGACCCACCGGAGCTCGGTAGACTAAACAAGGCCCGCAAGACGATACTGCACAGAGAGGCCCCGCGCTGGGGCCGCCAGGAAAGTGGGAAAAGAATCGGGGCGATAAAGCCTTTTCGTACCGAGTTACCGAACGGGATGGTCTTTCTCTGCGCACGATGCATGAACGCTAACACTACACTTCGATCATATATAGCGCCAAACTCATGGGTTATTATACACTGCCTGCATTCGAAAATTATTTATCGAGAATTCTGACTTTGTCTCCGATCAAATATATAAAGCCAAATAAACTTATTAATTTCGCCAAATTCTTTCTACTCTCTAAACCTAAGCATTTTCCGCAGAAACCTGAAAGGGCAACTGCACCACTTTTTGAGAATTCTGCGATATTCAAGTATTGGAATCTATATAGGCTGTTCATAAGCGATGCAAAGTTTTCCAGCGCTAGCATTAAACTGTTCATGTAATCGCCCACTAAATTATCATTTCTAAATATAGTGCAAAAGAGTTCGCAGGCTTTACCTCCTATTTGGCCCCCAAAGCTCGTCAAATTTTAAAAACTATGTAGTTGCCTTTTAATTTTTATGTAGTTGCCCTTTAAGTTGTAATCGCCCACTAAATTATCATTTCTAATTATAGTGCAAAAGAGTTCGCAGGCTTTACCTCCTATTTGGCCCCCAAAGCTCGTCAAATTTTAAAAACTATGTAGTTGCCTTTTAATTTTTATGTAGTTGCCCTTTAAGTTGTAATCGCCCACTAAATTATCATTTCTAATTATAGTGCAAAAGAGTTCGCAGGCTTTACCTCCTATTTGGCCCCCAAAGCTCGTCAAATTTTAAAAACTATGTAGTTGCCTTTTAATTCTTATGTAGTTGCCCTTTAAGTTGTAATCGCCCACTAAATTATCATTTCTAATTATAGTGCAAAAGAGTTCGCAGGCTTTACCTCCTATTTGGCCCCCAAAGCTCGTCAAATTTTAAAAACTATGTAGTTGCCTTTTAATTTTTATGTAGTTGCCCTTTAAGTTGTAATCGCCCACTAAATTATCATTTCTAATTATAGTGCAAAAGAGTTCGCAGGCTTTACCTCCTATTTGGCCCCCAAAGCTCGTCAAATTTTAAAAACTATGTAGTTGCCTTTTAATTTTTATGTAGTTGCCCTTTAAGTTGTAATCGTCCACTAAATTATCATTTCTAATTATAGTGCAAAAGAGTTCGCAGGCTTTACCTCCTATATGGCCCCCAAAGCTCGTCAAATTTTAAAAAACTATGTAGTTGCCCTTTAAAGGCAAGGCTAGGCTAAAGTTGAAGATGGATAAAATGGATAAATTGTCCGGATACCTACAACCCATATAGAAGCTTCTCGCTTCCCCGTGGTCATAATCACGCTGCAGCCAATCTTATTCACCCATTTCACACTTGAGAGCAGCACAATCGAGCGCAAGCGACCCGTCGCATGTCTTTTTTTTTTCATATTTCACGAAATTTGTTTGGAATGCGGAAAAAGGGACTCTGTGAGAGATATCACGCACAAAAACAACTTAATTAGTGGTTTCTGAAAATGTTCTAAACCTTGGCGTATCACACTCGGGCTGTGAAGCCAATAATTTTAAAAAGTATGTAATTAAACAGCATCAATCAGTTAGTTATGGGGAAAACAAAAACTAGCCTCAGTTACTGAAGGCTAGTGCCAGTAGTATGCGTTCGGTTGCTTTCACTTCTGAAGTGTCTTTAATTTTTGAATTACTGCCTCAATGTTACGCTTGTTAAATTCTACACTAAACGGAGTATTCGCGAAATACAAAAATGTGAGATTCTGCAAGCTGTATATCCTGGCGGCAGCAACAAAGTGCATTCTAACACGACAGACCGCACCAAGAAAACAAATAAACGTGCTTTATTCTCGTTAATTTTTTTTCTTCTAAAACATGTAAATAAAGGCCATCTCGTTCCTTTACGAATGCCCGAATCAAAATGGAATCCGGAGGGTGAATGACCCATAATGGCGGGCTCAAACATGAAAGACAAACTAACGTGCCTTTTCCACGAAAGACGGCGGGAAGATATGAACAAAAAAAAACACCGACACCGACTGTACAGTGCAGCCGGCAACGTACTGAGCATCATTTACCAGCGACTACGGGAGCTCCGCGTTCATTTAAAAGTCGCGCGAAGAACAGCCCGCGAACCACGCACTGAGCCCACAACGATTTTTTAGCCAAGCTTTATGCATACAGTGCGCGACTCGGAAAAGGGGTGTGTTTGCTCTGCAAAGCGAAACGACCCAGCGCACAAGAAAAAAGAAAAACGCTGCCTCCATCTGTACAGTTCGTGACCATTCAGCACACGCAGTGTTCCCATTGTGCATACATAATATCTCACAATGCCGGCCGGAAAAACAAATAACGAAGTTAAACAAACAATGCCCGCGACGCCAGGTTCCTTGGCCGATGTGCGTAGCGCCTAATTCAAACTTTTATCTCATAATCCCCCCCTGACAAATGGACAAAGAACCCGCCGGGCCGGAGGCTCCGCTAGCGACTAAAGAACGCGGCGGGTATAAAGCCTGCAGAGACTGCGGACGTAAATTAAAACGCGAGCGCCACCTGCGCCTCTCGTGTTTTTCATTACGCGTATACTTGGGCCGGGCGTCTTGGGATCGATGAACAAATAATTAGGCGCGCGCCGCTCGATTCTCACGGCATCCCCGGCAGGGCGCCGACAACAATTCCGAGGGTCCGTTTAGCGAACGGCGGTCGATACGCCACGTCCGCTACGAAGCCAACGAGCGGTGTTGTGTATGCGTTCATTTGTCCACGTCGATTCTGCACGCGCGTCACGGACGAACGTTTATAGTAGACGCGCTTAGATCCAATTCAAGGAAGTCCCGTTGGAACAGAGAGTGAATCTCGTTTAGAAGTTGAGAAGAACAGCTATACGTCACCTTAGGAGGCGCTAACTTCCCCGAACGACGTTTCCTAACCTGCACGCTAACTTCTCTGACATGGCTTCCGCGATGATCTATTTACGTTCCACCTTTCTCACTTTCTTATCACCTATCCCGTCCGTGAAAGCAGTCGTTATCCTCGAGCAATGTCTTTTACATTCCCCTTTCATTACAAATTCGCTAGCAAACAGATATTCAGTACAACTGTGCGTATCGGCTACTGCCGGACACAACAGTGCTTGTTGCGAAAGGTTTATTGCTAAGCTAGTAGCATTACATTTCATTATATATATATATATATATATATATATATATATATATATATATATATATATATATATATATATAATGACATGTAATGCTACTATATATATATATATATATATATATATATATATAGGGCATATCAGGGCATATAGAGACCAAGAGTACGACATACACCAGATGCTGCTGTGCAAACAGTGTCAAACGCAGCTGGAAAAAAAATCATTCCATAAGAAGCGAACAAAGCTCTCTCATCACGCCAACAAGTCAGGAGTAGCGGTGCCGCCGTGTATGGCGTGGCACTGTATTAGCGAACGCACAGGGGGACGGTCAACCAACCGCAGCCCGGTTGCAGTACACGTCTGGCCCATTCGTAGCCGGACCGGAACGGAAGGCAAAGCGCCCGCCAACAACGGTCTTTTTTTCTGCACAGCTGAGCGAGCGCACGCACGCAACAGCTGAAAGGCCCGCCGCCGACCGTTGCACAGGCGCCGTCCATGCCAGCAAAAAGGGCTACAACGCGGTCAGCGCCTATTGACTCGCCTGCTGTGACCTGGTAGCAGAGGGCACGCCTGTTGTTGGTGGCCCGTCTGTTCCGGACAGACTGGGGATCCACGAGTTCCAGACACTCGCGGAAGCGGGGAATCAATGGAGTGAAAGGAGCAAAAAAGAATACGGCATCGTCCTGAAAGCATTTACTTCCAAAAGTTTTTTTTTGCCCCTTCTTTTCCTTACTGCCCGCAGAGTTTGAGCAACGGAAAGGGTCTGTGAGTACAGACGCCAAGCTATATAGACTTCCAGTTAGAGATAATAATTGGAAACAGTTAAGCTCATTCGTAACACGACGATAGGTTTCGTACCCCAAAGTTGAGTCTCGGCTGTGAGTTGCCGCCTGAGGCCCTTCGCGATCTTCAATGCAAACTGAACACTTCGGTTTCTCTCAATGCAGCCCCACTAGCATAATGCGGTCGTCGATATAAGACGCTGAAACCAGCACAAAAAGGACATGCGGCTCGGCTCGACGAGCAAGCTAGCACTCCAAGGACTGGCTTGAAAGTGCCAGATTCAAAAAGGGCGTAGTTCTCTTTCGAGACAAGGAAAGGCTCTGAAGTTGCACCGGTGAAGCTGCATGTGTTCTTGGACGAAGCGTTTTGCCAGCGAATTATACAATTAAGCGATAAAATGTTGAATGGGTGTTCGCGGAATGTGATGCAAAATTTTTGCATCCGGCGTCACGGCATCATGTTGTTTAAAGGAATCATTTGTGACCCATGTGACCCATCAGTAACATGACCGATAAATATAAGGTGGCATGCTACTGACGGCATCGTTTCGTGCGGATAACAACCACGAAATCTCAAGGGCGATCTGGCATTATACCAGCTAACGCAGTAAAACCGAAGGGACTGTCTCTCGTGGACTTTTCAAAAAGAGAGAAGAAATGACAAAAGGTGACAGCGTACACAACACCAGCAAGTCGAGCACTAAGACTGCACTGACGAAGATGACACGACTATGGAGAACTCATTTCAGTTTTTAAGCCCACGAAGTACACACTGCCAACGCCTATACCACGTGCTGACACCGTCGGGAACCCATGAGAAGAGTATGCAGCTACAAATAACACAAAAAGACCGGTGAGGTACCAGGGCCGAGACATCGCAAAACACTGCTGCTCGAAAGGCACCGTAACCAAGCATCGTTTAGAAGAATCGATACGCTATTTGTAGCATATCACTGCTGTCGAGATGAACCTCCAGCAAGAAAGGAACAACAGCAGAACAGAGTTGTGGAAGACAGTGTAACGCCCACGTTCCTTAAGGTATCTAAATAAAACAAAAATTACAAGAGAGCCCATCGGAGCCTTTCCCGAAATTCCGCAGCAAGTCGATAGAAACAGCGTAGAGCCCGTTTTCTACCACGCGGGAGCGAACAACGCCCATTTGCGCGGAGTCATTGCTTAAACGCTCTGCCGGGCTCCCGGCACAAAGATTGCCTCCGGAGTCACAAGCGCGCCAAATACCACCGATCCGTCCTTTCCAGAGGCCGAATGAAACCCTGTACACGGGGGACGGGCCCGCGAGGCTAATGGCCTACCGGGATCGAAGCGCCACAGCCGCCGGTCCACACCCAGTTCGATCCCACGCGGGGAAATCGGCACAATGAAGGGGGACGGTCCCTAATCGCCTCCACAGGGGTGCCATCGAGGCCTGGCGCAACATGTGGAACTCCCGTCCCTCTGGCGACAAGAATACGCAGAAGTGAGAAGAGGTAATCACCTTCTTCTCGTACCACGGCAGTCCGCTACCAGGTGCTGCGCTGTCGGGCCTTGAAGCAAGCAGTTACTCATATGGGTGCCAAAAGAAACCGCATCTCAGGCGTTCCCGCGGACAGTGAGCGATGTCGCCCATAAACACTGTTGTGGCCGCTGCAGTTACTCTCAGCACAGGACGGGACGCTGATAGTAACACGTACTGTCTTTGTCAAAAGTAACCAAGCTGCATGGTTTGCTTCTAGCTCGTACAGTGGAGCCCTTACAGCTTCCCTGAAGCTCAAATGGTCGTTAAAATAAAAGGACTGGGGGTCTTCTTACCTTCCACCACCTTTTGATCTTTAGGAAAGCCACAAGGGCTCCACTATACAAGCTAGAAGTAAACCATGCAACCTGGTTACTTTTGACAAAGACGGTACTACGCGCCACATATGGACAATGTCTTCATCCAGTGATTTCCATGCGCAACGACTAAAAAAAAAAGGCCATCGCGGTATCTCGGTGGTCACATGCTCTGATGCACAACAAAAGCTTGTGGGTCCATAATTTCCGGTCGCATATGATGGCGGCCACATGCAGAAACGAATATAGACCATTCCACTCAGAGCTCCATGGGCATCGCCACATTGATCGGTGGTGTATTGTGTGCATAGGAGTCAGTGGAAAATATGCCAGTGACCTTAGAGTGCATTTGGCGCTAGCGCGGTGAAATCAGCAGCGGAGCAGGTTTGCAACAGCCCAGAGAGGAGGCGTTTCAATATCCTCTTCGTCCGATCGAAATGTGCAGCGACTTCGAAACTAATCAGCTATCACACCAAGAAGTCAGCGTAAACGTATATTATCTTGAACTATTCTTAGGAAACAATCGGCTTTTTTTTTTAAATTGAAACTTAGTTTTTGAGGACAGTAAAAGGCGCGGTAACTGTGCCACCTCTTGGTGGACCAGCGCCAGCTGATCGGTCAGGACTAGAGGGTCGTATTCGCCAATGGTTTTCCGGGCCTGGGTGAGCCACCCGCGTAATTACTTTATATTAATAAAGTTTTTTTTTTCTCTCTCTCTCTCTCTTAGTGGACCAAGAAATGACCCAGTTACTGCGCCTTTACCGTCCTCAAAAATCAATTCTCAACATAAGGGAAGGGATGAAGCAGGGAATTAAAGATGAAGAAAGAGAGAAACAGGTGAACACCTCCACCGCACCCCTAAGCGAAGGGACGAAAAACAGCAAAAAGCAAGAGCTTACGTCCGCCACGCGGTGGCTCACTGGTTAGAGCGCCTGCCTGCGTGTCCGTCTGTTTGTCTGAACACTGTGTAGTGGCAGGCTGCCCATCCGCCCACCGGGTTGTTACATATATACTGCATGCGTAGCGATATATACTGGCCACCGTGGCAGGTGGCAGTTTGATGACTGAATGGCCACGAGAGGTCGCTCGGGAACAGTAACCTGGGTCTGCGCACATTTGGGCATTCACTCATCACCGCGGTTCAAACAACTCCCATTCGTGAACAAGGATCCGAACACTGGAACCGAAGAGAAAACAACAGTGCTAGCGTACCTAATTCGCATTTGACCTACCTGCGCAAATTTACCATTTTTTTTTTTTCGTTCTCTCATTCGAACCTTCCTCCCTTCTTCCATCACCGCGCGGTCTAAGTGTCCATCGAGAAGTGAGACCGCTACCGCGCCCTTCATTAGCTCAACGAATGTCTTCCAATTTCAGGAGCTTATCCAGAGAGCACGGCTGGTCGCCATTGCCACTGGGGCCCTGGACTAAGGATGCCACCCTGGACTTCGCAAACGTCACTCATCTGCATCTTTCAGTAAAGCTTTTCCTCCTCCTCCTCTTCGAATGGAGTCTTACGTGAATTTTCGGGAAGGGCGGCATCCGATGCATAACCTCGAAGAAAGCACAGCTTTCTCGTTGATATTAAAACGAATTTAGCTCTCACTGAATACGCGCGTTCATTGGCAGCACGGGTGGCGTCAGAACGACACAATTTTTTTTTGCAATTTCCTTCTTTTCCCACCAGGGCATTGCGCATGCGCGTCGTTTGCGTGTACTACGTGTCCCAGCAAAGTTTAAACCGACACTGAGCACAACTCCACCCAGTTAAAGTTCTCTGTACAAATTGATTCTCCAGCTCTTTCTAGATACATCGATGCTTTTCCAGCAGCAACAGACGCATTTATTGACGAGGAAATTACATTCGAAAAACTTCCCGCCAATCGATCACGACGCCTTCACTGAAAAGGACCGGTTGCCGCTGTTTTGAAGTGAATGGCGGTGTGACGTAGCCTCTGGGATCCGCGCTGGAGTCGGTGTAGACGCACGCATTTTAGTTGCGAAATCGGCCGGCGATGGCGACACCTGCATGTTGTTTTTCACTTTTTTTCTGCCTTGTGAAAGCTCCGTTTTAGGTGATACTGGTCTCTTTATGATTAGAACGCGGCATCCTATCGACACAGGCCAACATCTATTCGTCTTCAGTGTCCCTTTAAGGAGCCTAGCGACAGTGCCTCCCGCAGTGTGAGGCAGATGGCTGCACAGAAAAACAGGAATGGCGGATAGCACCCTGCATTCCACAAGGCAAACTACATGTCTTGTCAGTTGCTATGGTGTTGGCTTGCTGCTGCTGTAAGCTCGTTGCCGCGCTTTTTGGCGACACAGGCACTTAGTACTTCGACGAGCACCACTTCCTGTCAAAGCAAACAGTGAACACGGATAGAGAGGGCGAAAGATACCCTGTGATTTCCCACAGCCGATTACAGCACTCACCGCAGCCGCGGAGAAGTTGTGTGGAACGTCAGTCCGGGACAAATAAGGGGCTGTTTGCCCCACGATCAAAGCAAAAGCGAGGAAGTTGCCCTTGCGGCAGCAACGCGCCCAAAGTAAACACGCCGACCGATAAGGCCTGATTTTCGCAGAAGGAAGAGCTAAACAAACAGACGTCCGCACGCAAATAAAAAGCGCGGAACCAGAATGTTTAGGAGGCTCGGGTCAAAGGTTTCCTTAACAAGCCTCTGCGAGTCTGTGATGACGTGCACTTCCCTGTTAAGGAAATCTTTGACCCGAGCCCGCTAAACATTCCGGCTTGCTTTTTATTTTTGTGCTATGCTTGTTTAGCTGTTCCTTCGGCGAAAATCAGGCCTTACGGTCAGCGAGTTTACTTTGGGCACGTGCTGACGCTGGGGCAACTACACCGAACGCCTCGAGGCACAGCGGCTGAATCACTGGACCTATCCAGCACCATGTAGGGTAGAAAGCTTAGCACAGAAGATGCAATAGCACTTAGACTAAGACAAACACCTTCCCACATCTCTACAGACATAGTAGGATGTACTTAATAGCATATCGCAGCACTTGTTACTAGTGCGGGGGCCGTCCCACACTCACATTTCGTGGGGGTGTAGGAGCAAGCAAGGAAACTTAAAGACGCAATGCACGTCAGTCGAGCGGTGGGAGGTATACAGCTGACTCAGCGACACCCTGTAGAGTCAACAAGCACTTGTTCAGCAAGTTCGTCGGGCGGCCAAGGCCAGTGGATTCCTGGAATGAGGAAGCCGCCTGCCGAGCTCGAGAGCAGTTTTCTAATTCTCTCATGATTTCAATAGATGTTTTTCCTCCTCCTGCTTTTCCTTAAGCGCGCGGAAAAGCCTCTTTTTCAAACCGAAAGCGCAACCGTGTTGGCCGTCTGAAAGCCCCGCTGCCTTCGACTCGAAACTCCTGCGTCACGAGTTGCTTTAAAAAACGTTGTTTCATTGTGTCGAGTCATTAATGGCGAACGCTATTGTTTTCGACGGCAAGCACCGTCGTCGCTTGCGACAAGAAAATTTAATTTGCCCGCGTCTTTTCTTTTCCTTTGCCATTACTATGCTTAGAGGGTCGTCGTTTTAGCATACTCTTCCCACTTCCAGAATGGGGAAACAAAAGACCCGCGGTCCTTTCAGCGTCCCCGACAGATGTTTTCCTAGCTGTCGTCGCTACATGGCCTTTTTGTTGGCACCGTGTCCGCCACAGTTCCGCATACAAACGCCAGCCCAGACAGCGTGTCGGGCGGAGAGGCAGCGTCAGAGAGCGAGAGGCAATTTCACGCCGTGACGGCCTCGGACGGCACGCCGGGGGCGCCGCAGCCGCTAACGGAACGACCGCTGGGCGAGGCGTATGCAGCGCGTTCAGACGCGTAGACGAACAAAGGGAGGGGAGGTGATGAAGCAAAACAAAGGACCGAATTCAGACAAGCATGCATGCTGCAAACAATGCATCTGCTGTCGTCGTCTTGTTCCGACGGCCGCAACAACTTCCCGCGGCCTATGCACAATCGTAGCTCGGAATCGCGCAATTGTTATACGTGCGCACCGGGCGCGGTGACACGCCGATAGAATTGGGCGTTCTAAGCGTGGCGTGAGACTCTTTGTGTTGAGGAGAAACAGAGAGTAAGCGTAGTGCGCGAAAAACGAAAGGCTAAATTAGTGTGCTAATATTAAGCAGCATTCCGTGGTACGGGAAGCAAATGCGAAGACAGAGTCGCGCCACTAGCGGGACGCAACTTTTTTTTCTTCGTCTTTTCCTATACTCACTTTTCTTTTGTCGAACTCGCATTTAGGAAGAGGCAAAGTGCGCAATTTGTTATTATTTTTTTTTTTTTTGAAAGGAAGGGGACAAGCAGATGTCTCGCTTCTCACTGGACACCTAGCTGAACAGCACCGTGTTGGAAGGTTGTGTTCTATGGCGCATAACGTGACGGAAGGGATGAAGGATGGAGTGGTCGTAGTAGAGGGCTGTAGTTTAATCTTCATACCTTGCGACTATAGTTACACTTCCGGTAAGTAGGATGAGCTGCAATTTTTTTTTTTTTTTTTCAGGCCAAGCCGGAAAACTAGCTGACCACCCGGGCGATCCAAATCAATCAGTCTGTCGTCAGGCAGAGTGCTACAGCAACCGTCGAACCGTCCCGCCGTCCATGCATTATTTCACCCCCCCCCCCCCCCCCCCCATCGCTTCGGCCCGGCCGCACTTCCGTTACAGCGACACCAGACGCCCCTCCCCCCCTTCACCCACCCTTCTCTACTGTCTAGACGTGCTTATGTTTGCACGCGTCTCCGGCAGGTGTCGTGCGGCTAGACACGTGTGAAGGCCGCCGAGGCTGAAGCGCCCCCGAGCGACCGATGAGAGAGCTCCATCGCCACGGCAACGCGTTGTATGCCTCACTACTCACGTACTACACGGTCCCGCACGCACGCGCACACACACACACACTTCCGGCCAGACGGCCGCGCATCAATGGTGCATGGACGCGCGAGCGACGCCGGTGAAAACAGAGAAGCCCCGGTCCTGCGCATCGTTTCCTGTAATCAACCTCGTCCGACAGCTCCCACGAGGAGACATAAAGCCGCGGCATGCGCGAGAAAGTGTTGCGCTCCCTAGTGCCGCACCAAACAACGAAAACGTGCGCTGGCTTCCCACGCAGACCCTCCGACACACGCCACCTGGTACGCGTATGCGCTGTCGGGTTTACTCTCGACGTGCGGATGGAACACGCAGGTCTCACGCGCCCCGAGAGCCAGCTAGGCTTGGGCTGCGGATGCTCAACTCGACCGCTTTTCGTCGTTGCTGCCGTTTCCACCGGAGCGCGATGCCAGAAACGAACACCCAGGATACCAGACCGACTGCAACCCGCGTTGACGCGCAACTCCTGGCAACTGGGGGAGCATTGAACCATGAATTGGACGCGGCTGCTGCCGTCAGCAACGGAGATAAGTTCAGGGGAGAGGGGGAAAATAGAGGGCGAGGTGGAATGACGGGTCCCGATCCCCCGGATCCAACATTAGCCTCGAGGATTTCGCGAGCAGCAGGGCAAGGAAGGGAAAAAAAAAAAAGAAACGGGGTCTTGACAGGGTGTATCCTCAGCTCGCCGCCTTCTAGGGCAACTGCGCGCGACACGAGGCCGAAAGGCAAGCAGCAGCTTTTCGGAACGTTTGCCAAGGGATTATCCGAGGGCGCCAACGCGCTGTCGACAGGCCCGCCTGAATAAGTCGGCCGACCGCGGCCTTTGTCTCTCCGGAGATACGCGGGAAAGATGAGGGCTGGGAACGGTGGTGCGCCGGAAGAAGTAAGAGATTTCCAAATGAGAAAGAAAAAAGTAAACCCCAGAGGCAAGGCAAGAGATGCGGTGTCCGTTTAAGTGAGGGCACCTCGTCTGCTCGGGTGTTCCAATATACGGTGTTGATGCGGTGATCAGAATGAGGCCTTGCAGCGCAGCACGCTGCTTGCGCATGTTGCGTGCTTCCTGAAGACATTTTACTGCCCAGCTAGGAAATGTGCCGCCGAAGCGGGACTGTAGGTTGCAAGACCATCATAACTCAATCACATTTACTTAAAGTATGCCAAAAATACTGGCACTGCAGCCGGCTCCGCCATAATTAGATCAAAGGAAACACTAACAACATTTCAGCACTGACACCTGGACTCTCGCCAAATTGGCATTCGGCTAGCACGTCTCGGTGACCCGCCGCGATGGTTTATTGGCGACGGCGTTCGGTTACTAGGCCCGAGCCAGCGGAATCCGATTTCGGCCGCAGCGACCGCATTTCGGTACGCACGAAACGCAAAAGAGCACTGTGTGATGCCAGAGGACGTCGAAATAAGGTAGCGGAAATTAACTCCGAGCCCTCCACTGCAGCACAGCATGAGTAATAGCGGTGGCCTAGATGTTTGAGCATTAGCCCCGCATGCGGGAAGTGCGCTGTTCGCTCCCTTGTGCCACACTGGTGATACAGTGAGTACAAGCTTTCCCCTGGCCATGCGCAAGGCTTAATTAGAATGAAATGCTCGGAAAATGGATCTCTGACCCAACATTGAGTAGACGAAACAACCTTGCGCCATGGCGCTCATTGGCCACTGATGTCCTTGCGGCATAAAAATAAATCATCCCATATAATAACCTACTGCGTTGCTCTGGTAAGTGCTTGCGTAAAAAAAAAAAAAGGCTGAGGCTTAACTTGGTTAAGCCTGGAGAATGCGAAGCATCATCGTGTCGCGTAATTTGGAGGCGCACAACCACAGCGACGGCGCGAGGTGGGCCCCCGTTTCTCCACTGTCGTGACGTCATCGTGTCACGTGGTGTGACGTCATGTATCACGTGATTTGGAGGCGCACAGCGACGGCGCGAGGTGGGCCCCCGTTTCTCCACTGTCGTGACGTCATCGTGTCACGTGGTGTGGCATCATCGTGTCACGTGATTTGGAGGCGCATAACCACGGTGAAGGGCTGAAGTGGTAGCTAAAGTAGTATGCTTCGCATAAAAATGTACTTACGAGGAAATGAAATGGCGCAGTAACTGTCTCACTTCTCGGTGACACCTTAACCGCGCCATGAGGAAAGGGAAGAAGATGGGAGTTAACGAAGAAAGATAGAGGTGCCGTAGTGGAGGGCTCTGCGAAATAATTTCGACCAACTGGGGATCTTTAACGTGCAGTGACATCGCACAGCTCACAGGCGCCTTTTGCACTTCGTGCGCTGCGCGATGTCAGCTATCAATCAATCAATAATACTCTTCAGTGTATGGTATATCAAGTGGGGAACGTGTTGCACATACTGGAAAAAAATGCGGCCCAAGAAAGACAAGGACGTAAACGCACACGTATTGTTGTGCCCTAGTTCTGGTCCTTCTTGCTACGAATTTTTTTCAGCTTTTTATTTTATTAGCTCTTAGTATCCTTGTATGTGCTAACGTATGCTACCTCTTCAGGTCAGGCATAGATGTCAACATACGCTGCTCATAGCCCTTTGATTGTCTTGTCGTGAGAGCATCTGCAGCACGGCGCTCCTGTCGACCCGTGTCCTGTTCGGCTGTCTCGTAGCATCGCAGCAGGCCATCTTCTTCGACCTTCCCTTTGACACTCACGCCAACCTGATGTTCGATTGTCCCACTTGCGGCATGCCCTGAGGGTGGCCTACGCCTACAGAAGCGATATACTACAGCCGGACTCGCGGCGAAAATCTTACATTAAAAAATGCTAAGGTTTTACCGTAACTGAACCAAGTAGACGTGTGAAAGCATGCGTTTAGCCTGGTTTTGCTTAGTTGGGTCGTCGGCACGTCTGGTGACAATATTCAATTCAGCTTAAGCTCCGATTGAGGTTAAGCTGATCTGATCTGCTCACGCCGCGGATGGAAGTTGACCAAGACAACGATGTGTAATGAACAGCGCGACGGCGTGTTCACGCCTCGATCATGCCTCGTATTACACCGGAACATATACGCTTCCCTCCGCCCATCTATCGCTCTGTGTATCTTGGTTTACCGAGACATGACATACTCAAAGATTCCGTCAAATTCCCCTCTCGATGTATACCAAAAACATTTTTCTATTAGCTACATAGCGAGACCTTGCCCGTTAAAGCATAGTTAGAAAAAAATGGCATCTTTTTGTCCAAGGTAAATTGCCGCTTTTGTGATGCCCCATAAACGACTGAGCATTCATCGATTGTAAAGGTGCATACACTTTTGGGGTATCATACAAAGGACATCGAAAAAAAGACTGAATCTGGCAACGCATTCTGTGCAGTACCTCACTGCACTGCCATTGGTTAATGAACCTTTAGACATGTTCTTCATGATTGGACAACATAGCCTGGAAAACGTGCATGATGGCCTGACGGTGTGAATCTGTTTCTACAAAAGGCCACTTCAGCAGAATGATTGTTCATCTAGAGGAACTGTATGCTCATAATAAGTTTGAACCAGAGTGGCAACCACTCCTAGTGCTGTTCTGTTCATTGCCCTTTTTCTGGGGCATCGCTGCTTAGATGTGTCGTATTATGATGTAGTATAGTGGTGTGCCCTGTGTTGCGTCTTTTCGCGTGCTTCGTTATTTAGGCGTGTCGTGTTATGCATTGTGTTGATTTCAGATAGTTTTGTTCAAGGTTTCTACACAGTTTACGTACATAGAACATTGCTTCATTGCAATAAATACCATCTTTTAAAAAAAAGTGGAGATAGTATAGTGCTCTCGTGCAGTCTCCAGCGATGCTGATTTGTTCGCGCCGCCGAGGGTTCAAATCCCAGTCGCGGCAATAATCATTCATTCATTCAAGGTCAAGGCTTCAGCGACGGCCTGGCTTTTGCAGCTTGGATCGCGAAGTAGAGCTTTCGCTATAAAAAAACCCACACTGACCCCTTTTCCTCGTCAGTGCACTTTAAAGATCCTCAGGTGGACAAAATTATTCCAGAAACTTCCACTACGGCAACTCTTTCTCTCTTTCTTCTTTCACTACCACTTTCCTCCCTTCTTTCACGGCGCGGTTCAGGTGGCCGCCCAGAAGTGGTACAGTTACTGCGCCATTAACTCTTCTAAAAAACTATTTTCCCCTTCTCGTTTTAATTTTCCTGCGAACGAAGTTCAAGGAATGCATGTGCGCACTGGACCGCGGTTTGACCGCCTCTTCCAATACCTGGTCAAAAATCCGTCCTGTTGGCTGCGCCAGTGTGCAGAGTTAAACGTAGGCTCAGAGATCACGACTTCCGAGACGAAACCAAAAGAACGCGAAGGATTAAATTAGGACAACGCAATTTTTAGTCAGATTTGTATAAACACAGCGCTCGAGCCCCGCCCCGTGAGCCACCTGCCCGCGATGACGCCGGTCAATTTCGCCGAGGTTGAAAGCGTCGTGTATTGCGCTTAGCGCTAAAATAACGCGGCTATATAGTTTGTAATACGCAGAGCGCAGTGGGCGTGCTTCTATTTCGCTCACGTCGAGCTAGCGCGGCAAACGGCGCGCGACCGCAGTCGATAGTCATTACGCACACTGCGCGGTCGTCATCTGCTGGGAGAGAGCCGTCCAATTAGGTCTCGGCCGCACGCTATCTTCGACACGACGTCAGAGAGGCGGAGAACCGCATTTCGTTAATTCCCTGCAGCGTTTCGGAAGCCCAGGCAGAAGCACCGACGGGCGCAACACACAGCTCCTGCAATGTACACATATGGCGCAGTTCCCCACGTCCACGGCTAGACTACCAGAGCTTGTTCAGTTCATGTCCAAATGGACGCGTGACGTTGGAAATGAGAAAGAAAGCAATAAAGTAAAAAAAAAAATTACGGATATGAACAAGGCGAGGAGTGAGGACACAGCGGGAAGTGACGAGACTCATTTTCATCGTTTCCTCTCTATCTGCCTCTCCTGAATAGGACAAGCCGAAGAGGCGTAAGCTGGGTTGAGCAGCACCGAAATTTCCGGATAGATCACCGAACGGACTAATAAACTCGCCCGAAAGCAGGCGCAGCATCATTAACGACGCTCGCGCAGAAGCCGCACTCAGACAACATTAAAATGACAGGGAAAAAAATAAATAAATCCGGTCCCTAAAACCGCCAACGAGTCCCTTCGACAGATGGATAGACGACGGCCCACCAACAGAGTTATCTCGTATATAGATCGCCCCACAGCGATGTGGCAGTGCGGACGGCGTCCACGACCAAGCTTTCCAGACAGGCCCAATAATAAGTGGCCGCATCCCCGCAACTCACGCGAGGAAGCGTATAGCACAGACAGACGCGAAACGGGACGCCAGTAAGCGGCACCCAGCCCACCCTCTGAAAGAGTAATTACGGTTCTACCGCTCGCCCGCGTTCACATCCGAAGCCGCCGTTACACGGGGCAAGAGAAGAGAAACGTTTTCGAAACCCTCCGTACCCCCGAAAGGCGAATGAAATGTGCGCGACTGTAATGAATAAATAGCACGTACACTCTAACGTATACAGTTTCGATGGTAGTAAGAGTGTGAACTTCGGGCGCCGCGCGCGCACGCGCGACCTTAAACGAAGTGAGAACCGAGTGACAAATTGGAGTTTAACGAGCGGAAGCCGCAGGCAGTTCCGGACCCGGAAGTAAATACGTGAAAGCGTTGACTGCCGGCGGTTTTAACTTAAAGCGGTCGCTCCGCGCTGTATATAGGCTGGTGGAGCACCGACTGGCATTGGTTCTTAATGACCAGCGGCGCGCAAGCTCGCAGGCCGCATTTTTAGTTTTCCTCGCCAGCGAACAGGAAGTGGGTCCTCGACACACCAAAAAGAGAGGCGCCCAGCCTTGGCAAATTAGTGTATACTGCTGCCATTTTAGCATCAATGTACTTTGGACATCGAAACGGCCCTTTGAGAAGGCAAGTTTGTAGCGCTTCACCTTTGAACCCAAGAACGTAGTAGAGAGCACATGAAGTGTGAAGTGTGCCCACACAAAACTAATCTTCGATCAATTAAAACTTCTACTCGCCACCGCATCGCACAAGTCTATACTTACTCCATGCTACCGCAACAGCATATCGAAGACTGACACATATCTCAGAAACCTTGCCTCATTCACATTACGAACCAATGTATACAACACGCGTACGTAGCACTGACCGTTGGGTAGTACCTCGCACCCGATCAAATCACGGATGTTAAAATACTCTCTACCAACCGCTCTTAAATTGGCATGCACACTGTGAAAGCAGATAGTAAATTTATCTATGTTTTTAGGTTAACCATTTCTTTATCCATTCTTTATCTCCCGAATTTTCTCAATGTTTTGCTCTTTACTAATAACGTAATCACCACTGCTGGTTCTGCCTACTGTCACTCAGTAGGGTATAGGCCTCGTCAAGCCTCCAGAAGGCTTTTTGCCTGCACCCGCAGCATCGCAAAAAAAAAAAAGTGTGAAGATGAGAGAGATTTCGGAACTTTCTTCCCTTCTTTATTCCCTTCTTTCTTCCTTTCTTTCTTCCTTCCTTTCATCCTTCCTTCCTTCCTTCCTTCCTCTCTCTTTCTTTCTTTCCACCTTTCTTTCTTCAAGATATTCCGTTACAGAAATGCCTTGGGAGACGCGACACAAGGCAATTTTTTGCCTGACGGGGCCGCGCCCCCCAGCTTAATTTAAACCTCTTGCTTCAGCGACTCCAGTCGAAGAGCCATGCAGCATCCTAAGTTCGCTTGCAAGTGAGTATGTATGCATTACCTGCCTGCGACAGGCTTCTGAAAACCGCCCTCTGTACGTCAAGGACACAAGGCCAGCAAAGTGGACGCAGAGAGTGCTGGGGAACAGTTCTTCGAGACTGGCTCGAGCCCGGCAGAAGCGGTAACATTTGATTAGCGGCGACTACTACCCGCGCAGGGCGCTCTCGACGCCAGCGCCGAGCACGAGCGGCGCGCAAGAAAACGCGGAACACTTACAATACAAGACGAGGAATAAGACCGATCGAAGACGCCGGAAAGGAAACGGCGGCGATGCGAGCACCGGAAGCGAACCTCCGTTTATGCCACACTCGCATGCAGCGAATGCGCCTAGATATGCAGCGAATGCGCCTAGATATGCAGCGAATGCGCCTAGATATGCAGCTCCTCGGGACGCGCACGCACAACGGCGAAAGCGCACGCTCCTGTAACTTGCTCGTATAGGCTAATGCTGCTGAGCGCATCTAAGCGCGTGCTTGGCGCTGGCCAAAAGAAGCTTGGAAGCCCGCAGTCTGCCTGCAGTTTACCAAACACAGTGCAACGCCATTACGGATAATACGAAAATAAATGATGGTCGATTTACGTAGTTAGGTCAAATGGGAATCAGGTGGGCTGGCAGTTCGGTTATCCCTTTCGATGTTCAGATCCAATGTTCCAGGATGGCAGTTTTTCGCATCGCGATAATAGGTTAAGGTCGATACACGCGTAACTGGTCATTCTATCCATTCACAGATCCCTGGGAGTCTCCCTGCCACTCCTGGCGCAGTGGCGCAGCGGTCAAGCGATGCTCCACTGCCCTTCCATGGCAGGTGCTGCCATGGGTGGGACTTGGGTTGGGTTGCGACCCGCGTTGCTCTTCGCGAGCAGCCTCTCACATTTAATTAAGCTGCCGCCTAACACGGTGGGCTGCAGGTGAGCAGCCTGTCACAAAACAGGCTTCAGACAGACAGACGTACAAACACACAATAAAACTTGGGTTGGGCCTAGTTGGTACATGATGTTGTGAAGGTGTAGGTTGCGCAACCACGGGACGAACCACGAAGAAAAGACACAGAGACACACACAAGCGTGTGTCTCTGTGTCTGTTCTTCGTGGTTCGTCCCGTGGTCGCGCAACCTACACCTTCACAACTACAAACACACAACGGCTAAATGCGGGGAATGGCCACTATATATATAAAAGTGCCAGCGTACTAAAAGGACCAAAAGCTACACACGGGTTAAACCTTCAATTGAGTCCCCAGAACAATCAGTACCTTAAAGGACTGAGTCTTACTCCCTCGGGCAGTAATCCCAAAGGGATAGCCACAAACAGTTACGGCGCATTCCAATCGGCGATCCAAAGTAGAGCCTCGAATCCGCGAAGGAGCACAAATCCGTCTCGGCCGATAAGAACGCACGATTTGAACGCAAATCGCCCATTGAAACATGCTTTTCAGCTCAAGGTGCAAGAAAACGTGCTCCGGATCACCGACTGGAATAGGCGGCTAGTTTCTGCGCAAAACAACAGTACACGGGGAAGAATAAACATTTGATCCATTTTTAGCCGGTTTCAGTTTATATTGCAAAAAGACTTGCAGGCGTTCTCCTCCCCTAGGGGCAGACTCAGGTTCTGTAGAAAAAGTTGCACGCGTGCTTGCAACTACTGGATCAGACCGAGCAGTTGATCCATCTACGATGCACGAACAATGAACGCACGCACGCTGGCAGTTGTCATTGTTGACGAGACCTTCTCTGAACTACTTTCCTCGCGACTTCCTTGTACTTCAATCAAGATGCAACTGAGAATGTGAGGAATGCAGGGATCGAAAGATATGCGAAGACGGTAGCAGTATGAGAGCGCACTATTTGCTGCTAAACAATCTTTTCTAAGCACGCGAAACGATGAAACTCAGGAGGAGAGAACACACATGAGCGTGAATTGTCACCGAAAAAGTTCAGTGGAAAGAAGAGTCTACGTTTTCACAAACAAGCGCTCACACCCAAGGTTGAAGCGAGACAGAACAACTGGTAGTTCGAAGCAGTTTAGATGCGCCCGCACGGAAGTATATTTTATCTAATAAAAATTTTTTAGATAACAGGCGCTCATCTGTGTGTCCGTGGTGAACCACGTCTGTTTCACACGCATACAGAAATATGCCGTCCTATAGGATTGGATTACCGAGATATTTCGGAGGCAGCAGAGGAGGAACACCGTTTTCGGCGGTGGTATCTGACCGGTAAACCAACGCTCTATAGGGGGTGTTTTCTAAACACACCCATTTCCCTTCCCCAACCCCGCCTACGCCTCCGCTACACGGCACCACCCCCGCTGCGCGCCACAAAAACGGAGCAGCGTCCCGTGCATGCTAAACAAACTGCGTCGTACTTACGCCGAGGAAAACAACAGATAACCGGTCCTACAGAACATCCTTCGAGTAGAGTCGGGCTCGCTTGTGTGTGTCTCTGTGTCTTTTCTTTGTGGTTCGTCATGGTTTCGCAACCTACACCTTCACAACATCATGTACGAACTAGGCCCAACCCAAGTTTTATTGGAGTCGGTTAAAACCCACTGTAGCCCAGGAGTAACAAATATAGCTTTCACGCTGTCGGTCATTGTCCCAGCTAACTTGGACCAAGATTTATAGAAAACTAAGCCTTCTCCAGAACTGAAATCACGTGGATGTTGTTAGGGTTTATCTTAGTTACAGTGCCATTTTTTTTCGCTCTTCCTATTTGAATAATTAGTCGAGATAAATAAATTAACTTTTTATATATAGCTTGAAACGTTCAGGCGTCAATAGAAAAGTTGTAGAGCTTCACAAATATTGTCCAAACCAGACACTTCCAACGACATCGACTTTAACGTGGCCGTTTTTATTCGGGAAAAACGAAAGCCCGCGGAGTTTTAAAAATACCACGTGACAGCGCGCTCCGTGCGCCCGGATGCGCCGCGATTACAGCGCTCTCATCCGTGCTCTGTAAAAAACATCACTCGCTTTGCGCCTTTCGCGCTGCCCAAGACAGAGCTTCGCGTTCCGCTTGGTTACAAGATAAGCGCCAGTAGGTTCGGGCGGCAGTTGAAAGAAAGCGCGGCTCCCGTTTTTCAGCGCAATTCACACGACGTTATCAAGCTTGTTATATGAGTCTTTTCTTGTTGGTATCTTGCTCCCAAATTCTAACTCATGAGATTGTCACCGTTCCTCCGCATGCATTCTGCTAATGTGACGTGAGAGCGCAATTATCGCCGCAGAAACGGGAGCCGCGTATCTTTCTTTCAACTGCCGCCCGAACCCACTGGCGCTTATCTTGGAACCAAGCACAACGCGAGGCTCTGTCTTGGGCAGCACGAAAGGTGCGAAGCGAGTGATGTTTCTACACAGCACGGATGATAGCGCTGTAATCGCGGCGCATTCCGGCTCACGGAGCGCGCTATCACGTGGTATTTTTTAAACTCCGCGGGCTTTCGTTTTTCCCGAATAAAAACGGCCACGCTAAGTCTATCTCGTTGTAAGTGCCTGGGTTGGACAATATTTGTGGAGCTCCGCAACTTTCCTATTGACGCCTGAACGTTTCAAGCTATATTTAAAGAGAATTTATTTATCTCGACTAATTATTCAAGCAGGACGAACAAAAAATGGTACTGTAATTTTGAGAAACCCTAACAACATCCAGGCGATTTCGGTTAGGTTAGGTTTTTGGGGTTTAACGTCCCAAAGAGACTGAGGCTATGGGAGACGCCGTAGTCAAGGGCTCCTGAAATTTCGACCACCTGGGGTTCTTTAACGTGCACTGACATCCAAGGGCGTCCGCAGAATTTTTTGCAGGGGGGGGGCCCCGTTGGTGCCCCGGGGAAGGGGGGGGGGGGGTATGTTCGTAGCAGAAAGGCGCTATTTGCGGAGTAAATTTATTTATTTATATATAAATAAAAATTAAACAAAATGCACACATGAAAGAAAAATTACAAACAGCAAATTAAAGCGCGGCTAGGAGAGGTACATTGGAGTTTATCAACGAAGAAACAACTAAAATTAATAAAAATGCAAAAAGATGCTATATCACTTCGTGGAGAAGAGTGCTCAGTCTTGCTGCATACGGGTTCTCGACTCACCCGGATTGATGACCAGCACACAGCACAATATGTTCACAAACACGCAACTACAGTCACTCAGTCAGTCTTCCTTGAACAGCAACTGTAGGCGCCTCGGATTTTTCTGGGCGAATTGCGTAATTACACGTGTGATAAATTCACTTCTGTGCTTCATTACACGCTCTCGGTGCACACTCATCATACACATTGATTGGAAAAACTGTTGAACGCGTACGTTGAAAACAAAAGATGACTATATATACAACGAAAACTTATTTACAAGATAAATGCACGCTCGCAGCTTCATACACCTCGCTCCATCTTGCTTGCGCATCCGCACAGTCGAGCAACCGCACACACACTGCTCTCCGCTCGTCGTTTTCTCGTCCGCTGTCTTGGTTGTTCTCAGCTTCGCTGACAACCGGCCACTAAAAACACCCAAGCACAAACACAGAGGCGCGCACACGTGCAAGGGCTTACTTGCCGCAGTATCCCCGAATGCGCACTTTGGGGGTGAAAGGAACGCCGCGCAACTTCCGAGGGGAAGGGACACTCGCCACTCCAGTCGGAAAATTTGTTTTTGTGTTTTTATGGGGTTCAGAGCCCCAAAACGACTCAGGCTATGAGGGATGGAGTAGTACAGAGTTCCGGGTAATGTCGACCACCTGGGTCTCTTTACCATGCACTGACACGCACAGTACATGGGCGCTGTTGTGATTTGAAGCCCAGCCAGAGGCGACAGGCGAGCCAGGCAGGCGCCATCGGGCTGCGTTGACCAAAGGCGCTGGTTTTCGCAGAAGACGCAAAGAACGCTGGTGTGGGGGCGCCTCGGGAGACTGCGTCGCCGTGAACAAAAGCAGCTAATCCCCTTTGCCGGAGATTCTGAAAGCGGCGCTTCTACCGAACTGCGCTACCCGTGGATCGGAGGAGACAGCGAGCGGCGGCGGCGCCAACTCATCGCCCGCTTGCCCCTGAGCAGCCCGACAAAGCGGGGGTGGACACGGCTGATTTTACCTTCCCTCCTTAAGAATTCATCGGTGACCGGCGTAACGATAGGCGAAAACAAGATGCCCCGTGCACTGTCTGCCTCCGTGTCGCTATCTCTCTAGAGATCAAAGAAACAGACACCCATCTCAAGGCGGCTCGAAACACATGCTCGCCGGTGCCGCTGTATGTCTGGAACAGGTCGCCCTTCAGTAGAGCTAACGATGGCGTGGTTTGAAAACGGCGGAACGACGCACGCCCGGACGCGGCATTTCGCAGATGTGACCATGCGGGGCTGCTTTTACCCTTTTGACTGAGCGCACCACCGCCCCTGGCGTGCGGCCATCACTCACGGTTCGAGTGAGTGATTTTCCAGGGGGGTGCAGCCGCCCCCCCTTGCCCCCCCCCTCCGGACGCCCATGCTGACATCGCACAGTACACGGGCCTCTAGAATTTCTCCTTCATAGAATTTCAACCGCCGCGGCCGGAATCGAACCCGCGTCTTTTGGGTCAGCAGCCGAGCACCGTAACTACTGAGCCACCGCGGTGGTTCAGTTCTGAAGAACGCTTATGTTTTTTTCAATATCTTGGTCCAATTAAGTTAACTGGGACACCCTGTATATAAGAGCGACAAAAACTTTGTTTTTTTCTTTCCTCTTCCCTTTTACAGAAAGGACATGGCTGTAGATAAGGGGCCTTTTCCGGGAAAACGACAGTGCCGTCGTTCCGGTCAATATGTGAGGGTGCTCTCAGCGTCGGCATCCGCCGTGTTACGCTGAATCACAATAAAATAAAGACAATTTCGCGCCTTATCTCCGACTTCTAAACGCCGACCTTGTTACAGTCGCCCAAGAACAGAACTTCAAAGACGGGGGGGAACAACAGTTTTGGCGGGTAAAATTGTGCAGCTTCATTCACACGGTCCCTTCGCGAGGCTAACGGATGGCGACAAGCGCATTTCTGAAACAGCCCCCATAGGGTCTCAAATCTCCCCGATGGCGCAAAAGTTGGTTACATGAGAGACGGGGACGCATGTGCGACGCGCGCGGCACCGTGTGTTTCATACGCGGCATATTTGCGCGCAAAAACGATTTATGGGAGTCAGGTTTCGCTTGGAGCATGGCTGGAGGCTTGAAGGTCCCACATGCATGCAGTTGTAGTTAGGCCGTCATTATGTTTTTCAGAGGCAGCGTGGGTTTCGACTCGCGAATGTGACCCGACACACTGGTGATGTGCACGTAGATGTTCGCGTTTCTTCTGCGCCTCTATCGTCAGCCATCATACCCTCCCTTATTCCCCTAGCCCCTCTACTGAGGCAGATAGCAGCCCAAAAGATCATAACTCGAATCTACATCCTCTCTTTGTAAATGAACCTCTCGATTTATCCAGGTAAATGGTGATATAACACCCGGAGCGGCATGGGAACAACTACACTGTAACTCAAACAGAGAAAAATTACCCCAAAATAACCTGAACAGTACAAAGCAAGGCCAGCGACAAATATTAACCACTCTCAGCCCCTGGAGGTGGCCCTCCATTGTTTCAGTTTCTAACGGTGTCGTGCTTCCGCGGCTGACTTTGTATAGCACGCGCGCGTCCAGACTTGACGTCCTCGGCTCTTGCTCTAACCGCTCCGTTACCCTCTCCCTTTTACAACCAATCTTCCCTCTCACCCGATGCAGAGTATCCAACTTGACACTCCTCTGGCTAACCTCCTTGACTATCCTCTTCCTTCTTCTCTATCAACCACAAGGGATTCGAATTAACTTCGAGTCTTTGATTCCAATGAGCATAAATGTGTGGACAGTTACGGCGTTGAAAAATTGAGAATGTATTTTCTAGGCATGAATGAATGGTTAGATGTGTTTGCTTTTCCTTTTTCAAGGATTTTGTTGAACACGTGTACATAATATTTTTTTTTCTTTTTATGTTCTGTTCACTTCCTTGTTTTGTTGGTATATTATAGAACTCGTATCCTACAGACTCATTCTGAAATCTTGTTTTTATTTAATAATTTCTGCGTACTTGTGTCACTGTATAATTAATTGTTCTTCGAATTCTTGCCGTCAATTAATATGAGCAATACCTATTGATGTAGGTATTAATAACTTGTACAAGGGATCATGGGCAATATCTATTGATGTAGGTATTGATACCTTGTACAAGGGGTCATGGGCCTAGTCAAGCTATTTATTCAAGGTACCTAAAGCGCCTTGAGAGGCATTATTGCAGAGGGGGGTAAGTACATTAACAGTAAAATTCAATGCAACAAAATAGAACAAAACAGGAAAAAAAAAGTTACAGAAAAATGTTAAGAACTTCCAATAAAGACAACATCACTCTGATTACACCCGAGACGCAGAACCAACACTGAGAACAGCATAATAAGATTATTGCATTGTCAATTGCGGCCTGGAAATTCTCACTCTCAAACACTTCATTAGGCAGCAGGTTCCAGTCACTGATTGTGTTGGAAAAAAGGAATATTTAAGTGTATTAATCCGGCAGTTATAACCTCTAATTTTCATGGTATTGTCCCTTCTACTCGAAACGTTGTGAGGCTGCCTAAATAGACGCTTTTATTAATTCCTGTTTTATTATTGTAAATGTCGTACAAAAACTTTATTCTGAAAACTTTTCTTCCGTGGGATAATAACCTCCAACCAAGAGCTTCCCGAAGTCCAGAACTTCTAACCTTAAAATTATAATTCCCAGTTACGAACCTTGCTGCCCGCTTCTGAACTCACTCTAGCTTGTCTTTTAAAATATTTGTGAACGGGTCCCAACATACGCATCCATATTCGAGAATTGGCCTGACATTCGTAATGTACAATGTTTCTTTTAGGCATGGAGTTGTATGTTTAAAGTTTCTTTGAAAAAGGTTGAGAACGCGGGAAGCTTTGGCAGTTATCGCGTCAACGTGTGCGGTCCAATCCAACTTCGCTGTAAATGTGATACCGAGATACTTTACGCTGGCCTTTGTCTGCACAACAGATTGATTTAGATTATAGTTGCCCCATATCTTCTTTTTATTGTTTGTGAACTGCATGAGATAACATTTAATAGCGTTGAGAGTCATCTTCCATTTGTCGCACCACGCACATACCTTGTCAAAGTTAGACTAACACGGGAGCACAGCTCACTCGGCAAATCATTTACAAAAACAATAAATAACAAAGTCCCAAGAACCGAGCCTTGCGGCACACCCGATAAAACCTGAACAGCCTGCGAAGTGACACCGTCTATAAGTACCCGTTGTTACCATGCATACAAATAATCTTGAATCCATCCAAGAAGTCTACAACGTATGCCTAAATATGATAACTTAGTTAAGAGCAGAGAATGCGAAACCACGTCAAAAGCCTTGCGAAAGTCAAGAAAAACTGCGTCCATTTGAACACCCCTATCTATACCTTCCGCGACATCATGGTTGAATTCAGTGAGCTGAGTTGTACACGATAGGCCCGCTCCTAGCCCTTGATCCAGGACGCATTATTTCTAGAAGAAATAAGGAATTTAATTGAACTTAATCGCAAGAAGAATGTTCTTTTATCCGAACAAGGAGGCAGCATAGCAAACTGTTCCTTGATGCCGAGACTGAGATGCATGGCGGTTCATGGGTTGCTGATTTCCACTGCAGTGGCGCTGCAATCGGACACTAAAGTTAGGCTAGCTGAGTAAGCGCAACTTACAAATAGGCCGCTGTAGTAGATGTAGCAACAAACAACATACACATGACTTTGTACGAGACTACGCGTACAAAGCTTAAAAGAAAGATGTCAGAACATTTTTTGCTTCCGTAAAAACGGAGGCTTGAACGCAGCCGAAACGATCGAACGAACGGCATCAGCTTTCGAATCAGCCGCTCCGCGATTATCACCGCTCCCCTACCCGTTGACCCCAAGTTGAGATCAATACTTCCGAGACAGGCGCCCGGCCATTTAAAAGCCGTATATTATCGACCGTACATGCATAAAGGCAGGCCTCACTAGCAGTTACCGTCACCGCCTTGCGAAAAACCACGGCCACCTAAATAGTGCGTGGCAAACCCCTGGAAACATCAGGCTATATTTGGCCGGAGCGGCAACGTTGCGCAGAGAAAATTAAAAAATTCAGGGGGCACTTTGGCTCTCTAAAGTGCTGCAAGGCGAAAGCGTTTCCCGGCGCACTGTTTGTTTTTATTTCTTTTTATTTTTCATATTTTGTTTTCTTTTGCTCTTTTTTCTTATTTTTATTGTTTTTTATTTTTATTTCTGTTTATTTTCTTATTGTTTATTTTTCATTTCCTTAACGTTATTCATTTTATTTTATTTATGAAACCCATGCATTTACTAGATGCGCCTTTATTCATGCACGAACCTCGAGCCTTCGTGGCGAAGTGGTAGCGTCTCCGCTTCAAATGCCAAGGTATCTGGTTCGATTTCCACTCTCGGCGCAGTTTCTTTTTAAGCAGTGACGCCGAAAGGCGGACAAATCTGCCGACGCGTCCGTCGACACGGCTGTCGACAGCGTCTGCTAAGGAGAGTATGAGACATTAAAGGCTTTCGCCTTAAAAAAGAAAGGAGAAGACCGCAACGCTCAATACCGTATGATTGATCACTGTGCAGAGCACACTCCAGAATGTCTAGAAGCCAAGCGAACAAAACTATAGGTAATTGGACTTTCCTCGCCTCTGCGATACCGGCTTTCCCGTGGGGGTTACAACCTTTCCCCTAGCCTGATGATCGGCTCCTCTGGAGTGAGGTAGGTGCCTAGAAAAACTAATATTACCCAACCCGCACCCAACCCCGCACACCAAAATGACGTCAAAAATGGCGCTTCTAGCCGAAGCTGCCAGTGCGTCATTAAAATCAAATGAAATCATATCCTCATCATCTGTGATATCGTTTCTTTTTTTTTTTTTTTGAGAAAAATTTGAACGTTTTCAGTTTCTGCGTTTCCTCTCGCCTAAAACCCTTCGACGTTTTCTACAGCCGCAACTATATAGGCATAATCCGTGCATGCAGCCTCCCAGGCTTGGCCGCATACGAAACTAAGGTAACAGGTTGCAAAAGAAATCGGCTAACTCCGACTAACTCCTATAGGACCACGCAAAAACGGTCCCGTCTTCTCAACCTTTCCTCTTCAACCGTTTCAATTGAACGTGTAAGCGGAGGGCAGGCATTTGGTGCGTTGCGACTTCACGTACCCGAGCGCACACGGTTTTGACCCCGCCCTATACAGTGTATACTCTTCTCAGCGATGCGAGGTTTAGCCGTGCGTTTTCTCTTCATCATATCTTGCCCGAAGGCGCGGTCAATGCGTCCACTCTAAGTGAGGCACTTACGGCGCCTTTCCTTTCTTTGTAACCCCCCCCCCCCCCCCCTCCCCGTTTCTCTCAGTCCTCTGCATCAGTTTACAGCGTACTACAACGAAGCATCTGTTAAGCGTGACAGACGCCACTTGCTCTGCAGTCTGTTCTGAGTATTATGTTCAGACTCTATGAAACTGCACGCCCATTTCGTTTCCTGTCTATATTTTTGTTACTTGGCGTTCATTCCAATGCGAATCCCTCCGTTTATCTTTTTTTATGTTTTTTTTTTTGAAGAGCTTGCCGGGCAGAAATTTACGACTTTCTGGATAAAAGAAAAATTTAGGTTTTTGCCCTCACGCTAGAATTGTTAACAATCTGTCCGTTTTATACTATGGCGCTTGGCGTAGTTGACGACTATGTCGGCGTATAATTAAAATAACAATGTGGACTGTTCGATGCAATTTTTGTTCGCAGTAAGAATCGATTGTGCAACACTTAGTGGCTACGTTGCTGTTTGTTCGGCAGCAAAATACCCATTTATAGCTGAGAGAATCTAATTTAAAAACGGAGCATTCTTTTTCCCCCCGTCCTTCGGTTCAAACTCGTCATGCTAAGACCGAAAAGGACACCGTGATCACCGTTAGAAAGTGAATGGAGGTGTAGACTAGCCTCAGAGATTCGCGCAAAAAACTCCTCGCGTTACTGCATTTTTTTTTTTTTTTGCGAAAACGGCTAGCGGCGGAGATATACCAGCATTTATTTCTTTTAAAACTTTTTCTACATAGCTTATAAAACGCTCTGCTTTCAGTTGAAGTAACCTCTTTGGCCCTGGAACGCGGCAACTTATGGTGACGGGCCAAGTTCAGTTTGTACCGAATGTCTTTCCTCCCCCGACATGAATTACGAGCCACATACATGCCCCACGCTGGCTTCACGCGCACGTTGTCAAACGTTGTTTACTTGACTCATCGAAGGCCCAGACTTTGGAGCGCCCGCTCGCGACAAGTGGTCTAGCATCCGCGCAGAGGCGGCGCGATCGCACCCAACTCACGCGCGTATTACACAGAGCAACGCCAATAGCAGCCGGCACCGCTCTCCTCTCAGCTTGCCGGCGCCGTGCGCAATCTGCGGCTCGACGCACGAGCGCTCCCGGCGCCTCACAGCGTCCAATCTGCGCGAAAGCGCTGGTAAACAACGTCCAAAGTTAAAATGCTTCAACCTATCCTCCACGGTTTCAACAGATAACGGCTGCGAGCAGCGGGAAATAGCCCGACAGCACTGTGGAGGAATCTACTGACTCGCGTTTCCGCCCAAGAGTCATGTACGCGCGGCGCTGATACGAAACAGGCGCCACACGCACGGATACATAAGTTCCCGAATAGCAGTGTCGATGACGGCTGCAATGTGCGCGGCAGAGAGGAGAGCTATGACCTCAGCTAAGGCGCGCTTTGCGGTACACACAAACTTTTCCAAGTCCCGAATTTGAATCTACACTGAATGCACCCAAAAACGCGCCCGTGCTGGGTGCACTTGTAATTGAAGCAACATGTAATTGAAGGGCGCACTGGGAGCGCCTCTCACCTCTGAACGGCGTGTAACGACGAATCTTGGACGGAAACTCGAAGTTCTTGGTGAGGGGAAAACCACGATCGGAGAGTTTCAGCCCGGAGTCGGCCGACGTGTTTCCAGGGCATCCCGGAACGGGGCACAGGGTCTGGCAAGCACTCTTGTCGAAACCTTTCTCGTAAGCCGGTGGGAAGGTCTCGCCGTAGCCGGAACCGAGTACGCCCAACAAGAACATCACCACGGCGAAAAACATGACGGAACTGTGAGGAGCACGCCCAAGGCACGCGAGGGTTCCAACTCTGGAGGTCTTCGAACCACGGGCTCGCGCGCGGGGGCCAGCTTTCACGCCCAAAATTGCAGACGACCGAATGACGAACGAGCAACGCTGGAGAGTCGACGCACCACGCGCCTCCTGTCGTACATGAAATGAACGAACCCAACTAGCGAAAGAGGCGCCGACGGAAACTGAAAGCGAAACAGAGAAGATTGTCGCTGGGCGGCGCGCTCGGCGTTTTTTGAAACCAAAATATTTTTTCTTCTCAAGCTAAACACAAATTGCGTCATCTGTGTTGGCGTGCTTGTGCACTTTCATAAACAACGCTTTTTAGCATGTTCACAACAACCAATCGACACAAAAAGAAACGCACGCAGCGCCGTGCAGATTTCAAACTTTGGCGGCACATTTGAACTCATTTTTATATCGCGCAATGATGCATGCTTTAATTGAACCTTGAAAACTTTGAAAAACCTTTGAAAAAAAAACCGCGACCTGGGCGATGTAGCAAAATATAGAACAAAGCATAACAGGATACGGTGCATCGTTTCTTTAATAGAATTTCAAAATTAACCCTATGTGACCAAAAGCAAAATTTGACGCAATAACACAACGGTTCTGCAACTGATTCCTCGATATTTCTGAATTTCACGCCGTAGCCACTGGCTGAAGTGTAGAGTTAATATATGCTGTAGTGACGCCAAGCCCCGCGTTCGCTGTCCGTGAAACCTACGGCTTGGCGTCGCTTCAGCCAATAGCGAAGGGTTGCGGAACCGTTATTATACTGGCCATTAAGTCCCGTTGGGTGACGTCATTCCAATAGTAAGCAAAAGAGGCTTATAATTTAATCCTTTGCGCCAGTCTCTCCATTGTCATTTGCGAAAGTGCCTGCTAAAACCATGACAAAGAAATTTCTACCTCCGGCTGTAATTGCGGCCACTGGCTAATAATGACAATATAACAAGTGTTTCAGCGAACACTTTCTAAAATTCCTCGGAATAGAGGGTTAAAAATAGAAAAGTATTTTCCAGAACCCACTGTCAGCCATGGCGGATGTCAGTTACTGTAAAAAATCATCCGAAGGAGGCAGCGTTTTAAGTAACGTTCACTAGTTTTTAAATAAACGCATGCATGCTCCCCGAGCAAGAGCTTTGGCAAACGCGCCCAGCAGCTATAGTTTGGTAAATTTATACGGCTAGACCTAGACCTCTTAGAGCGCACATTGTTTACAGGTTGGCAAAATAAAAAAGAGACGTGTGAAAATTTCATGCGAATGACCTTATACGATATGCAAACCCATTGCATAGCAAAAAAAAAAAAATGTTTATCCCAAGTTGTTCAACTGGAACTGGCCCCACTTTCTACAACTTAAAAAAAAAACAGCAGTTGCTACTATTGGGCCGCGGTCCGCGGCGTCTTGTATTACTCCGCTGCCCAATCGCAACAACGAAACCAGCTTTTTAATGTTTGGCTGTATGAAACAATCCACGTATCATTGCGAAAGTTCCTTACAGACGACGCGATGTGCGGGAAACTTCCCCAACTGATGCAGGCTACTGTTATTAGATTTACAGTAAGTCCGGCCATGGTTAGACGGGCCATGAACAGCGGCGTCAACGAGCTCTTCACCTCTACAAAATTGAGCTATAGTGCTCTAGAATACTATAATATTGGAGCACGGCGGGTTTCGAGAGGGGGGGGGGGGGGGGGGGCGCTTTTTCCTACGGTCTTCGCATTCGCCGCAGAAGCAATGCGAGTTTTTCTTTGGGGGATGACGCCGTCCGCCGCCGCCAGCGGCCCGACGACCCCACCGCTCGCGACCGCTCTCTCCTCCCCTGCTTCTGCGGCCGGTGATCGCCTGGTTTCGTGCTGTTTTCCGCTGCTTCTCGGTGAACGATTCACCGAAACGAAAGGAAACAGAAAGCAAATGCTCTGTCTGCATGTCAGCCAAGAAGTTCACACGCAAAAGGAGCTTTTATAGCAAAATTGGGACGTTAGTATCAAAACGCGTCCTCCGAGGCCCGGAATGAACCCGCGTCGTCTGGCTCAGAGCTGAGCACTTCAACCACTGAGCCATCGCGGCGGATCCATACAGGCGTCATTATAGGCCCAGTCAACAGCATCAGCGACGCCCTGCCAGAAACTAATGTGCGTCTGGTACGTCTGGAGCACATCATCCCTCATTCCTGGGCCCATAAACCACACGTTACGAAAGCAATTGCGGCCAGTTTTATCCGCACGGCCTAAATTATTTTCACGGAGAACAGAGAGATCCGAACCAGTACATTGGCGCCTGGTCGGTCAGTTGCAATCAGCATGCGGTAGATGACGTGCCGCCGATAGACCAGATTCAAAGTGTGAATGATGCCCATGTACGCTGCAGGCATCTTCCACGCAAAAGCCGACTGGGCAAGCGATGCCATGCCACGTGACTGCTGGGCCATCGAGGCCCACCACGTACATGACTAATTGAAACTGCAGATCGCTGCCATTTGTTAATCAAAGCCCATGTCACAACGCTGCCCCTGCCTCAGGACCATCACGATTTGCTTCACTTTAGATTCCGCTGGCACTGTTGTCTTCTGGCGCGCGATTGTCCTACGGTTATCTGCAGTTTCAATGCCGCCATATTTATGCCGCCATATTTATTGCTTTCTTTTTGTCGCCAGGCTGTCAGGAATAAGGTGTAGCATGGAGCTGGGAGACACTCTGACCATTAAGCAGGCTCGACTATTTATTTAAAACTCAACGAGCCACGCTGCCGCCCGCAAGGTTTTACTCCCGAGCGTGTGCATTCCGCGAAGTCGTTAACGCACTGTTAAAGCACGAACAGATGCAAGAAAACAGCGCAAAGACAAACACGCAACCAGGACCGCTCTGGCCACACTCGCCCTTTCACTATCCGTCTTCGGGACATCTGATTCTCTTTGCGCGGTTGTGCAGGAGGAATCGACAGCAGCCATGCCGTAAAGGTCTGCTTCTTTAATATTTCAGAAATTTCTCAGAATACTTATTGTTAACTACACCAACAAAGTCACCGACAGGAACGAGAAGCCAGCTAAATATGTGCATAAACCGTCAAGGAAGTTTTTCAGACTGTGAACTTTCCTACCGCCAGTCGTACTTATGTGGATATATTGCGGCTACAGTTTCAATGTGCAGTGTTTGAGTAGAATGATTTTCCTTTTTTTTTTACCGCTCTTCTGTCTTCTACAGCGTTGTTCAAGCCTGCTTCTTTGATGGGAAGTTGTTGATCAATCTACTAAACCAACTAAACCTCGCAATTCGCGAGACTATACATGTACAGTATTAACTGATATGTTTTGAATGTATACATATAAAGTTATGGATATGAACACTCTGCATTGGGCAACTTGCATTTAGCTGTGAATAAAATTGTTTTCTTTTCTCTGAACCCGTGCAGCATCGTGGTTTCTTGCTAAAGCCGCTTTCCTGCGAAACGAAAACGGCAGCGCTTGAGATTTCATGAGCTATATTTACGCTTCGGAAACCTTAGAAAGCGGTGACGCAAACGCTTCAGGTCACTTAATTATAAATCTGCACACTGGTTAATATCTGTCAGTAGGCGAACTTATGAGGCTGATAGATTTGTTTTTGTGCAAACTTTAGGGGTAAGAAGTGTAGACGTCAGTTTAACCGAAGGCTCATGTATGCGACCATGCAGTCCTACTAAAGGAGAGCGCGCGGCAGCGCGCGCTAATTATTTCGTTGTTTTATAAATATCAGATGTCAAATCGAAGAGCCTGATTGCGCGGTCTTTGAATAATGCATAAGGGTGAAATACCAGGACGTGACGGTTACTGCTCACGCGGGACAGACTTGGAGCGGGCGCGCGTTCTCCTTTCGCGTGAACGGCGGAAACAGCGGCGGGGCGGTGGGGCAGTGGCGACCTCACCACGGTGCGGTGGGAGGCGGAAACAGGCCCCATTGCGCATGGCCGGACTAGAGGGTTGACGCGCGCGCGTCACCCCTCTAGCCCGGCCATGCATTGCGAAGGCCGTAAGAAAAAGAGCAACCAATGAGCTCCGGGGAGTGGTGCCGCCATCTGTCGAGAAGTTGAGAACCGCGCGAAAACAGCGACTGTGGAGCTAGTGTTCCTGTAGTATGGGAACACTTCAGCTAAGCTGGAAGCAACCCGTGCGCCCCCGCCTGACGAACCACACACGTACGAGGGGCGTTCAATAAAGATTTCCCCTGACCCACTTCCAGGGGACGGAGAGCAACGAAACTTTGCAGACTTATTAATCCTTCTTTACATAGGTGCCACCCAAGGACACACATTTTTGCCGTTTTTTTATGCAACTGTAAACACCTCGCTTGTAAAAGTGGACTGGTTGCTCCAAAAGCCACGTTGTGACTTCAGAAATCAGAGTTTCATCATCTGGAAAATGCTTGCCTTTCAAATATGACTTCACTGTTGGAAAGAGGTGGAAGTACGATGGTGCGAGGTCGGGTGAATAAGGGGGATGCGGTAGAACTTGAAAGCCGCAGCAGCGTGCTTCCACCTGGGCAACATGTGAGTTCTGAACTGGGGCGTTGTCTTGCAGAAGGCGGACACCTTTGGTGAGCATGCCACGTCTCATGCTTTTGATGGCCTCCCGCAATTTCCGCAGCAGTGAGGCATAGTATGCCCCAATAACCTGGCACCCTTTGCTAGGAAATCCATCAAGACTACTCCGTGCTGGTTCCAAACGACTGTGAGCATGACCTTGCCCGCCGAGGGCTGGGCGCGTGCCTTTTTCGGAGGCGATGAGTGCAAGTGCTTCCATTGCATCGACTACACTTCAGTGTCCGGATCATAGTGATGGGCCCAGCTTTCATCCTGTGTAATCAGTCTGTTGAAAAAGTACGTCCTCCTGGTTTCCATGGCATATGGTCAAAAGAGCCTGGGAGCATTCGATTCGTTCCTGCTTTTGGAAAGGCGTGAGCAGCCGGGGAACCCAGTGAGCCGATACCTTACGCAGATGAAGTTGGTCCTAAATTATTTTTTCCGTGGACCCCACACTAATCTTGATATTTTCGGCTAGGTATCCAACGGTTACGGGGCGATTTTCTAAAATGGCGGCTTCCACTTGCTGCATGGTGTGTTCATCGATAGCGGAGTGGGGTCGTGCTGCAATCGGAGCCGTTTCCACCGAAATCCGACCACATTTGAATTGACGATTCCAGTTCTTCACTACATCTTGTGATGGGGAATCCTGCCCATAAACCTCTTTTATCTCATCGAACGTCTCCCTTGGAGTGCAGCCTTTTAAGTACAGGAACTTGATGACTGCTCTGTATTCCACTGCATCCATTATCACACCTCACACCACTTCAGCACCTATAAAAGAAAGACCGTTATTACTTGAGAGTTGCACATTGGCACGTGATCTATAGTGACTTGAGTCATTACATATGAGCAGTTTCAGCGTCCTGCAATAAGTGAGTGAGGGGAAATCTTTATTGAACACCCCTCGTAAAACCCGTTCGGTTCGTGGACCACGGCCGTCGGCTGCAGAGTTTAGAAATACTGGGACACGAGTCATTACATTTGAACGCGAGCAAGGCAACAAACCGGCTGCGCAGGAGGAAACTTCAGAAGCGTTAAAAATCGCCATCATGATCAGAATTAGAAAAATGCAGTTTATGCTAAGTTCAGTTTAATGCATATCCTTAGGTTGCTTACCTGGTCTCCGAAATAAGCATATTCTGCCATTTGCGATGATGTCTGCCCAAGATGAAAGAAAAAGCAAATTCGTTAACAGTGGCGGTACCCAGCATCGCCGCGGAGGCGCAGGGACCGAGGCACCCAATGCACAAGTTTCTCACTGTCCTTATATACCGGTTACCCGACGGCGCAGTTGAGCTGTCCACTTTACAGGGAGTACAGTTGCCGTACCTTTCATTTCTAAGGAGCATCTCCTTAAAACAGAGTAGACTCCCGTTGAGGCGAATTGTCTGATAAGACGAACAGTGTTAGCCATTTGGTTGGAGGGAACCCAAGCGCAAGTTTGGTCGCCCGACGGCAGCGCCGCATTTCCCCCTTGACGACCAACCATGATATGACGGGGCGTCTGCTCTGCTAGCTTTATTTATCGTCTTTCCTGTCGTCTACCTGGGTGCGAAACAACCCGACGGAGTTTGAGCGAGGGGGACCCTCGATCACATAATCTGGGAATGCCCCGGATCCCCGGGCGCTGAGGACAATATATTAAAAGTAGAGAAATCTGGCAGGCCCTGCTGCGGAGCGAGGCCCCCGCCGACTAGCAACGAGCTGTCCGCCTGGCGGATGAAGCCGCGAAGGTTCCGGCCCCTATCTCTGCGTGCCAAGGGCGGGGAATAGAGGGCCTCCTACATCAGTGGAAATAAAGTTTTAATCATCATCATCTGCTAGCTTCATGTGTTCACGTGCACGTGCGATCAGCAAGCTGCACGAGGCGGCATTTTTGCGAAGACAGGAGCTGTCGCTGCGAAGCAAAGAGTAGGTATACAAAATAAGTACTGTTTTACTTGCGTCGTGGACTGCCACACCAGTGCACGGAATACTAAAGAACGAGATGCGACGGCTACGGTAGTTATTGCCCGCATTCTTCTACCTGCCTGTGTTGTAAATGTTTTGTTACGGTTGTGTGACGAGACCATCATGTTTTGATACCCCATACTTTATCAGACGAAGCCGCCTCTGCGCTTTCTCTTATTTATCAGTAAACATGTGTGCCAAGGCAGTTTAATAAGTAGCACGGCATATTGGTCGCGTGGGGTGACGTTCGTTTTGAAGGGACAACACAGTGCGAGCAAGATATATTTCGTCTTGCCTTCACAAGGGTCTCGTTCCGGAGGACGTGAGTGCTACCTTTGGCTACTTGCGACCGCCAATAGGACTTCTGAAGCGTATTTGCAAACTGCTGAAAGCTGAGCTGTGGCGACAAATAAGATTTGAAGACCATGTGCATGTTCTCTGTTACGACATGGATCCCAATTGGCTGGCAGAGATTAAGCACCGTGCGATTCGTCCCCTTACAGGAAGAATGACCGAGTTTTGGTGGGCCCACACTAAACCATTTGCTGCAGTCTGCTCAGTTGAAGAGGAACAGGAAGCCACCTGGTTCGGGGTTGACGGTTGTCGGTGAAGCTGAGCTTCCCAACGAGATAAGACATGTCTTGAGCAAGGGTCCCAAGTTTAGTCATGAGCCACGGGTTGTGGCACACGAGTTCCTGGTTCTGAATAGGCGCATCGCAGGAAAGGCCTCAGAAGAGAACAAGGAAAGGTGCCTGCTTGATGGAGTGGATGCGCTGATGAGGGCTACAAGTAGCACCGTCACCAAGCCAGGCAAGGATCCCATTGCAAAAGTCGTGTCATATTTTAGACAGAACAGTCTTTGGCTTCTACAAGCTGACAAGGATGGCGGCTTTGTGGTGCTATTGGAGGAGGAGTTCCGAAGAGCAGGTGATGCGATTGCCAAGAACTTTAACACTTTAAAGGCCAGTGAGACGAGAGTGAAAGGCAAGGCAGCCATGTGCAGGGACTTGGAGTTGAACAGGTTGGCTAACGGCATTGTTAGCAGCAAGAGCAATGCTCACTACATTTTTTACTGCCAAATCGCACAATTCGTCGGTGCCGCTTAGAACAGTAGCAAGTGAGAATGAGCACAGCCTAGAGCGTGCTAAGCGATGCCCTCCCCCTCTTCACTCGCACGTCGCCAGGCCAGAAAGGTCTGGAAGCTCCTGGAAGCCCGTCAGAGCGCTTGCCCAATGGGGACGCGCGCCCGGCGCAAGAAGGAAACTGCACAGCCGATACTAAGTGTATGTGTGCGCCTGCTTTGGTGTGAAAAACAGACAGACTTGGAGTGAGCCTAATAAGAAGGGCGTTGACCGCTGTCGCTCAGCCCAAACCGCCGTTTAAGCTTCAGAGAAGCACGCCCGCTCAACTCCCGGGACACTACCACTCGCCCAGCCACGGTCCAACGAGGCAGCGCACGGCAGTCTGCGGGATGGCATCGTCGTAAACCTCTGGTCGTCGGATTGTCGCAGTGCCCAAAGAACAAATTGTTTTGTTTGTTTGCCTCTCTCTTGTGTTCGTGCAATTTAGGTGCAATAATTCATCTGTATTGTAATTTCTCTCGAGTTTTACTTTGCACGAGTTGTATTGTTTCGTTAATCACTTTGTATGTGCTTGTGCTAGTGATTGTGCAATCCTCTGTATCGTCTCCTTGCTGTATAGTTTATTTTGTTTGTGAACCTTTGGCTCCGACCCATTCTCTGGCTTGCGACCGACAAAAGCTGGGCACCAAACGACCAAACCTCTAGTCACCTGGTAGCTGGTTTCCGCTGAGCTTGACATGCTGAGTCGAGGGCAGACCGCTACCCGCACACACTCTAAGGGTGTCTGGGAACACATGCTAAAGTGCGCGAAGCGGTGACATGTATATTCTGGAACCCGTGACAGGACGTTTGGTGCTTGCAAGCACAGAGAACGGAGAAAGAGTCTGAAGGAGTTTACGAAGAGGTCGTAAACAAGTGTTAGCAGCAGAGTGATTGTGAGGTGCCGCGCTGAAGCAATTAGTGAGGTTCACCATGTAGAGGCATCCTTTGCCTTGAAGAGTTCGGTCTGCAAATATGAGCTTAAAGGAGCTAGTAGAGGTTGGCATCCAGATGGGGATGTCCAGAGCCGAACTGCGTAAATGGGTGAACCAGAAAGAGAGGGCTCGAGAAGAAGCCGAGAAAGAGAGAAAGAGAACTGAAAAAGACATAAGGCTCTAGAAGAAGTTAAGAAAGAAAAAGAATTTGAACGTGAAATGAAGCTGTTTATCGCAAAGCTGGAACTGCAATGTGCTGCGAGCCACTTATCTGTAGTTCATAGCACTAGAGAAGAAGGTAGCAGCTTGCGGATAGATGCCAGCAGGTTGCTTCCCACGTTTGATAAAAAAAGAGACACTCTATACACATTCCTTAAGCGATCTGAAGGGATTGCGGGAAGCCAGAATTGGTCAGACGGTGAATGCGCTAGTATTCATCACGAGTATCCGTACATCCATCCATCTACCAAACTACCCATCTACCTATCAACCCAGTCAGCGCATTTCTAGTCGGCTACACCCATGGTAGCTTGAATGCAAGCAAAGGAACAGACAGCGCTTATGTGATGGACTTTTAATCATTTGCAAATGAGATTACAATACAGTGAATGAAATGAACGAGAAACTAGCTAGAAGACACATAAGTGGATGAGTGTACACAAACGCAAAACAGCTCACTCTCGTCTCATAAACGTGGACAAAAAGATGACACAACATGGTAATAAGGTAAATTAGCTCTTTTTAATAAAGAACTTGGTCTGACTTTTTTCAAAGTTATGAACACAAAATAGGATTGACTGCAAGACCGCATCAACTGCCGTATGAAACCGTGCTTCGCAACCACTTAGCAGCAATGTCAGCATATGCACAAAAAAACAAACAAAAAAACAATTAGTACGGTGCACCAAAATTTTTGCCGACAACTGAAAAGGTAAGACAGAAATGCACCTCCTGTTAGCACACCTATTACTTCCATACCCATTGCCACCATCATCTGGGCAAACAGAGTACCTCCAAAGGTGCCCCATGTTACAGAGCAGTACCATGAAGTTCTCAATATTAAAAACAAAGTAAAAGTAAGAGCGGTAACACCCATGAAATGGGTCAAGTGACAAGATTGCAGATGGATGCCAAGTACACCGCAAACAGACTTCCTTGCTTCTGTTTGGAACTGTTTTGTAGTATAAACAAAAGTGCAAAAGCTGGGCATGTACTCCAAATCAGAAAAAACAAAATACAAGAGGAGTGTCTGAATGTAGCCTCTTGCCATTTTGTTCAGTGGTAATTAGAAAGCTAAACTGTGATTCATATTCACGGCAGTTAAAACAAGGGGATAATTTTCGTATCATGGCACCATTCATTCTTATCTAAAATCTAGCAAGCAAAAGCATTTTGCTGAACCAAAGAAAAAAAAAAGACCCTTTTCAGCCACCAAGTTGCCAACAATGTACATTAATGTAAAATGTTGAGAGGTGGTTAAGAAAGAAAGATTAAGCCTGGGCCTGAAATTCAGTACCGTCTGAAGATTGCAACAAGCACGCACTGGATAAGTTGTACTCTAGGTTGCGAGCATTCGCAAGCCTTGTGGGAACCATCCCCGGCAGGAAGCAATGGTGGGCCTAGTGGCAAGAAGACGTCGCTTTTGCTCGCCTGAGGTTGTAGCCACTCTTGTCATTCTGAAAAAGAATACCATACGATGCTGTACAAAGACATGAAGAGCGGGAAACCTTGCACAAACCAAAGACAAGAGCCTGAGCCAATGCGCTACACTGGGACCCCAGCAAAAGAGAAAAGTGGGAACAACCAGCAATAAATTTCTCTAAGTACACAAAGCACACCATAAGAGTTTGCCCCCAAATTACTGGGAATGATTTTTGATTGTGCAGGCAACAGGGTGCAGGGTGGCTTCCTTGGGCAGGGAAGTTGCTACAGGATTCTAGGTAGACATGGCCCGGCTCAGTTGCCTCTGACCGCTTGCAGAGTGTGGATCATACCCAGAGTGAGCAGTTCTTTTGCTGTGTCATCAGGAGTCACAGTTCTGCACATGATTAACCCTTTCAGGCGCCATTTCTTGTTTTGAGTGAAATCAATTATTTTTTCATGTAAGTAGCATATTCAGGCCCCAAAAAAGGGCATTTTCTAATATTCGAGCGTGAAAGACCAGAAGGTAAGTTTTGACAACGATGTGGAGAATTCTCTACAAAGTGTCAGATTTGTTGGAAATAGTACCATCGGAATGTTCTCGTGTGCCAGGTAAGCACACTAGAGATCATTGGAATCACTTTGTGTTTCAAAGATACACATTATGCTCGAAACTGAGGAAAAACAATCGATGTTTTCACTCATGGCAAAATCTGTCTGCACAAAAACGGCAGACAACGTGCTATCTAGCTCATTGTTATGTGAAATATTACTGACTGCGTTCGCTACATCGTACAAAAAAAAAAAAACCTTATTTGCAACAAGAAGGGTGCTCAATTTGACTGAAATAATGAAATCACTGCTAAGTGCACCAGTTTCTCAGAAAAATCTGCAAGTTTGCCTCGTATGCAATTGTGTACAAAGCGCCTGAAAGGGTTAAACAGCGGTAAGCAGTCAAGGCAAACGTAGTAGGGGCAGCAGAAAGTTAGTTGGGCGGATGTGATTAAGAAATTTGCGAGGCTAAGGTGGCCACGACTGGCATAGGACGTGGCTAATCGGAGAGACATAGGACAGGCTTTTGTCCTTCAGTGGGCATAGTCAAGCTGATGATGATGATGTGATTAAGTTTTACATGAAACAACAAATCTGGTGCTGAGACTCTAAATGAACCACGAAGCTTAGGGGAAGAATGCTATTAGGGAAGGATGCTATTTAAAGAACATGGTTGGTTGGTTTATGGTGTTTAACGTCCCAAAGCGACTAAGGCTATGAGAGACGCCGTAGTGGAGGGCTCCGGAAATTTCGACCACCTGGGGTTCTTTTACGTGCACTGACATCACACAGTACACGGGCCTCAAGAATTTCTCCTCCAAAGAAATTCTAGCCGCCGCGGCCGGGATCGAACCCGCGTCTTTCGGGTCAGCAGCCGAGCACCATAACCGCTGAGCCACCGCGGCGGCTATTTAACGAATATGATTTTTCTAGTTGCACAAGAAATTTAAAGAAGGAAGGAAAGTGCATTGATGGTGAGCGAGGCAAAGGATGTCTGTCAACAAGCTGAAATGATGGAAATGTGACAAAAGTGAAAAAACTTTTGGACTCTGATCAATGCGTGAATGTGAAAATGATAGCGGAAAAGTTTAATTTATGGATATACAGTGTGCATTCAATTGTGTCAGACCATTTTTGTGCAACTCAGGAAAGCGCATGCCATATTGGTTCCAAAGGGTTTGTGCCTACAACAGTAGGAAATCAGAAAGAAAACAGGACACCATATGCCCATTCTCCTGGCTTATCGATTAATTTCTCTCTTTTGACTGAGCAATTCCTACTCGACTGCCAGTTGGATGCAGCACACATGTAATGAATACCAACATTTTTTGGTTGAAGTCGAATTGAATTCAGCGTACTTTAACTTTTTTTTTTTTCAGTTTGAACCGAAAACTCCAAACCCTAAGTATATCGAATAGAGTGCTGCGCCCCTGCAAGTGACACTTCACATAAAAACGATCACATGATCCCTTTTCCCTGTGAAGACAGGTTAGCTGTGCATCCTGGTAACCTGCAGGCAGCGCTAGTGTTGAAAAGCCATGTGACAAGGTGAACGCAGGGTGTGTGAGAGGGCAGCTCGGTCTCTCGTACTTTCCGCGCAACACCACCGTCTTGTTGGAAAGGCAGCATTCGGTGCAAACTTCTTGCGGTGAAGCCAACCTAACTGACTGAAGCCTATTGGCGGCCATCGCCTGGTGTGCTTCGCTGCCGGAAGTCCCGAAAAAAGCGTCACTTTGAGTTTAACGAGAGATTATTATATTTATAATGTAACAGTAACAAGACTGGACCTCTTATGATTGTCAGAGGCAAGTTACAAGGCAACATCCACAGTGACTTCGATGCGAAGCAGGTTAGGCCTAGCGGTTCCCAACAAACAGTGCACTGCCAGCATGCTGGCAGGCAGCACATCGCTGCAAAAAAAGTGCATCACTAGCATGGGTGCACAGTATTATCATTTCAAGGTTACAGATTTACCTACTGCCATTTTTTACACATCAAATTTTCGATATACTGAACTATATTTCGAAATCCCCTTCGAATTCGATATAACTGGGATCGACTGCACTAACTTTACTTGGATTATGTGTACTTTTCTATTTCAGAAATTACATAAATCTGGCTATGCAAGCAAAAATCTCAAACAATGAAATTCGAATAATAAAGCAGGCGATGGAATAGAAATGGGCACCAAGGGAGAAGTGTGAGTGCATAATGATACTATTTGGTGAGTGACAAGATGCAAAGAGAGCTCGGCTTACAGTTCAGAAAGGCGCCCAAGTGTGTGACCCATAGCCATTTGTGCACGGATAATTTACTGCCAGAGGTGTAGCAAAGAATAACAGCGCCTTCATTTAAATGAGAGATCACCGAGTTGCTGGCGTACTGACGGCAAAATCAGATCTTTTAAGGTAAGTGCAACACACCATCTATTGTGGCTCCAATGCAAAGCAGGCGAGCCTACTGGTACCTGGTGGGAAACTTGTTACCATATTGTTGGTGCCTAGTGTGTTGCCAGAATGCTTACTAGCAGCGCGGTTCCCATAAGAAAGCTCAGAACACTAAAAGTTTTTGTGCATTTATTAGGCAAGAGTTGAACAATAGTGCAGACATCCAAAATAGTACACGCATTCATGATGTAAATAAACAAGGCATGCACACAAGAAATAGCTACGTTCAAGCTTACCTCCTTGTCTTTAGAAACAGCACTGTGGGCAGCTGTAATAAAAAGTGAACAAATGATTACAAAGCATACCAGACTAACATATCGAAGAGACAACTTTTAAAGACAGTAAGGAACAGTCACACTAAATATCAATAGGTGCAAAATTTTTACAGTCACTTCTCGCCAAGCTCTTTCACAGATCGCAAAAGGTATGCATACATGCTTACAAACATTATGAAACATCAATACATTGCTAAATTCTTGAAGTGCACAACTAAATTAACACAAGCAAACTGCAAATGCCATAACTGATAAATGTTGGGAGCAGCAAGACTACTGCACTAGCTGCATATGTTGTGCCAGTGCACGTTGGAGGCTACACTGATCTATCCCCTTTGCCCTCGGTGCCGAGAGGTCATATATGTACATGCAGAAAAGGCTGATGCACTTAAGATGTAGTTACCTGCGCAACCCAGTGCATCACTATCTAATCAGGCACTTTGAAGTGTGCATAATTCAAGCAAATTCTTGGTGTCCTTTTAAACAGAAAGTAAGCTATATATATGTTAAAAACAAAGTTGATAAGCCCAAACAGCAATGTCACTTCAATACTACTTGCCACTGACCATTTTGTTCAAGGACTGCCAGCCTAAACTGTGCCCAAAATGGAGCACAAAATGGACGAAACATTGTGAAACCTTTGAGATACTGCTAAGTACCCTTTTGACATCAACAGGCAATACCACAACTCCACAGGTCATTCAATGGCCACTAGTCACAGCTGCACTTTGAGGCATTTTTTGATAAGTGGGTGACAAGAGCCAAAGGTTTCAACCGTACCCTCCCACTGGTGCGTTTGACATCCTCCTCAACATTGAAGGTAGTATTAACGTAAAGTGAACAAACGTGGTGTAATCATACAGCAGTGGCACCGTGGCTTTTCTTCACATCTCAAGGGCATGCTACTGCATGTAGGAAATGATAGCACAGAATGTTGCAGCACTCCTTCGATAGCAATGCAACCAGCTGCAGGACAACCTTCAAATAAACATACATTTAAATGACATGGCAACAGACGGGGGCTTTTTAGGAACCTGAGAAAATTACTTGTTGGGCTGCAACATTGCTATCTCAACGAGATGAAAGGATGAGGTTCTCAAATTAAAGGTAAACAGTGTCTGCATACACCATATCCACATGCACAACCCCAGAGGAAACAAGACAGGCTAATATAGACATAACATACTATGTATTGCCACTAAGGTAACCTGTTTTACAAACACGTCAATCCACAATAGGGAGGGGGGGTTGGCCTGTATGCAGAGGCCACCTATTTTCGGGGTCCAAGGTGGTTTTGGTTTGGTTTTATGGGGTTGAATGTCCCAAAGCAACTCAGGCTATGAGGAGCGCCTAGTGAAGAGCTGTGCATAATTTAGACTGCCTGGAGTTCTTTAATACACACTGACACTGCACAGTACACGGGTCTCTAGCATTTCGACTCCACAGAAATGCAACTGCCCCGGACGAGCCGGTAGTATTTCTCCCAGGCCAGTACCTGTTGCTGGCATAGTGCATAGAGTTCCATGTGTCAAAAAGAAAAAGAAAAGAAAAAACTGATTTGTGTGCAAATCAATATTCCTACCATAAATTAGAATTGCATGCCATTTGCCCCGCTCATTCGCACTGGCGACCACTTTCTCGAATGAGCGGCTGACGGCACAAGAGAAAACTTGTGGTAATTTCGAGAGTGTGCATTGCGTTGGAATCTGAAGCTATAGAACCGTTAGAAGTTTGGTTTGGCACAAGCCAGTCTGGATGCATATGAGTGTGGGAGGCAGGATGGGGCAGTGTTTTATAGTCTTTGATCTCCATTTGCCTGTTGCTGCTGGTCTTGAATTTTTATCGCTAAGAGTTTATTGCTTCAAGCTGCATGCCTGCCATGATGCTATCCTGTGGAATGCTACAGAACAAAGAGTGCAGTAGCAAAGGTGCATGCGTCTGCTCAGGTTCAGAGTCAACTTACACCTGGCAATATACAGTAAGTAAAAAAAAAAAAATTTGGAGGATGCTTAAGCTTCACCTTCAAGAGTGCAACACGCAGCCAGGGAGTCCATGGAATGAAACGCCTTGCCCATTGGACAAATAGATAATTGTTTTTTTGAGGAAAGGAAATGACCCAATAACAGTCTCCCATATCTTAGTGGACACCCAAACTGCCCATGATTTATCCCTGGTTCAAATCCCTGCCCAAGCTAGGCTCTAAAGCATAAGTTTATGCTGCAGGAAATGCTGAATCGTATGACACCCACCCAGAATATTCTGAGGCAATTTTTATGCAGCCCCAATTATTTCTGGCACGTGGTGTCAAATACTACAACTACTACGAGGACTGGAGCTGTGCACATAAAAAGAAAGCCTTCCCCTCACCTTGTCTTTCCACTAAACCAACATTCGGCTTGGTGAGAGAGTGCTCAGGCTTAACTGCTGGTGCGTTCTCTTTGAGGGTTGGACGCCTTTGCTTGGGGCCACCAAGTTTGGTGGAGCTCTGGGTGGCCGATCTGAGAAGAAAAAAGACCAAAGGATGAATCAATAAATAGCCAAAGTTCACCAATGAGAAGTTCAGTACTTTCTAAGCTTCCTAGTAAACAGTGTCAGAGCTGTCAGGAAAAACAGTGCTCAGGTTGTCGAAGCTGCCAAGAATAACTCAAGAAAGCAGCAGCTGATTACTGCTCACAGCATCACAGCAGCAGAGAACACATTTTCACCATTAATATCAAGGTGGCCCTACTCTACCATTCTTGGGCCTTTGGGATTTTTAAAATTACCACCATCAATGATGTCATAACCAGCCGCATTACATCCATTGCAGGACAGAGGACTCTTTTTATGCTCTCCAAATGATAGTACCGTATATTGCCGTGCATAAGTCGATGCTTTTTTTTTTAAAAATGTCCTTCCGAAGTTGGGGACTCGACTTATAATCGGAGTCTACGCATATGCGGAGTCTTAAAGTCGGCCTATATGCGGGGTCAAAAGTAATTTCGACCGAGTCGTGGATAATATCGCGCCCTGTGCACTCGTAATTCCATAATAGTTGTCAGACACTGTGCGAAAGTGGATCTGCTTAAAAAAACTTGAATTTAACCGAGATATGCACCAAAGGTTTGTTTTAATATACGATAGCAACTTGTTATCGACAAACCGTGGGTGTTCCACGGAAAAACTGCCAAAGCCGGGAGGGCTGGCAATGTTTGATACAAATGGGACAGCTACATATCCAATCCAATCCAAAACTAGACTACACGTGACCAGTCACACAAGCCGAGAAGCACTTTCGCGTGTTGTTGTGCAACGCTGTTGTGTGCCTTTCGCCATTTCTGCACGTCGGACCGCCTATGTGACAGCTAATAGCGGTGTATGTGGCTTGTGTCACTGCCCGACGGACGCCTTGCAAGATGCTGCCGCAACCTCGACAACAGTACAGCGCGGCTTTCAAGCGGCAAGTCATTGTCAACGCTGAGCCGAAAAACATCATCGCAGTGGGGCGGAAGTTCGATGTCTCAGAAAATTGCGCGAGAGGCTGGAGAAAACAAAGAAACAAGCTTTTTGTGTGCGCTGCTACACGAAGTTCCTTTGAGGGCCGAAGTCTGGACAATACCCTGCCGTTGAGGAGGCGATTCGAGATTGGGTTCACGACCAGCGGCAGCAGTGGCTCATAAGATGATGATCGCGACTGTGTCCTCACAAGTAACGACAAGTCAAAGATGTCCCGTGAACAAATAAATGTTTCTTTATGAATCGGCCTTTTGAAAAACTTTTTGGGAGAGCTAGGACCGCAGGGTGCGGCAGCGTCGACCTTCATTCGGAGTATAACTTTTTTTTTGCCCAAAGGGGGTCGCGAGTTAGGGGATCAACTTATAATCAGAGTTGACTTATAATCGGCAATATACGGTATCCCTGTCCTGTGCCAGCTGCAGCCGCATTATCCTCGCAAGCCTCTTACATCACCTCTCCACTTTCGGACAATCTTGCTCACATTCCCTTTCTCTTGGAACCCACTTTGTTACCCTAATGGACCACTTGACTACATTTCTGTGACAATATATGTCCTGTCCAGGTTCACTTTCTCTTTCTAGGTTTTTTATTCCTGTTAGGATGGGTTATGAGTTTTTCTTTATTCATTTATGTATGCTGTTTTCTTGATTTCTCAACGTTACATCTTTCATTATCCTTTCAACAGCACCCTGTGCTGCCTTCAAATCATGCGCATGCTTTTTTAAAAAATGTCTATGAACTGAAATTATTGGCTGTCAGGTGCTCATTGCAACCTCTCTGCAGCAATATGATCATATTCGCTTACCTGCAAAATTTCAACTGTGGCAGCCAACAGCAACTTTGTCGACTTTAATCCAATTTCAGCCCCTCACAGTGACAAATCAACGACAATGTGACACAAAAGAAATGCAGTTCAAGTAGGATGTCATGCGCTGCTCAAGAGGGCATCGCACCTTGACAGCAGCATTCTAGCTTGCACTACCCTGCTCACTTCCATCCTTGGGTGATTGTCTAGCAAGATGGATTTTAATGGCTCAAAGGCCAAGTATACTTGGTTTATGGGGGGTTTAACATCCCAAAGCGACTCGGGCTATGAGGGACACCGTAGTGAAGGGCTCCGGAAATTTCGGCCACCTGGGGTTCTTTAATGTGCCCTGACATCGCACAGTACACGGGCCTCTAGAATTTCGCCTCCATCGAAATGCGACCATCGCGGCCGGGATCGAACCCATGTATATTGGGTCAGCAGTGCCGAGTGCCGCAACCACTGAGCCACCGCAGTGACACAAGGGAAATCATGGATTAGAGTAGAAGCACAAGTGGTTAATGAATAACACTAGACAAATGCTCCCTTAGTAAAAATGCAGTAGGGTACAATAACGTAAGTTTGAAAAAGGCAAAACAGTGCTTAACATGACGTGTGCAGAACCATGCATGCATATGAAGCCAGGATGCCTCAGCGCACAGTCCTTGTGCTGACATGGAATGTGAAAGAAGGAATAGAAGAAATAGAAACTTCAAAACCTTATCGAAGGAAAGCAGCACCACACAATAAAACTCGAGGCAGATGCAGGCAGAAGAGATAAACCGGAAGAAATATATGCGTTCACAAAGTTATTGTCTGCATCACAAAGCTTTTATAAGAGAATGCGATGCTATCTGATAAATCCAGAGTGATGAGCAAAAATGTTCTTAAGACCCCAGGAAGCTTGAGAGCTGCAGAGCATGCGCCTATTAGTGAGCTTGCCTGCAGTGGTAGCAGCATTTTGCGCACCAAACCAAATACTACATTAAAACACATTGTGACTAGGTCAAACTTCATGTTTACATATTCCCAGGAACAAGCGGTTAGGTGCTTTAACCTCATGTGTGCAAAAATAAACAACATGTTATGCAACTTAAATTTAGTTGGCACTTGTCACAAAAGCTATCCTTTCATGTACCATCGGGGACAAAAGTGGTACATTCCACGAGGCGGGAGCCGCAGCAACGGAAAACTGCGTTGCAACGCCATCTACAGGCGGCATCTGGGACCGAGACAGCCAATGTGCAACCTTGATTATCAGCAGGCACGTCGCTTGGCTCGTTTCAATGCTTCGTGCTTTAGATTGCCAAAATGCCACAGTTTTCTGTTGCTCCGGCTCCTGCCGCGTGGAGTATACCACTTTTGTCCCTGATACATATTTTAAGGGTAGATTTACGAAGCGTGATGGAAGTCTTTCTATACATGCAATGAAACCAACTTCTTGAAAGCACACAAGCTAGCACACAAACTAACTTGAAAACTGGTGTAATGCTCCAGTGATTGACTCCACTTACTGTGGTGCGGAGCTCAATTAAAAGAAAAAGTCATGCCCCTTTCTCACCCTGCGTTGCTAAGGCTGGCAAGGGCACTCCTTGTAGAAGCTTTCCGGTTCATTTTGGACCTGCATGAAACAAATGCACCATACAAGTGAGCAAGCTGAGGGGAGCCCATATTAATGCTGGTTATCAGTAGGCAACAACCACTGTAGACTGCCACTTGATCCATAGCAGCAGTAACTTCTTAAATGTTTCCCCAAATGTGAGTTTCATCAGATCTTAGTCCCAAAGAAAGGCAGCTGAAAAATTCCCTCACAGGCCGACATTTCAACGTTGAGATTACGGCAGCAGACAAATATATGAAAACAGAAGCCATGAAAGCACAGAAGCAGTGTTAATTGCTTCACTTGCATTCTGAAAGACTCTTTAATTAGGTCTTGCTTAATATAAAAATCCAGTATTCAAATGGAAGGTACAGTCCCGTCAGCATCAAGTGTTTTTGAGTAGGTTTCGTGTAATTTTACCAAATTTTTGGCCTCTTTTAGGTTCGAATTATGTTGAGAAAATTCTTCCGCCAACTTAACAGGACTGGCAGTGGATGAGCACTATTTAGAACCTAAGGAAAAACGTGACAGTTTGACAGGGCAGAAGGTTTTGCCAACTCAACTTAGGTGGTCACACCTCTTGGGCTTGGATTTTTGTGAAGCACTTAACTAGGTAGCAGTATTTTACCTACAATACTAACTGCTTGACATTTTGTTGCAGCATAAGCTATTACGACTCAGCAAAGAACAACCTGCCAGCATAAATCAAAACAATTTTAAGCCTGCGTGTTCCCCCGAGTGCAGGGAGAAAATTTTTTAACTGCCAGCTCAGCACCTTGCATCCATGCTTCTCTGTGCTTTATGCCATAGCTCTCTATGCATACTATAAGTGGCATCAAAATCTAAGAACCTACGAGGCAAAACGTACAGTTCAATCCAAATTGCAAATGATCTTGCAGCGAAGCACAAGAAACCAGGCACTTTTTTGGCCACTGAGTGTAATACTCATAGATACCTTATTTACTCGCCTAAATGCGACCTTGCGTAAATTGTGCACCCCTAATTGATAGGCCGGCTTTGTAAACAAAAATATTGCTTTCATATTTTGTGCCCCCATGCTGCGCTAGCGCACAGTCACACACGCGGGTGAGCACAGGAGAGGCTTGGGAAGATCAGCGCAGCAGTGTCGCTGTGTGCAGCTGTGAAAGGTGAATGAATCAAGAAAAAGTCCAATTCATTTGTAACTTGGTTCCAGTAAAGTAAAGTCAATTGCATGCAGTTCACCCCGCTTGCTTGTGCTGGCAGTTGCTCTCCTGTATGAAAGGCTGCGGGAGAAAACTTCCGAAGCCAGAATCCAGAATCTGTGCCAGAATCCGAAACTACCGAACTGTTGGCTACTCTGTTTGCTGCTGCTCAGCCGGGCCGCATGCAAAGAGGGCTGCGTTTTATTGCCTCGTATCTCCATTTGTCTCTGACTGCTGGCTCTGTGATTGTACCATTCG